>NC_051231.1:8315833-8655000 GCF_015220715.1 Pygocentrus nattereri | reverse complement strand
TTCCAGATAGTGCAAGTAGAGCATTAAAAGAGTTGCTTGAGGAATAAAGCTGTTGCAGAGTCTGGCAGTGATGGCACGGATGCTCCGGTACCTTCTGCCAGACGGCAGCAGTGAAAAAAGTCTGTGTGAGGGATGGATGGGGTCGTCCACAATGCTGGTGGCTTTCCGGATACAACGTGTGGTGTAGATGTCCATGATGGAGGTGAGAGAGACCCCGATGATCTTCTCAGCTGTCCTCACGGTCAGAGGCGGTGTAATTCCCAAACCAGGTGGTGATGCAGCTGCTCAGGATGCTCTCCACAATCCTCTTGTAGAACATGGTGATGATGGGAGGGGGGAGATGAGCCTTCTTCAGTCTCCGCAGGAAGTAGAAGCACTGCTGGGTTCTCTTGGCTATGGAGCTGGTATTGAGGAACCAGGTGAGGTTATCTGTGATGTGGACACTGAGGAACTTGGTGCTCCTCACGATTTCCACAGCAGAGCCAGTGATGTTAAGTGGTGGGTGGTCACCTCGCACTCTTCAGAAGTCAACAACCCTCTCCTTTTGTTGGATTCCTAAGTGAAAAGTTTTTAGAAAATACACGTTTTTACATTTTTGTGCACAATTACTTTGCTGAATGGCGCATGGAAAAAGCATAAAATGTGGCCTGTGAATAAGTTATGGCACATTTGATGTTTTTTTGCTTTTTTTTTTATGTTCAATGTTAAACTGAGCAAATAAATGAGCATTTATGTTGGTGTAGTGTGGCCTCATGAACGCTGCCCTACACTAAAGTGTGACCAAAGGGTTTAAGAAAAGAGTGCCCGAGAGTAGGATTTTGAAAAAGGTGGCAGCTTGAAACATCCAGCATCTGTGTGACCCGTTTCAATCAGGAGCGTTCTCTAATGAAACCAAATTGTCAAGTGAGACAGGGCAGCCGCTCTTGATTAAGACAGCAGTGTGTCTGCAGATTACATTTGACTCGGCCGCGCTCTCACTTTGCTACCTGTTACTCTTCTCCCATTTGATTCTTCCTTCTCTTGCCATTCGTGGCACATCGGCGCATCAAAGCTTGACTGAGCGAAAACTCCCCTGCACATGTCTGCCTCGATTAGCATTCCAAGCTGACATTACACGATGTGTTGGAAATATCACATCCTGTTCATTTGTATGTTGATAAAACGGAGTCTCCCGGCACCTGACCGTATTTGTAAATACTATCCTTTTGACATTTCCGAATGCCAGGCAACAGTTTCTCCACGCCTGTGCCCGAGCCTCCTGCTGTACGTCTTCGGGGATTGGCTGGTGTTTGTTCACATCTTCCGATAAGATTTTATTACCCTGCCTGATGTGAAAACTTACAGATAACAGTTTTGCATTTCATCCATTGTGGCTAAGAATTCGGCCTTTCATAATGTTCCTGAAATCGCAGGCCGCTCACTCGGAATGGCGGTGTTTTCCATTTTCAAAGTGTTTCTTGATCATGAGATCACAGAGACGCAACGTACAAGATGAAAAGGCTATTTGATCAAGTCGGTCATTACGTACCTCTTATTTATTTGTGCATTGATGAAGACTCCTCTGGAACAGCTGCACTCTCAGTGAATGCGAACGCAAAGCTGGAGTGGCATATTTGTCCACGTCACGTCAAGATGGTAAAAGAGGACTAGAAGGTCAGAGATACTCTAATAAATGACTCCTCTGCTGTTACAACATAGTCAAACATTTCATGTGACTCCTTATCGTGTCATTTCATCTTGATTGTCAATCTGCATAAAGTTCCTGATAGAATGGCGGGATAATTGCTATCTGTCCCCGCTGTCAGTGCAGAACTAATTGGCCCTGATGAGTTCGCTGGCTGTTATCAAGACATGACGCCATGTGTAGAGCTGAGAAAGACTGAGTAACTGAGGGGCAAAGAAAAAAAAAAGCTTATTTGCTGAACTAGCAACATATTCAAGCACATCAGAGCGGGTAAAGATTATAAAGCTTCTGTAATGTGAGTTTATTAACTTGACAGCAGGTTGTATTTGAAAAAAAGTAGCATTTTCTGCCTTGATTATGAGAAATATTCAGCTATACAATGACACTGCCCAGGTTTAGAGACACCTAGCTTTGCTTTTGTTTGGTTACATTTAAGACCCCATATCTCGATCTTGGAAAACAGAATTTTAACTTACTTTTTAGAAATAAAAGTTTGATGTAGTGTGTAACATTGAAGTATCAAAACTCATTCATTCCCTGTCCATACAGTCCAAATATGGAAATCAAGCTGCGAAAATAGCGCATTTTGAATTCATTGTTGAGAAACCCGGAGCGTTTCAATCACTGTGACTGTAACATAGCAGTTTAGCCCCATCCATTCAGGCTGAAGTTACAGAGAGAGTTTCAGCCCAGACTGCTTTCTAAATGAGACACAATACAGACCAGCTAATCAGAACAGACCTCATTTACATATATTAAAAAGTCAGTCTAAGCAAAAAAGAGAGGCTGGAAAATTGCAGAGCCCTGCTGGTGACATCTAATAAAATGAATGCGTGACCATGACTTAGTAAGGTGTGGGAACAAGATAATTAAGTTGGGGCCACAAATTAGTAAAGGGTAGGGATGAGATCCCACCGCGGGGCCATGACTTAGTGTGTGGTGTGGGAATGAGATAATTAGGTCTGGCCGTTTTTTTTTTTTACTGAGGCATGGGTTTGAGATCCTAATGTGTGCCCACATCTTAGTAAGGCATGGGAATGAAATGATTAAGCCTTGAGCACATTAAGGCATGATCTTGCTCCCACACCCTACTAACTCATGGTCACACATTAGGATGTTGTTCCCACACGTTGTTACAGTGAGGCCACGCATTACTCACAACTCTTCTGGGAAGGCTTTCCACGAGGTGTAGGAGTGTGTTTATGGGAATTTTTGACCATTCTTCCAGAAGTGCATTTGTGAGGTCAGACACTGATTTTGGACGAGAAGGCCTGGCTCACAGTCTCCGCTCTAATTCACCCCAAAGCTGTTCTGTCAGGTTGAGGTCAGGACTCTGTGCAGGCCAGTCAAGTTCTTCTACACCAAACTCGCTCATCCATGTCTTTATGGACCTGCTTTGTGCACTGGTGTGCAGTCATGTTGGAACAGGAACGGGCCGTCCCCAAATTGGTCCCACAAAGTTGGGAGCACGAAAATGTCCAAACTCTCTTGTTGCTGAAGCATTAAGGGTTCCTTTCACTGGAACTAAGGGGCGGAGCCCAACTCCTGAAAAACAACCCCACACCATAATCCCCCCTCTACCAAACTTTACACTTGGCATAAGGAGGTCAGACAAATACCTGGCAACCAAACCCAGACTCGTCCATCAGATTGCCTGACGGAGAAGCGTGATTCATCACTCCAGAGAACACGTCTCCACTAATGTAGAGTCCAGTGGTGGCGCTTTACACCACTGCCTTCGATGCTTTGCATTGCACTTGGTGATGTAAGGCTTGAATGCAGCTGCTCGGCCATGGAAACCCATTCCATGAAGCTCTCTACGCTGTTCTTGAGCTGATGTGAAGGCCACATGAAGTTCGGAGGTCTGTAGTGATTGACTCTGCAGGAAGTTGGTGACCTCTGCGCATTATGCGCCTCAGCATCCGCTGACCCCGCTCTGTTATTTTATGTGGCCGACCACTTCGTGGCTGAGTTGCTGTTGCTCCCAATCGCTTCCACTTTGTTATAATACCACTGACAGTTGACTGTGGAATATTTAGCAGTGAGGAAATTTCATGACTGGACTTGTTGAACAGATGGCATCCTATCACGGTACCATGCTAGAATTCACTGAGCTCCTGAGAGCGACCCATTCTTTCACTAATGTTTGTAGAAGAAGTCTGCAGGCCTAGGGGCTCGGTTTTATATACCTATGGCCATGGAAGTGAGAAGTAAAATGAAATTATGAAAGGTAGAATCTTTGAAATATTTACATGTGTTTCTATTAGATTTGAACAGTGATCTATAAACAGTGAAGAACCTACAATATTTCTCCATTTTAGTTTAAGCTTGTCATTGAAAACAGTACTAGATGTTTAAAGTGGTCAGTGAATTATATATAAACATCACATCCTCTATGGTGAAGAAAATGTAAATCAGACATTTTAGAGCAGCGTTTCTATTTATGTGCTGAATTTAACATGTGGCATAAGAAAAACTAAACATACCACACTAAATATGCTGGAACTATGAATAAACAACAGCTGCATGTGTGTGCAGAAGTGTGTTCTCTGTAGAGGATGTGTGCTTATTTTCAGTACACAAACCGTAATACTCGAATGGCAGTAGCTCAGTGGTGTTTGATTGTCTTTGACCCTGTGAGTTAAAAAAATAAATAAATAAAAATGTCGTGATGTGACATCATTGCTTGCTTGCTCTGTTGTGCCATTCTCAAGAGAAACGTATCAAACAAATATAGAATAGAAGAGGAGTGTTATCCCCTGATCGCTCCTGCAGGCCTCTTGGAGGGTCAAGGCGAGCAGAATACATTAGAAGGCGCATGCTGTGAAGCACACTCCAGTGATCCGACACGGCCTGCATAGAGAAACTCTTGATTCTTCAGCTCCAGCCCCAAGAAGCCATATCTTTCGTCATGCATGGCGCAAATACAAACTGTCAATCAAAAGGTCAGGGGTGAAAGCCAGCCACCTGAAGCAAATACGATGACACAAATCTGGCTGGAATTTGGTCTGTGGGCATATCTGAAGACGTATTAGGCTGTGAAATGGTCAGGGGATGGTGATGACAAACAATACTTTGTAATAAGCAAAGTGACAGATGCGGTGGCAGCACCCTGGCTGGTATGAGACTCATTAGAACGGCGCCAAGTGAAAAGTCAGGGGAGCATGGCAATTGTTTTAGAGCAAATTAGTGCTGATAAATATGGCCTCCGCACTAAACAGGGCCTGGGAAGTGTTTGGCTAATTAAGAAATTGATATTTGCAAAGTCGAGCCTTGCATTCCTTGCAAATTTGGGGGGAGTTCAAGTGATCGCTTGCCGTGGAAAAGAGGCCCTGAGGAAAGGGCAAAATATCAGCAATTAACGGTCGAACGACTCCAGGCTAGTTGCGGCCCAGCCTGGCGGTAGACGTCCCTGGACAGTCAAGGGGAGTCTATCAATAGCTGAAAGATCCAATCTGCTCCTCTTTGCTTGAGGAATATCGAGCATGTGCGAGTGCATTTTAGCATTCAATTGGTCACTGTCACCAGTTAGGCAGGCTCGGGCAGCGGATCGCAATAGCATCGATTTATCTGAATCCTCTTTGTTTCTGCCGGCCAGACAAACGAGGCTTTTGAGGGGCAAAAGCAAAGGGTAGCCTGTTTTGATGGCTGTTTTTGGCTTGTAGAACGTTTAACAAGGTTTTAGAAGCCTGACTGAATATTATTGTAGTCATTGTTAAGTGAGTCAAGAATATGAAAGCAGCATTTGGTGTTTTCAATGATATAAAAGCAATTTGATCCCAGATAAATGTATAAAATTATTCTTATATGCTAGTCCTGTATACAGTTTCCAAAAAATAGGTATTAAAAAAATAGACAGCTGTAAATGATTCCATGATGTATAGGACAGCTGTATAAGACTAAACATAGATAACTACAGTATTATTTGTTGTGTGATAAGCTTTCCTCACAGTTCTGCACAAATGCTTGAAGTTAATAGTGACTGATATGCAGTTTATCTGGTCCACTGGTTGAAGTTTTTCTAAAGGTATAAGCTGTAGTATGAGGCATACTGGTAAGCCACAAATAAGCACAAATAATGCAGATTATATACAGTGCAAAATATGCTACGCTTAACTAAGCTGAATGGCTAATGCCACATTTCACAGAGTGTTAGAGTTAGAGATCTTTTAGTTATGTTTCAGTAAAAAAACTGAATAAACATGAAGTCCTGCAACAGTTCATTATTGAGGGAGTAGACATTAGAAAGAATCATGTCAGGATTAGCCAGTCTCTTGGGGTTAGCCTTTAGCTTCCTTCTGTCTCTTCTTCAGAAGTGTGGTCTTGAGGCCTGGTCCTCGCAACAAGCAGAGATGAGCGGCTCAACAGCTGCTACTGATTGCCTGAATTTACAAAACTCCAGCAGCGTCTGATAGTCCTAGATAAGCATGGGATGCTATATGAGACAAATGACTAGAAATTTAGATGTGAAACAGCATTTAGCACCATTTTTGTCGAGCCAGAGAAGCTGTTGCGTGGTTCTGTGTGCAGACCACAGGTTTGTCTATTTATATTGTCAGTTCTGATTTCATTATACTGCATAATAAAAATATTTTAACCATTTAAATACTCATAAAAGTCTTTTCAAGAACCCAAAGATGCTCACAATTACATCCATAAATAGGCCATCAAAAACACAATAAATCACAGCCAATGGGGAAGATTGTAGGCGAGAAGTATGCTTTAAGATTAGATTTGAATGTGGGGAGAGAAGCAGATCACTGGACTTGGAGAAGGGAAGAGTTCTAGAGACCAGGAGTAAATCTAGAGAATGCTCGATCACTGAAGCTGTAGAGGGTTGAAGAAAGAACAGTGAGCAGCTCAGCTGAGGTGGACGTGAGAGTATGAGTGGGTTTGTTTGGAAGCAGAAGGTCAGACAGATAAGAAGAAATGAGGCTGTTAAGAGTTTTCTGTGTGAGTAGCAGGACTTTAAAACATACACAGTATTTTATGGGACGCCAGTGGAGATTTTGGAGAATGGGTGTAATGAGATGATGTGGCCGGGTATGAGTAAGAAGACAGGCAGCGGAGTTCTGGACCGTCTGGAGCTTGTGATGAGAAGAGCAGCCAATGCAGATGAGAAGAGAGCGGCCAGAGATGAAGGCATTTACATTTACATTTACAGCATTTAGCAGACGCTCTTATCCAGAGCGACTTACAAGAAGTGCTTTGTCAATCTAGAGAAAGTATCTTTGCTAGTTACCAGTAGCTTAGAGAAAAAGAACCTGAGCTCAGATACTGCTAGAAACAAAAAGTCACTGCAGACACCAAGAGAAAATGAAACAGAGTTGAACGCAGAACTCTGTGCCATTCAATGCAATACAATAACAATAAGATACAATACAATACAATAAACTACAATACAGAGTGCAGTACAATAAAATAAGTGCAGCTGATAATTCAGTGCTCATTTACAGTGGGTTGCAAAAGTATTCAGCCCCCTTGAACTTTTCAACCTTTTGCCACATTTCAGGCTTCAAACATAAAGATATGAAATTGACATTTTTTGTGAAGAGTCAACAACAAGTGGGACACAATCGTGAAGTGGAACGAAATTTGTTGGATATTTTAAACTTTTTTTAGAAATAAAAAACTGAAAAGTGGGGCGTGCAATATTATTCAGCCCCCTTGCTTTAATACTTTGTAGCGCCACCTTTTGCTGTGATTACAGCTGCAAGTGGCTTGGGGTACGTCTCTGTCAGTCTTGCACATCGAGAGACTGAAATTTTTGCCCATTCTTCCTTGTAAAACAGCTCGAGCTCAGTGAAGTTGGATGGAGAGCGTTTGTGAACAGCAGTTTTCAGCTCTTTCCACAGATTCTCGATTGGATTCAGGTCTGGACTTTGACTTGGCCATTCTAACACCTGGATACGTTTATTTGTGAACCATTCCATTGTAGATGTTGCTTTATGTTTTGGATCATTGTCTTGTTGGAAGATAAATCTCCGTCCCAGTCTCAGGTCTTTTGCAGACTCCAACAGGTTTTCTTCCAGAATGGTCCTGTATTTGGCTCCATCCATCTTCCCATTAATATTAACCATCTTCCCTGTCCCTGCTGAAGAAAAGCAGGCCCAAACCATGATGCTGCCACCACCATGTTTGACAGTGGGGATGGTGTGTTCAGGGTGATGAGCTGTATTGCTTTTACGCCAAACATAAGTTCGATTTTGGTTTCATCTGACCAGAGCACCTTCTTCCACATGTTTGGTGTGTCTCCCAGGTGGCTTGTGGCAAACATTAAATGAGACTTTTTATGGATATCTTTGAGAAATGGCTTTTTCTTGCCACTCTTCCATAAAGCCCAGATTTGTGCAGTGTACCACTGATCGTTGTCCTATGGACAAAGTCTCCCACCTCAGCTGTAGATCTCTGCAGTTCATCCAGAGTGATCATGGGCCTCTTGGCTGCATCTATGATCAGTCTTCTCCTTGTTTGAGCTGAAAGTTTAGAGGGACGGCCGGGTCTTGGTAGATTTGCAGTGGTCTGATGCTCCTTCCATTTCAATATGATCGCTTGCACAGTGCTCCTTGAGATGTTTAAAGCTTGGGAAATCTTTTTCTATCCAAATCCGGCTTTAAACCTCTCCACAACAGTATCTCGGACCTGCCTGGTGTGTTCCTTGGTCTTCATGATGCTCTCTGCGCTTTAAACAGAACTCTGAGACTATCACAGAGCAGGTGCATTTATACGGAGACTTGATTACACACAGGTGGATTCTATTTATCATCATCAGTCATTTAGGTCAACATTGGATCATTCAGAGATCCTCACTGAACTTCTGGAGTGAGTTTGCTGCACTGAAAGTAAAGGGGCCGAATAATATTGCACGCCCCACTTTTCAGTTTTTTATTTCTAAAAAAAGTTTAAAATATCCAATAAATTTCGTTCCACTTCACAATTGTGTCCCACTTGTTGTTGATTCTTCACAAAAAATTACAATTTCATATCTTTATGTTTGAAGCCTGAAATGTGGCAAAAGGTTGAAAAGTTCAAGGGGGCTGAATACTTTTGCAACCCACTGTAAGTGCTGTGTAAAGAGATGAGTCTTCAGTCTACGTTTGAAGACAGCAAGAGACTCTGCTGTTCGGACAGCCAGTGGGAGTTCATTCCACCACCTGGGCTCCAGTACAGAGAACATTCTCGACGCTTGTCTTCCGTGCACCTTGAAGGATGGCGGGTCAAGCCAAGCTGTACTCGAAGCTCGAAGGGCTCGTGGTACAGTTCGAGATTTCATCATTGCCATCAAGTAGGTAGGGGCTGGTCCATTTTTGGCTTTGTAGGCAAGCATTAGGGTTTTAAATCTGATGCGTGCAGCTACAGGAAGCCAGTGAAGGGAGCGCAGCAGTGGGGTGACGTGGCTGAACTTGGGCAGATTGAAGACGAGCCGTGCTGCCGCATTCTGGATGAGTTGCAGAGGCTTGATGGTCTGCATGGGAAGACCAGCCAAGAGTGAGTTGCAGTAGTCAAGCCTTGAGATGACCAGAGACTGCACTAGCACCTGGGTGGCCTCTCGGGTGAGGAAGGGTCGGATCCTTCAGATGTTGTACAGGAGATACCTGCATGACCGAGTCAGGTTCGCGATGTGAGTCGAAAACGATAACTGGCCATCCAGAGTCACACCAAGATGTCTTGCCTCTACAGATGGAACAATCAGGGAGTTCTCGAATGAGATGGCAAGATCATGATGAGGACCTGTAGTCGCAGGGATGAATATCAGCTCAGTCTTGCTGGGATTGAGCTTCAGGTGGTGGGCTGCCATCCATGTAGAGGTGTCAGACAGGCATGCCGAGATGCAACTGGAAACCTGTGTGTCAGAGGGAGAGAAAGAAAACATTAGTTGAGTGTCATCAGCATAACAGTTATAAGAGAAGCCATGAGAAGATATTACATCACCAAGAGAGCTAGTATAAAGAGAAAAGAGAAGAGGACCCAGGGCCGAGCCTTGGGGGACGCCAGTGGAGAGCCTGCATGGAGAGGATGTGAAACCTCTCCATGTTACCTGATAAGAGCGATCCTCCAGATAGGACTTGAACCACTTCCACGCATAACCAGTGATTCCGAGGTTGGTGAGGATGTCCAGAAGGATCGTATGGTTAACTGTGTCAAAAGCTGCATGAACAAGAGTTTCAGCAGCAGATTGAGAGAGGGATGGTCTGATTTTGGTGACAGTGATAAAGAGTTTTGGTGTTTTGTTTTTTTTTATAAAAGAACTTACATGGGCATCAAATCAAAAAGTTGAGTCAAGGACGACACCCAGATTTCGAACAAGAGAGGAAGGGGGCACAGTGACATCATCTATATAAAGAGTGAGAGAGCCAGTTGTATTGAAAAAAGGTTTACTTAAGTCTTTTAAAATGGTTTTATTTGAAAACTACACAGAGTCCAAAAGTCTGGGACCAGCAGTAAGAATGCTTCTGCTTTTCAGTGCAGATGATACTATACGCATACCAACCTGAGTCAAAACATACAATCTTTGAAATTTTAACATGAATTTCAGAATTTCTTTGTATTTGGTATTTGTTCCCCCTTTTCGCTTTAATGCTCATGTGCACTTGAGCTGCATGGATTCCACAAGCCTCTGTTGAGTAGATTAAATCCAACTGCGAGTCTGAACTAAAGCTTCAGTTATCAAAGAGATAGGATTCAAAAAGGCCTTTGTACACACATGGTCATGGTCAACATCAAAAATGTGTTTAAAGTTGAATAGTGACCTAGAAATGGTGCAGAATTCTGCAAATGTTAAAAATTCCAAGATTTTCTGTTTCTGTTTTTGTCCAGGTTTAAATAAAAAAAAGATTTTCAATGTGGTCACGTGTGGACCTCACTGTATATAAATATACTGTACTATAATATAAATTAAGCCATCAGATATTTGAATTATACCATGACAAACATTTTTGGTCATGCCACCCACCACCATCCTTTTGAGTTCTAGTTTCTAATTTGCTGGCTTGGACCATGTAATTGATATTTGATTGCTATATGACTGTGATTCCCAAACTTAACATATATTGCCAGGATGCATATGTAAGACATTTAAATAAAATCAACCCACGTGTATATAAACATACACTATATGACCAAATGTATTTAACGCCTGACCATCACATGAGCTTGTTGGATACATCATTCCAAAACAATGGACATTATTGTGGCAATCTTTCTGTGCCTCTGATAAGATTTTGAAGTATGTCTGTGGGAATTTGTGTCCATGTGGTCTCATCCCAGTCAGTGGTAGAGAGGGCCTGGCTCTCAACTGACATTCCAGTTCATCCCAAAGGGGTTCAGTGAGGTTGATGTTAGAGCTCTGTGCTGGCCACTGGAGTTCCTCCACACCAACCTCAACAAACTATGTATTGTAGAGCTTACTTTGAACATAGGAGCTCAGTCATGCTGGAACAGAGCAGACACTTTCCCACACTGTTCCCACAAAGTTGGAAGCATATAATTGTCAACAATTTTTTGTATATGGTAGCATTAACATCATCCTTTACTGGAAATAAATGGCCCAAAACCTGAAAAAACAGCCCTGGCCCATTATCCCTCCTCCACCAAACTGTACTGCTGGCACTATGCTTTCCAGTAGGCAGTGGCATCTGCAAACCTAGATTTGTCCATCAGACTGCCAGATAGCCTGATTCATAACTTCAGAGAACATTTCCAGTGCTCCAGAGTCATGGTTTGGCATCATGCTTTACACAACTCCTTAGCCTTATGTCCAGTTGCTTAGCCATAGAATCCCATTTCGTGAGCTCCAGTTCTTGTGCTAATATTGATTCCAGAGGCAGTTTAGAACTCAGTAGGGAGAGATTTTTACATGCTACACAGTTTGAGTGGTCTGCTTCTTCATGGTTGAGCTGTTGTTGCTTCGAGATGTTTCCATTTAACAATAACAGCCCTTACAGTTGAACTGGATAGAAATTTCATGAGTTGACTTTTGGCAGATTTGGCACTCTATGGCAGTGCCATGTTTAAAGTCACTGAGCTCTTAAGTATGACCCGTTGCACTGCCCATTCTATAGAGATTTCATGGTTATATGCTTGATTTTATGCACACGTTAACAATGGGCATGGCTGAAATCAACAGTTAGGAGTAAATCTGCATTGCAAAAGTTATAATTGTATAGAAATTAACAAAATAGATTAATATTAGGTAATTCCAAACTACTACACACTACTCAGAAATAGTGAGCTGGAAACACACAAATGAGAAAAATCCACAAATAACAGAGACAGAGACAGCTGTATGGTTGAGTGTACACAAGCTGCGCTTCAAGGTTCACTCTGTTCCCCCCAAACGGCTGTTCAGTAGAAGTTTTCATCATCAGATGGATTTTGCTCAGATCAGACAGTGACAGTTAAATGGCTTTCTCTGCCCTGGTAGACTTTAGAAGTCACAGCAGTGGCAGGAAGGTCACCACAAAGTCACTTCTTTGCCTCAACTAAGCCGCTCTCGCTTCTCAAGGTCGCTGAGAGACGTTTTGTCTGAACACAGAACAAATGATACAAACACACACACGAACACGAAAGCACTCGAGCGCTTCCGGAGCTCTACAAAAGCTAACCTACATGAAATGTACCCTTATGGAGGGCAGATCCGCTGCTATTCAGAAGATGATAGAAAAGAGGAATGTCTTTTCAAGGTCGCTTGTCAGATTGTTCCTGTCTCGGCGAGAGCTGCTGTAAACAGTTTTTGGGTGATGGATGATGAATGAGATGATGGATTTTTTTTCTTGTCTTTTGTCAAAACACGAGTGTCAGTTATCATTATATTCAGTGACACCTTGTCACTCTGTCAAACTGTAACCAACAATAAGGCAATTAGTGTTAAATTGAACTTCAAGAATCTCCAACTTTGATTTCTTCTTAGGCTTAAACCAATCAGGCATAACATGATGACCACCTCCTTGTTTCTATGTTCATTGTCCATTTTATCATCTCCACTTACTGTATAGCTGCACTTTGTAGTTCTACAGTTACAGACTGCAGTCCATCTGTTTCTCTGATAATTTGTTACCCCCTTTTACCCTGTTCTTCAATGGTCAGGACCATCATGGACCCTCACAGAGCAGGTAGTGTTTGGGTCAGCGCTGCAGTTGCACTGACGTGGTGGTGGTGTGTTAGTGTGTGTTGTGCTGGTGCGAGTTAATCAGACACAGAAGAGCTGATGGAGTTTTTAAGCACTGTCTCCACTCACTGTCCACTCTATTAGACATTCCTTCCTTGTCAGTCCACCTTGTAGATGTAAAGTCAGATAGTTCATCTACTGCTGCACAGTTTGTGTTGGTCAGCCTCTAGTCTTTCATCAGTGGTCACAGGACGCTGTTGGCTGGATATTTGTGGTTGGTGGACTATTCTCAGTCCAGCAGTGACACTGAGGTGTTTAAGGTGTGTAACTCGTTTAAGGTACACAATTAGACCTTAAGGTCATTGTTGTCCCCTTGAGGGTACATTTACATTGTTTGTGCCTTGAGGCAGAGATGAGCAGTCAATTCATGTGAGTCTGAGCACTGCACTGGACAGAGGTTACCCCCTCAAGTTCAACACAGCTATAAAAAATGAGAATTTAATTACCAGACCAACTGGTGACACTTTACTTGAACCTTGCTACACAACACTGACAGGTTCCGGCAACAGTTTCATTACCATGTCACGGCAGATGTCATATGCCATCATGAGTTGTCCTGACACTTATATTCAGTAACATAACAGTGTCATGTCACCATTACCTGTAATTGTCATGACAGATGTCATCACATTTGATGCCATGACGGCTAACTAGTGTACAGTTAGCACAAATGTGCCTGCCAAATGTTTACGGCATGGTTGTGTTGATGTGGCACATCAGGGTTCAAATAAAGTCACTGAAAAAACTTTAGTAGAACTGAAACACAGTCTCCAAAAATGCTATACAGTTTGAAGGAAGGAGGGGCAAAGTGTAAACAAGTTTATATAGACAAGTTTATATATTGTACTTCATATATATATATAAATATAATGCTATTATGCTAACTAGTAGTTTTGAGACATGTAACTTACTAAAACTTAGAATTAAAACTAAAATTAGCTGATAACTGTGCCATCTAACATACTTGCTATCCAAACTACATGCTACTCTTGCCTATAAACCTCCCTCATGCCTTCAATATCTGACCCTGCCATTATACAGCATTTCTTATATAAACTGCTATGCCTCACCATAATCATAACCTGCCCTCAGTCTGCTATCTCCTTCATGTGACCTCCCATATACTGCCTTGTCTTTTTGTTTATTGCACTCTTGTTGTCTGTGTTAAGTGTGTTATCTATATACTTTGAATTGTAAGCGTCTTTGGGTCCTTGATAAAGCGCTATATAAAAATAAAGAATTATTATTATTATTATTAGTCAAACTTTTCAGGTTGTTTTGCCTCTTTCCTTCAACCTTTTCCAGATCACTGTACCAGTTCTGGCACACTTTGGCATTCACTTCAGTTTTCTGCATCATTTTTCTGCATCTGATCATCCAGCTATACAATGATGCAATATACCTTTAGAAAGCTTAATCACTGATTTCAAGTCCTGCAAACCATTTTATGGGTATTCACAGCAGTATTGATCATCTAATTTGCAACGTAAGTGCCGAATGAGCAAACGCTAGAAAATCTGTTGGTTCTAACCTTCAAAGCCTTCTGTGATCTGCAAAGACATCATAACCCAACACATGTGGTCTTGATAACACGGCAAGAGTCCGAGATCAGTCTAGAGATCTATGAGTCAGGCAGAAATAAACTCCTCCATTCTAACCTCTGTTGACAGTAATACATACAATTATTTGGATGGATGGGAAAAAACATTACCTGTGAAGTGTTACCTTTCAAGCAAGACCAAGATCATGACTGTAGACCAAAGTATGTGTGAACGGCACTCCTTTTACTTTAGGGGTTCCTGTTTCAGGCAAAAATGGGTCGACAGTTAAAATGTTAAGCGCTGCATTTACTGCATGTAGCTCTTCAGACTGAAGGTTCTTCTGTAATAAAAGGCTTATTATTTGAAGCTGTTCCAAACCATACACTGCTGAGAGATGCAGGAGAACAGTGGTGCATTAATGACTGCACACAACCTGACTGACCAGGTTGCATATGTATAAAAAGTTACACTCTTTTAGCACATCAAGGTTGGAGATCCTTATTTAATCCGTTTTAATCAGTCTGGAGTCGAGTGGCGATTTAGTGAGCGTTTAGTCTCAAGTCTCATGTGTGGAGTCATATGACTTGGACTTAAGTCTGACTCAAGTCACAAATTTGATGACTTTAGACTCGACTGAAGAACATTGAAAAAGACTTGGGATTGGACTTTGACTTCAACACCAGAGACTCGGACTCTGACTCAGAGTTGAGTGTCATGATTGGGAAAGCCTTAAGGCTCAAAGTAGAAAAACGTGGGGAGGCGTCTGACTGCAGACGGGACTCTACACAGTTGATTGTTTTTCAGGTAAATGAATTAGTTTCCTGCTGTGCATTGAATAAACCTTGTCAAGCATCTGTTACTGTGCTTATACTCAGCTATTTTATTTCTGAAGTGAAGAGAAGCATTAGAGCTCAAGTTCGCCTCAATAAGCTGGAAACAAGTGCAGTGTCAATATCATCAATGGTCCCTCGCTCAGCACTTAAACTCTTACTGGAGAAACACACCAGCCGAACTGACCATTATCCTCATGATAGCAATTTAAAAGAAACACAACTCTCTGTGTTCGTCCAATGTTAACAGCTTCTGCAGGTGAAACAAGCTCAACATTCACCACGAGGCTGAAATGGACTTCTTTCCCCAGCTTTCCCCCACCTGTACTGACTCTGGACTTCTGTTTGAAGACTTGAGACTTACTTGTTACTTGCCTGGAAGGTACCTTTGCTGCCAGTCTGTGGAGTGAAGAGACCTAAAAACAATGCTGAAGTTTTGCATCAATATTTTTAATCATTTTTATTTGGAGGGATGCCATAGAAAAACACCTTTCGACTTCCAAAGAAAGCTTTCAAAGGACAATTCCTGCTTGCAGATAAATGTATAAAATGATTTGAGTCTTGTCTGTCACAGGTTTGAAATAATCGTCAGGATTACTGATCATTTTAAACAACTTCAGATGTGTTCTTTAAACACTGGAGCAATTGGTGTTAAATTGAAGTTAAGAGAATGAAAGAAACTGACTGTAACATCATTACAGTCTTATTCCTAGTTGTACAGTAAAGTTCGATTAACCTATTGAGTCAAGTAGTAGACCAGTTTTTTGACCTTGGAATTGAGACACCTTCTAAATACACAGTGCTATGAGAGCACATCAGCATGTCTACCATGCTCTGGTGAGCTCATGTCTTATCTCAGGCTTTCTTTCTGAGATTCCTGTTTGGAGCTTTTGTTTGTCTGTCATATAAATGTGATGTTCCTTTACTTGTTTGCCACCGAGTTTTAGTTGGACAGCAACGCCTTCCCATTTAAGTAGCATGCTATACGGTTCTCTCTCACTGCTTAAGTTGTAAGGAAGATTAAGGTTAGCGCACAGCATGAGGGCTGGCAGTAGCGAGTGAAGACCACCCGCTCCAAGCGTCTAACACGGAAATTATTTGCACGATTCATTATTTATAGCTCTAGCCAACTTAACACGTCCCCCAGGGTACATTTCCAAACAGGTTACTGCTGCAGACTCTGTGCTAATGTCTTCTTGCTGGCAATTAATTATGACGGTGATGGTGGAGCTAGTGCGCACGTTGGCCTGTGTTGTTGTTATGCCAAAACCACCCTCTTTCTGACACATGTCCCTACATCACATTGCTCCTCTGGTTTGAAAAAGGTGATGTCAGCCATGCCAGAGGTAATTTGACTGTCAGGAGGATATGCCCTTTGTGTCGTTTAATGAGCGAAGGCAGCGGGAAAGACTAATTAGCCACAACTTGCTCAATACCAGCTTTGCAGAATGTTCCAGAGTTTGGCTTGGCCTTCCCTCTACCTTCGCCCTGAGAAATGTCAGTGCTCGCTGTGTTAAGCATTGGTGGCATCTAATCAACCCTAGTTGGCATGTGTCTGTGCAAATGCCCATCATTAGCCCCCTGGGTCTTTTGCTTGGCCCAGTTTTATTGAGGAGGAGTGGCGTTAGAACTCCGGAATGACCTTGTGTGATATAACAAGGTTCCAATAATGCAGCTTTTGATGAAGATGCTGGCAGTAGCCTACTTAGGATCGTATAGGTTCCGGGGGAAAAAATGAAAAGGCCCCTGATATTAAAATTGTTTTCAATTAATGAAAAAAATGACAATGTATTTTGCTTGCTTACTCATTATTTTTATGCCTTAAACAAGCCGTTGCTCGCAAGGCATCTTACTTCACCCACTAGCATATAGCATTAACCTATTTGTTCACATTAGACTTCCCATTTAATATATTTAACCCTTTTTCACAGTAGCCATAAAATGCAAGATTGGGATGCTTTTGTTTTCTTGAATAATGTTAATACACAGTTCACCAAAACATTGTGATCATTCACAAACCTTGATTATCTCGTTGGTTATCATTGGTGCATGTCAGCTTGGATATATTTGCGGGCAGGTAAACAGTCGATTCTAGTTGTCAATGTGTTGTTTGCTTAAAAAAATGGGTGAGCATGATCTGAGCAACTTTGACAAACTTTTAAGGCCAGAAAACTGGGCAGGAGCATTTCTAAAACTCTCTGAAAGTCTTTTGTGGTGCTCCTGGTCAGCAGCTGTGGTCCAAGGACTGGTTGTTGGGTGGCCAAGGCTCATTGATGCATGAGGGCAATAATGGCTATCCCATCTTTTACAAACCAACAGAAGGGCTTCTGCGGCACAAGTCACAGAATTTTTTTACTTACAGGACAAATGTATCACAACAAGGTGCGTCACTGATCACCCTTTACAGCACCTACAGTTGACACCAGACCTGGAAGAAGGTCACCTAGACTGATGATTCCCATTGTCTTTTCCTGTTTACCCGGGGAAATGATGGCACCAGGTGCATTGTGGAAAGAAGACAAACTGGTGGAGGAAATCTGATGTTCTGGGTAATGTTCTACTGGGAAACCCTGGGTCCAGGCATTCACATCAACGACAGTTTGACGTGTGCCACCTACCTAAACATTGTTGCAAACTCTGCCACACAGCACACATTGTTTGGGAATGGTTTGAGGAACATTATGAAGAGTTAAAGGCCCCTGAAATCCCCAGGTTTATCATCTGTGGGATGTGCTGCAGCAAGACATACAATCTGCAGCACCTTGCAACTCACAGGACTTCAAGGATCTGCTGCCGATGTCTTGGTGCCAGATACGACAGGGCACCTTCAGACCTCTCGTAGAGTCCAAGCCTCAGGGGGTCAGAGCTGTTTTGTTGATGGCAGCTAACTGGTTAGGAATGTTGTTCAGAAATTTGATCTTTCTGTGAGTCTTGGATGTATGATCATTATCTGTATAAGGGACTCAACGAAGTTTGCCCAATCACAGGGCCAGGTTCCCCTCCTGTCCTCCTAGAAGTTGCACCACTACACACTGGATATTTTTACATTAAACTGAAGCTAACTTTGAGGGTTCCATATGGTCATGTGATAAGACTGGCACACACCATTAGATATGCTAATTTTGTTTGAGTACTTAATTTTGTCCTTTAAACAGTTCCATTTTTTTCTATTTATGAACCAAGTTGTTGGAGAACAGAATAAACAAATGTCCTTCAATAGCTTAGCCTTGGCTGTACTGAATCTCCTTTGCTTTACATTTCTCTTCCATTTTTTCTCTCATGAATTTCCAATGCATGTGTATCTCTCTCCCTCAAGCCATTTACAGTCACTGCGACGAGCGCATACAGTGTGGTTTGATTGAATCGAATGGCATATAGAATTCAGTCCTATCTAAATTCATGCCTTTCCATTCCTCATCCTTGGCCTTCCAGTCTTTGAGTGGGCAAATATGTGCTTCACAGGCTGTCACACAGTGGATTGGGTGAAAAGTGTCATTTTTAGTTCTTTGCGCATTAAGCAGATATGGCCACAAGGATGTGTGTGTGGACATGTGCATGCATGGCCACTACTGTTCCAAAGTTTGGAGTCTTTGGAGTCATACAAAGTATTTTGGGAAGAAGTTAAGAACAAATAGGAAATGTTTTAAAATAATAAACTGTACATTTTTTACTGCAACCCCTAATTATTAACACTATGTTATTTCCTACAGTACTGTGTATAACTCTGAGATCACCCTTCATTTATTTAATTTACAGCCAAAAAAGCTATTAGGTACAAGTTAATCAGATTTTTCAGTTCAGCAGATAAAATAAAAATGAAAACAAACAAACACACAAAACAGAAAACTGGTTTAAAAGAAAAATTCTAAATGTTACATTGAATTTTGGTCAAAAATGAAAGGTTTAGCATTTTTTTCAGCATCAGGAAACCCAAACTCAACCCAAAACCTTTTCTTATCCCTCACTCTGGCCCTAATCTTAACTATAACCTCAGCCCAAAACCTAATCCTAACCTTCACTCTGGCCCTAATCTCAACCATGTGCTCAGCTCAAAGCTTAATTCTAACTTTCACTCTAGCCCTAATCCTAGCTTTAACCCAAAACCTACTCCTGACCCTCACTCTGGCCTTAATCCTAACTTTAACCCAAAACCTACTCCTGACCCTCACTCTGGCCTTAATACTAACTTTAACCCAAAACCTACTCCTGACCCTCACTCTGGCCTTAATCCTAACTTTAACCCAAAACCTACTCCTGACCCTCTATCTAGCCTTAATCCTAACTTTAACCCAAAACCTACTCCTGACCCTCACTCTGGCCTTAATCCTAACTTTAACCCAAAACCTACTCCTGACCCTCACTCTGGCCTTAATCCTAACTTTAACCCAAAACCTTCTCCTGACCCTCACTCTGGCCTTAATCCTAACTTTAACCCAAAACCTACTCCTGACCCTCACTCTGGCCTTAATACTAACTTTAACCCAAAACCTACTCTTGACCCTCACTCTGGCCTTAATCCTAACTTTAACCCAAAACCTACTCCTGACCCTCACTCTAGCCTTAATCCTAACTTTAACCCAAAACCTACTCCTGACCCTCACTCTGGCCTTAATCCTAACTTTAACCCAAAACCTACTCCTGACCCTCACTCTGGCCTTAATCCTAACTTTAACCCAAAACCTTCTCCTGACCCTCACTCTGGCCTTAATCCAAACTTTAACCCAAAACCTTCTCCTGACCCTCACTCTGGCCTTAATACTAACTTTAACCCAAAACCTACTCCTGACCCTCACTCTGGCCTTAATCCTAACTTTAACCCAAAACCTACTCCTGACCCTCACTCTGACCTTAATCCTAACTTTAACCCAAAACCTACTCTTGACCCTCACTCTAGCCTTAATCCTAACTTTAACCCAAAACGTACTCCTGACCCTCACTCTGGCCTTAATACTAACTTTAACCCAAAACCTTCTCTTGACCCTCACTCTGGCCTTAATCCTAACTTTAACCCAAAACCTACTCCTGACCCTCACTCTGGCATTAGTCCTAACTTTAACCCAAAACCTACTCCTGACCCTCACTCTGGCCTTAATCCTAACTTTAACCCAAAACCTTCTCCTGACCCTCACTCTGGCCTTAATCCTAACTTTAACCCAAAACCTACTCCTGACCCTCACTCTGGCATTAGTCCTAACTTTAACCCAAAACCTTCTCTTGACCCTCACTCTGGCCTTAATCCTAACTTTAACCCAAAACCTACTCCTGACCCTCACTCTGGCCTTAATCCTAACTTTAACCCAAAACCTACTCCTGACCCTCACTCTGGCCTTAATCCTAACTTTAACCCAAAACCTACTCCTGACCCTCACTCTGGCCTTAATCCTAACTTTAACCCAAAACCTTCTCTTGACCCTCACTCTGGCCTTAATCCTAACTTTAACCCAAAACCTACTCCTGACCCTCACTCTGGCCTTAATCCTAACTTTAACCCAAAACCTACTCCTGACCCTCACTCTGGCCTTAATCCTAACTTTAACCCAAAACCTACTCCTGACCCTCACTCTGGCATTAGTCCTAACTTTAACCCAAAACCTTCTCTTGACCCTCACTCTGGCCTTAATCCTAACTTTAACCCAAAACCTACTCCTGACCCTCACTCTGGCCTTAATCCTAACTTTAACCCAAAACCTACTCCTGACCCTCACTCTGGCCTTAATCCTAACTTTAACTTAAACATCCACAAATATGAACTGAAATAAAGTGAAGAACAACTGAATTCAGCAGTTTGCAAACACACATTGTTTACACAGTTGATGAAACGTGTCTTGATAATCTACTGAATGTATTCAGTGCTGCTACATCACTGACATATTGTTGATGTGTTACTGAGAGTCTGTTGAGTGTTTATGTCACTTAAAAAGGGCCACTCAAAGTAAAGTGTCACCCCAAAATGAGTGGACATCTGAAGACTGGCTGGAGATTATGATGGAGCATAGTCAGTGCTTGATGGTTCTGAGATGTTCAGAAATCACCAGTCTGCTCTCGAAGAAAAATAGGCCGGAGCAAAAGAAGCGTCTGTTCTTTTTCCCCAGAATAGCTCAGCATAATAAAGGCCGAGGTGATCCGTATGGAAATATGTCCTCCCCTTAGACCTAATCTGAGTTATTCATGAAGCTCCCAGCCCAGGAGAACCTTGATTTGCTCTTAGATACATATGTATATTTATGTGTATGATAATGGCAGGTCAGATATGGTGATAAATAGGAACTCAGTGTGAATGGATCGAGGGATGCTTTTTCATATTTTCTTATCACGCTTCGCTGCTCTATCTCTGCTGACACATCAAATCAAGACGCGTCCGTGCCAACGCCGGTGCCGGGATGCGATACGGCCGTAATTTGTTTGCTGCATTACAAGCGCCAGCTTGAGAGGAAACTTGTTTTATTTGACTAATGATTCTCCGGTGCCACTGTCTTCTCCTCTCCCTCTCTCTCTCTCTCATGCACACTCTCTCTCTTCTTCTTTTTCTTTCCTCTACTTTCTTCAACTCTTTTGCCCTCTCTCTCCCCTCCTTATCTTCTCGGGCACAGTCCCACCCCCACGATCATTTCCCTCCTGCTCCCTGCCAGTGTTTTTTTTTTTTACTGTGAAAATCTTTAATTAAGTTTCATGGCTCAGGAGATTTCTCACCCACTCACATTCCCAGCTGAAGAGTCATCGCATTCCCCCTTCCCTGCACCATCCTGGACTGGCATATGGCACATGTATCCCAGCTGTCTGGAAAGATTGCCCTCCTTCTTGTGTGCAATTCTACCCCCTCCAAAACAACCATTCTCACTAACTCAGCTCCTGGTGGAGGCCTTCTTTCGCTCCTCCTCAGCTGTTTAAGTGCTGATCGCTTCCCATGGAGGATCTCCGGCACTGGCACCGAGCCTTTGGCATGCGATAGCATCTTGCTCTCTGGAGCTCGCGCAACATTAAACCCATAAAACTTTGTTTGGTCTCAGCCACTGATTCGCAGGCTCCTTCCCGTGGCTTCCCTGGAGATGGTGCAGGTGGAGCTGTAATGGGATTACATGGCCCTCGGCTTGCACATTCGCTGCCGGCTTTACAGGCCTGTGGAGGTGGTGAATGGTGTGGGTTCGGGCCTGGACGTGCCGGCGTTCCAGCGACAAACTCCCACATCTTAAAGGTGCCGTCTTTGATTATATAAAGCGATGCACTGTGATTTGCTGCTGGATTTCTAGCACAGAACTCCAGTAGTCACATAATGTGGTTTATGTAAAGGTCCAAAGCCGACTAGAAAAAAAATGGTATTTCCATTCCATTACATGGACTGCCAAGACTGTCAGTCAGAAAGCCCTACAGCCAGAAACCACTCAACCACACATGCTAATGTTGATGACAATTTTGCATACTGCAAATCAGTGGCAGTATACTTCCTTTGATTGTTGACATTAGCATTTTTGACTGAACTCTTTCCTTAAATGGCCTGTACAACCATACCTTTAAACCCCATGAACCCAAAGGGCATATTGAGTACAGTGCAAAAGTTGAAAACCATCCTAATTTCCAGTAAAAATGGCAATTTAGTACAATTTATTCATTTTTCAGAGATATTTTTGAGGAGATTATATGTAAGACAGCTCATTTGCATAAAAGTCGTAGTTTCTAAAACTACGGTTCAAAATAATCAACATCATTGGATGTGCTTGAGATTATTTGGATGGTGGGAAGCAGAAAATACAACCACCTTCGAAGACTGAACTTGGAAATCTTTGGAAATGAAAAAAAAAAAAAACACCTGTGCCAATTTCTTCACAAAACTAATAGCAAGTCTCCTGAAAAGAACAGAAGCTGTAATAAAGGGAAAGAATGGAAATATTTATATTTGGTTGTTGAGGATTTTGTCTTTTTTCCCTGATGCCGAAAAATAAATAACTAACTGGAAACTATATAAACGACGGTGGTCTCTAAGTTTTGCACTGTTCTGTATGTGGGCCCACACTTCACTTTCTCACTAACTACATTCGTTTCATGTTAGTTTAGGTTACTAAACACCTCACACTAGTTACTGAATAACAGTCCTGGAGTTTAAGTTTAGACTTATTGCTTGTTTAACTTGCTGCTGTCAATCTTAGTGGGAAGCATAAAAAAGCCTTTAAAAGCCCAAAATACAGAAATTAACAAGCAAATACAGACCTAGAAGATTTTCTGTGTCTCTAATCTCATCAATGAGGGAAATAAAGTGGTGGAACAGGTGTTCCATTATGACATGCCATTAAACCTCTGCTTGCAGTTTACGACCCAACCTTAACACGGATCCAGACCAAACAGGGGGATTTTTCTGTTGTGAGAGGAAAAGGTTGGCCGGCTACTTGTCACATTTCAAATCGATTAGGTTCGCATCAGAAGATTACACGAACGGCACTGAGTGGACTACGCTGGTCAGTGGCTGCTGAGTGATTTGATTTTACACAGACATGTTGGCCAGGTGCTGGATATTTCTGCCATTAACTGATTTCGACTGTTCTTCACAGATTGAACGAGGGACCTTGAAAAAGATGTTTTCTTTTTATTATTTGATATTTGTAAACCAATGGTGAGTGATTGGTACATAAAGTTAAAGGTGAGGTAAATGACCTCAATCAAATGAACATTAGTGTCAATTTACGCTGATAACTAATTTACTTTCTCAAATTCCCCCTAAAATGTCAGGCAAAGCTGTCCTATCAACAAAAAAAAATCATTTTGCTAAGTATTCCAAACTCCAAACCAAAGCTTATAGCCAGACGGGACAATTATTTCTTGAATTTATGTATTTTATATGGCCAAAAATATGAGGACACTCCTCCTAGTTACTGAGTTCAGGTATTTCAGCTACAGCCATTCACCCATTGCTCACCCATTGCCAATCTAAAGCTTCATGAAACGGGTTTCCATGGCTGAACATCTGCGCATAAGCCTACAATCACTATGTGCGATGCCAAGCGTCAACTGGATTGGTGTAAAGCACACGACTGCTGGACTGTGGAGCAATGGAAACATGTTCTCTGGAGTGATGAATCATGTTTCATTGTCTGGCTTTGGTGGATGCTGCAAAGTTTGGTAGTGGAGGGATAATTGCCTGGGGCTGTTTTTCAGGGTTTATTCTTGGCCTTTTAGTTACAGTGAAGGGTGTTGTTAGTTGACAATTCATTTTAGACAGTTAGACATATTTTTCCAACTTCAACGGTTTGGAGAAGACCCTTTGCTGTTCCAGCATGACTGTGCCCCTGTGCACAAAGTGAGCTCCATAAAGACATTGATTTGATGAGTGTGGTGGAAAGCCAGTGGCCTGCAAAGAGCCCTGACCTCAACCTTACTGAACACATTTGGGGTGAATTGAAACATCAATTACAAGCCAGGTTTTGGTTGATCTCTTGAATGCTGTGTTGGTTGAATGGGCATAAATTCCCACAGACACACTCCAAAATCTTGCAGAAAGCCTTCCCAGAAGAGTTAAAGCTGTCATAGTCCCAAAACTGGGGTGGGGGGGACTCCATATTAACCCCCAATGGTGTTAGACTGCGATGTCCAACAAGCTTGTATAAGTCATATAGTGTATATTGTTGAGACATGTAAAAAATGTTAGCTAATTATCTGTTTGTGGATAATCCTCATGCTCAAGCCACTGCTAACATAGAATGCTCCGAGTCACAGTTGGCAAGGGCATGTACAAAAAAAGTACTGAAATGGGGTCGAGGCACTGAACACTAAAGAATGCTTTTACTTCCCTGTCCTGTGACTTTGTGTTCTAGCCAAAAGCAATGGACTGGATAAAAAGCCAAACCATTAAACTTAGAAGCTAAAACACATACAGTCACCCAAAAATCTCAGTGAACCCTAACTTTGCATCGTGGTGGCACAGCGGTAACATCGTGGACCACCGAGCTGTACAGCGGCAATTCGAACCATGCTCAGGGACACCCTATTGGGGGCAGTCATGGGCAGTCATGGGCTGGAGGTTAGGGAGCTGGCCCTGTAACCAGAAGTTTGCCGGTTCGATCCCCAGTGCTGATAGTACATGACTGAGGTGTCCTTGAGCAAGGCACCTAACCCCCAACTGTAAACTGCTTCATTGTTATACGCTGTGGATAGGGCTGCCCACCGCTCTGGGCAAGTGTGCCTCACTGGTGTGTATGGTGTATCACTTCACGGATGGGTTAAATGCGGAGGTGAAATTTCCTCGCTGTGGGATTAATAAGCGTCACTTAACTTAAAAAGTAGCCAAAATAGAGACATAAGTATCAAGTCACAAATAAATCCAAAACCAGCAAAGGAGGCAATACTGTATGAGATGCTCCTAAATGGCTTGGCTAGGCCCAGTGATTAGCAATTAGCTACTGCTAAAAGCTGCTAGCTTTCCTAACCTTTCAGATTTGAAGGTGTGCAGGTTAAGGTTGCTTTTATTACCCACCTAATTTGCCACTTTAGCTCTGCTTGTCATGACCATAGCAGATTTTCTAGCAGCTTCATGCTAGTTTGACTCTCATTAGATTCATCAAAACATGACAACTGTGCTAGCACGGCAGTGATTTGTCTCTCACGGATGTGAATGCTCTGACTAAATGAGGAGGGGTAATCAGGGCAGCTCAAATAATCCCTCGCAACTTGTTCAGCTTGCATTATTAACAGCAACAACACACACTGCAGAGTCCTGGGGAAAAAAGGGGAAGTCATCACTCATTCAATGGAGATGTTCCCCCAGCTTTGTATTTCATCGTTATATGACATTCCGCTCCTAGTCTTGCTAGGTCCATTTTTCTTAAAAGCATTCTTGGAAAATCCAAGTGCTATTAACATGGGGTGAGGTCATGTAAGAACTCTGCCCAATTATACTCTATGGCTGCTCATGTGCTTTTGGGTAGAGCATTTCACATGGATGCTCACGTCGTTGTGGGCTCAGTTCTCAGCAATGGGCAGAGCAGTTACGCTGCTCTGGCCCAAATAGCATCTGCTGAAGCCTGGTAGCCCCTGGACTCGCTGTGAGAAATACAAAAGAGGTCAAAGGGAGGTGAGTGTAGAGGGAATGGGCTCGATGGTTCAAAAAACCTTTGCAAATGACCTCAGATTCATCAACAAATGTGCAAGCTTCCAAACGTCCAAACACTTCTCCGATTTAACACACTTTTATGAAGCACCACGTCTGGAATTGTGACTAGGCTGTGTAAGTAGCTATGATGCCTTGGCTGGATGGTTTTTGTGTGTTTGGGTGCACTCTTGCCATGTTAGTGCCACTGCTGTGCTGAGAAAGTCTACTGCTTAAAATGATATTGGATTAACAGTACCGTGGTCAGAAACTGGCCAATAATGAGTGGGGTAAAAGGGAGCTGCCAACAGATAAGCCTAAAATATTTTGCACAAGTCAGAGTTCACCCTTATTTTTTTCTGTCAAAACAGCCATTAAGTACAAGTTATTCATATTTTTGAGATTAGATACACTAGAAAAACAGGATTTTGCACAACTAGAGTCCCAAAAATGATATCAAAAGACTCCTAAGAGCCATGAACAGTCCTGATAACAACAATAATATTATTTCTTTAGTTACAGAGCACTTTTCATACCAGTGGCAGCTCAAAGTTAAGTAAATGTGAGCACTGAGCTTAACTGTGTAATAAAAGGTGGAATTGAGTTCCATAGTTTGGAAGTAGGATAACTGAATGAGTCGCCCCATGTTTCTGTATTTCACAGAGGGTATTTGTAGAAGGTCAGTATCTACAGATCTAAGATTACATGCTGGAACATAAACAGACAGACACACTGTGATGTAAGTGGTGCTTTTTAAATCCTTAAAAACCAGTAGGAGAACTTTCAAATCTATCCTGAACGATACAGGCAGCCAGTGCAGCTCTTCTAGAACAGGAGTGATGTGATCTCTGTTTCGTTTCTGTTAGGATTCTTGCTGCTGCTTTTTGTAAGAGTTGTAAAGGATGCACTGTTTTCATATGGAGGTCCACTAAGAAGATCATTACAGTGATCAACTCTGCTTGAAACAAATACATGATCAAGTTTCTCTGCGTCGCTCTAGAGTGGAAAAGGCTGAACTTTAGTGATATTTCTCAAAAGATACTTTAGTGACTGTGTTTATGTACAGGATAAAACAGGGCTCAGAGTCTAAGATCGCATCCAGGTTTCAAACTGAGCTTCTCATAAAGCAGCTTTCTCTGAGTTTTAGTTCCATCATAAAGCACTTTTCTCTGAGTGGACCACCTGTCCCCATCAGATAAACAGCACTTAAAGCTTTCGTCTTTGAGAGCGAAGAGAAAACCAAGTTCCTCTCTTGTTTCAGATCTGAAAAAATCCATACAAAAAAGAACATTTGCAGACTAAGAAGCTGCAGGTATTGTCAGAACAATGGACTGACCACCCCAGAACCCAGATGAATATGGTTGGATTATTTGCATTGTGAGAAGCAGAAAATGCAACAAACATCTAAGACTGAACTTTTTTAACAACATCCCTGCAGGTTTCTTTCGAAAACTGATAGTCAGCCTCTTGAAAAGAATGGAAGCTGCAATAAAAGTACAAAGTCGACACATTAAATACCTCAAAATCTGATGTTTTATTTAGTTGTTGAGGCTTCTGTGCAATTTTCTGTTATTATCTGTTTTTCCGTGATGCTGAAAGAATGAATAACTTGCACTTTTGGACAGGAAATGAATGAAACGAAGGGAGAGCAGTGAGCGTTTGACAGGTGTACGCTGTTAAGCGCACTCATGTACTTGTATTTGATGATGCATCATCAGTGCTCGTAAGTGTGGCACAGTTGTGCACTATATTAAGTTGGTAAAGTTTTCATTATTTCCCTTTAGTCAGCCTTTTAGAAGGGAAATGTTAATGGGCTTCATGCAGCAGTGTATCCTTAAAACGCTGTCTCCTTTCCCTATCAAATCCAGCTTTAAACTCATTTATAAATTGACCGTAAATCTGTTGATGTGCCCTTAAGGATTCCACTCTCCATGCTGAGTGACTAAACAAGACTGAATTAGCTTGTGTAATTGATTTGACTACAGCTCGGAGTCCGCAAGAGGAAAAATAAAGACGCATATTGTGAAGTTAGCATGCCTTTAAACAATACCATAATCCTCCGTGAAATCGCTCCAAATGGAAGAGATGCGAGCGATAGGGCTATAAGTGGGCACTCGACGCATCTTCAGGCAGACTTTTGTTTTTATAGCTGCGCTCCCAGTCACCCTGTCATACAGAACCATCTGGGCCCTCAAGACCAAACGCTCCTCAGCTTCTGAGGGAAGACGGTGCTGAAAGCCTCTAGATCAGCGCCTTCCTTTGATTGCATGCAGCCAGGGGTGGGGGGTGGGTGATATCGGGGCGTCACGCTAGCCGACTACATGCACTCTTATCTCAGCGATTTCTCTTTGCCCCAACATCCATCCCCACCCCTCACCCCTTTAAATAAAGCCTGGGAGATAAGATTGACTGATTATGTTAATCAACATTCTTGCTTATAATATAGAGCCGAACCCCACGAGAGAGAATAAGAAGATTTGCTGCTTGATCCTTTGATGGTGATTATCCCACTGTCAGGGAGATGCACTCTTTGTTGCCCCAAGTTCTACATGTCTGGGGATCTTCTAGGCCCAAAGGAGCATGCTGCTTCTGTTATCCTTTCCCTCAACCCCCATTGAATCAAATCAAAATCGAAAATTGAGCAAAACAAGCTTCAAAAGAAGAGATGCTTTATTCTCTTACTCAAATGAAAATGAAGCAGCTTCACTGTCAGCAGGGATGGACTGGCCTAACAAGAAAACTAATGAGAAATGAAGAAAAAGTGCACTTTGGAAAATGACAAGGAAAGATGTTTGACCACTTGAGCGCTTATTCACCCACTAGCAGCCACACCACTAATATTAGCAGAGGCTTAGGAATACAGATGACAGCTAATATGGTCACTTTTGGGCATTTAATTAGTTAGCTTGCTGGGGGAAAAAAAACAGTTACTTTAACAAGCTAGATGATGTTAGCTTTATAACTGCTGAATTAAGCTACAGTATCTTGCATGTAAACGAGATATAAAGCTAATGAGATGATTTATAAATAAACCAAATGATCAGGGTGTATGGATGGCAGAGATGCTCACAAGCTGCTCCAAGTTGAATCTGAAGCCTCTAGTGTGTGAGTGCCAATCTCAAGTCTTTAATAGAGCATGTTTTTTTCATGTGAATAAGTGAAGACATTGCATTTGACAACAAAATCCTATCAGGTTTGACACGACTTTGAACAATGAGCCTGTTGTTGCGACAAACATCTGCTGGACCGAACTGAAGCACTACACGCAGTAAATGCATTGGTGCTTAAAGGAAAGAGACAAAACTTTAGTGGACATGTATAGCATGTATAAGTACAGCATGTATTCTAGACGGCTAGTGCGATAACTAATCCATCTGAAGGTTAATAATCTGTAATTTACTAAAACTTCAGCCAGATTAGCTGACAACCTCAGCTATAATAGCTAGTATGCTAGCTGGCATGCTTGCCATCCGAAATAAACTGCATTTACTGCTTGTAGCTCTTCATTCTGTCCATCCAAATGAAGCTTTTTTGGTAATGAAAGGCTCCTAATTTGAAGCCGTATTAAACCTGATGCTATGGTGGGCTGTGTAACTGTGAATAACCATAACAAAACTTACGAAAAGAAACACATAAGGTTTCATTTAAGTGATACTTTTTTAATCCCACAAACGGAGAAATTCCAACTCCGCATTTAACCCATCCGTGAAGTGAAACACCACATACACACTAGTGAACACACACACTAGGGGCAGCGAGCACACTTGCCTGGAACGGCAGGCAGCCCTGTCCTCAGCACCCGGGGAGCAATTGGGGGTTAGGTGTCTTGCTCAAGGACACCTCAGTCATGGACTATTGGCTCTGGGGATCAAACAGGCAGCCTTCCGGTTACAGGGCCAGTTCCCTAACCTCCAGCCCACGACTGCCCAATTGATTAACCACATTAAGGATGCCCAGCCTAATTTAGTCAGTTTTTTTGGTGTTTGTATGCACTAGTCTTGAGTCTTTGAGTCACGAGTCAGTTAAGGCTGACAGCACATACCAGCACCAAATCCATGCTGGTCAAAGCTGGTCTATGCTACTTTAGGTCTGATGCTGGTTTAGCTGGTCACCCAGGATGGCCATGCTGGTTCAAAACACAGCAAATGTTGGTTTTAATGGTGACCAGCTTATCAGCTTCCATTGCTGCTGACCAGCACAGTAGCATTCAAAACACAACAAATGCTAATTTTGCTGGTGACCAGTGTTTCTGGTCTATTCCAGTCTGTCTAGCTGGGATATTAAATGAAAATCTAAAACTGAAGCGAATCACGAGATAAACATAAAAAGTCACACAACTTTAGAAGACATTGCTGCCAGTTTTATACGTTGGTCAAGCCCAGTCAGCAGTACAGTCTCTGCAGTTCTACCAGATTGAAGTTTTAATACTTAAAGCTATCGGCATGTTCCAGAAAATCCTTGCAGGTGCTTGGTTTTCCTGCCACCAGCGGTCCAGCGCCAAAGGATTAGCCACACTTGGTGATGACTAGCATGCATGTGTCTGCATGTGCGGTGACTTTTTTTCCCTACTAACTTTGTTGGCCATGCATGTCATTGCCTCCATTCCCAACGTGGCAGTTATCAAGCCAAGGCGACATATGACCCCGGCTTTTCCATTTTCGAGCATCTCGCGCTTTGGCTCTGGCTGACCCGCTGCATTAATTCAAAACCCGCCTTGAGTCAGAGAGAGTGCCAGTGCTTTGTCACCTGTTAGAATCGTGTTGTGATGTCTCAGGGAAGGAGGGATCAGATTGGGCCTCAGATCCGACTGAATTTGCTTCGCCTGCTTGAAAAACCTTCCAACTTCCCGTGGCCCCTCCCGCGGCAGGGGGGGGAAGTAATGAAGCCTCCGATAAGGCGAGGACACTCTCTCCTTTTCTTCTCCTCTCCTCCTATTATCGCCTCCCGAGCCCTCGCGGGGCTCCCTGCTGAACAAACTTGTCATGAATCATTTGGCCCGATGCTGCTGTTCCGCTAGCCATATTTTCCTTCCCTTCTCCTTCCTTCCCTCTTCCATACAACTGGTGTTTGAGGTGGGAGAGGGAGAGCATTGTTTAACCGACCGTTTTTTTCCCGATTTCGATCAATTAGCAGCATGCGTCGTCGCTTTAAATTATGCATGTGCATTGCACTTGGTAGGCACAGTAGCCACTGCCTAAGGGGCATGGGAGATGTTTTGAAGGCTTTTAAGTGGAGATAGAGGCGGCTTAGAAATGGCCAGTGGCTATGCTTAAATTGGTCATGGTTGGTGAAGCCAGACAGACGCAACTGAATAATTTAGGTGATGGAGAAAAAAGAAAAAAATCACATGATGGCTTATGTTTTTAACATTCATCCTGAAGAAAGCCTGTTAGGTGGATTGCCAACCACCGTGATTAGTGGTACATCATTGCCTCATCATTTCTTTGGAAAATCAAGTCGAGTATTATTGAAGAAGAGCTCAGCGATAGTTTTGCAGTTAAGGCTCCCAACCTATCTTCCTACACGACTTCACCAATCCAGGTTGGCCTTTGGTTCTTCTCACTTTTGGGACCACTCAAAGGCCCCCAAGTGAAGCATTTGGCTCTACAAGCATCTCATCCACAATCCTTCCTCAGCAGGATATAAAGCCTGCCACTTTGCCCTTTCATGGTCTGCTCTCAGCTGGAAATAGACAGCCTTTGGTTCAACCATAATTGAGTAGTCATCCACCCGTCCATCAGTAGATGAAGGGGATCTAAGAGGGCTTAAGACCACCCTGTTGCAGACCCCCATCCTGAGGCTCCACTGGAGACGGAACGTCAGCAGGTGGAGGGCTTCGACAGATGGTGGCCCTCTTTATGATTCCACGGATGAGGTGCCACACACATTGAGAGCGACAGCCTCGGCCTTGATCACCGCAGCCGGTCGAGGCTGCCGACACCTTCTTCTTTCCAGACCACACTCTGTCTTACATATCTCGTCAGGGTGGCTTTACGGAACGAGTTTTCTCACCTAAAATTCTCTTTTTAGGTCAGGCTGCACCTTAAAGGGCTAATTAAGTCTGCCAGGAAAGTGTAGTATTAACACTTGGTATGCGTCATAGAAGGCACTATCACAGAGGAGTGCAGAAGAAGCTCTTGGTCTTGAATTTTAAAACTCATAAATAAATGTTAGAGATCTGTGATTAAGTATTTTAAATAAAAACAGTTCATGCAGATGAGCTCTAATGTAAAATGTATCAAAGGAATCTAAGTGACATTGTCACACACATTTATTTATTGTAATGCATGTAGAAATAATTATTAAACCATTTCATTTTCTAAAATATTATACATACTGTACTGTCAGAGACAGAGACTGCTTCGAAAAAGTACATGTCAGAGACTGTCCTTCATTTAATTAATTTCCAGTCCAGTTTAATTAGTTTCTCAGTTTGCTAGAGTTGCAGGCATGTGCAAAAGTTTTGGTGCCCCCTTTCGAAGTGAAAATAAGGGGAACACATCACTGCAGAGAATATTTGAATGCACGATGACTGTTTATTTGCTGAAAATAAATATATATATAAATGTGGCCTGTGCCAAAGTTATGCCACATTTTATAGGCATGTTTTTTTTTTCATTATTATGCACTTCATTTTTTCAGATCAACCTACAAAAACTACTGTATGCAGTAACAAATGAATGAACTGGCTTTTTCAACCTAAATAAATACTTTGAACAAACAATTCTTTCAATCAAAGTTTTTTTTTATGAAATGAATTCCATCACTTGTATTTTTTCTAGGTTGACACACCAGTTTTTACAATGTGTTAAATTAAGCACATAATAGTAATTATGCATAAAAAAACAAAGAGTTTCCAAAACTGGAGTTAAAATGATGATTAGCTATAATCATGAATAAGCTACAGTTACAAGCTATAATAATGAAAAGCTACAGAGAAAATGGGACTCCTAACAACCACCTGTAAGACCTGGTAGACACCAACACTGCCCCCATCAGATAAACAGCACTTCAAAATGAAGCTGTGCTGTTGGTTCAAATCTGAAAATGTCCATCCTTCCACTGTGAGATGACTAATCAATACTATGAGCTGGAAAGGATATGTAGCTGTAAAGAAGCCTCACTGAGAGAAAACAGAAGAGAACATCACTGAATGTGTTTGGACTTTCTTGGATTATGAGAAGCACAAAATGCAACCAGCTTCTAAGACTGAACGGAGAAGGTGGGTAAAAACTGAGAGCAAGTAACGGTAAAAGGTGGGCACATTAAGTCCTGGATAAAATGGTGATATATTCAGGAGTTGAGGCTTCTGTTAATGAATGTTAATGAATAACTTGTACTTATTGTCCATTTTCACTGGAAAGTAAATAAGGGAAGGTGGTCTCTGGCTTACGCAATGGACTGTATATCTATAATTATGCCTCTTAAGCCTTCTGTGGTGTTGATGTGTTTGTTACTCAGTGGTCTGGTGGACCCACCACATTATTGTTTTTCAAATCAATACAGCCACAACAGTTTATGTAAAAATGTCAGATGTTTAAAACATCACAAGTGTAGGGTTCTCCTTTAGCAGCTGTAGCCAGTCAGCAGCCTGTCTGTGTTGTCCACCTTCACACTCACATATACACACATATACAAACACACACACACACACACACACACACACACACACACACACACACACACACACACACACACACACAAACGGCAGGCCATGTAGGAGGAGAACAGAGTGAAGGGACACGGAACCTCCACACTTTTATTCCCCACTATATACCACAAGTGTAACATACACTGATCAGGCATGACATTATGACCACCTCCTTGTTTCTACGCTCACTGTCCATTTTATCAGCTCCACTTACTGTATAGCTGCACTTTGTAGCTCTACAGTTACAGACTGTAGTCCATCTGTTTCTCTGATACTTTGTTAGCCCCCTTTTACCCTGTTCTACAGTGGTCAGGACCCCCGTGGACCCTCACAGAACAGATATTATTTGGGCAGTGGATCATTCTCAGCACGGCAGTAACACTGGCATAGTGGTGGTTTGTTAGTGTTTTGTGCTGGTATGAGTGGATCAGACACAGCAGTGCTGTTGGAGTTTTTGCTGGGGGGCTAACAAAGTATCAGATAAACAGATGGACTACAGTCTGTAACTGTAGAACTACAGTGCAGCTATACAGTAAGTGGAGCTGATAAAATGGACAGTGAGCGTAGAAACAAGGAGGTGGTCATGATGTTCTGCCTGTCAGTGTGTAGGGGGTTTACAGTGTGAATTCACTGAAAATGTGTTATTGTATATGGTGTTCACAGAAAATAAGCAATGGCCAAGAAATCCGAGGTTGAAATAATAATAAATCACTTCTTTTTGGTAAACATTGAAAATGGGTCCCACAGACCTCAACACCACATAAGGGGTAAAACAAAGTTGTGATTACTTGTGTTTGCCGTCCTCTAGCCTTGCATTCGTAGACTGACGTGTTAACTTATTTGCTCTTCAGCTAACATTGCAGCTTCATGAACCTTAATTTGAACCCGCATTTTTATTCATTTCATTATTTATTTTCCCCCGGCCTTTTTTTGCCGAGCGTGTTTTACCTGAAAGATCCATTTTGGTCTCTCGTTTCACTTTTCTCTCTCTCTCTCTCTCTCTCTCTCTTTTTTTTGAAGACCCTCTCTTTCACTGGAAATGGAACTGCGGAAAAACCATCACAGAAAGAAGTCAGCGATCACGATTTTCAAAGCTAGAGCCGCCGGCGATTACTATGACTTGCAGATAGCGAATGAAACCTTGTAATGAGATAACGGTCTGCAAATCTGAAACAGCACTTTTCCAGTCGTGTTGGATCATTATTTCCAGATTGCAGATGCACGCCCCTCTGCGTTACACATCCACTTAGCAACTCACAACTCCTGGCTTAGAAACATTCTGATTCTGCTGAAGATGGAGCTCTTCGTAATTCCTCACATGTTAAAGATCGCCAGCCTGACTCCCCTGGGCAGCTCGGAATGAGAACGCAGCAGTGCGCTATTTTCATTTTCATCTCATTTTTCATTTCATCTTAAATAAAGATTACATAACTGCAGTGACTCATAACGTGCTCAAATATCTTTATCTTCACCCTGATAGATTTTATATGGATCTTTAATATCTAAGATACAAAATAACTAAAATAATGAAGGATTTCAAGGTTTGTCAGGTGCAGAAATATGTAGACTGCAAGGTTAATATAACACACTCATTGACTCAGTGTAAAACTCAACATTAATAAATGATGATCTTTTGATTTTAGCACCTTCCTTGTGCTGTAGCCCCACCTTACTGGAGTCCGTAGTTTATTTGTTGACGCACAGTTTGACCACAGGGTTACTTATGTCCAGAGATTATTTGGATGACCAGATGTGGTATGTGTGGTCACCATTTTAATGGTGCTGTGGTCAGTGAGTGGTCTGGAGGCTCACTATTCACCGCTCTTGGACATCAGGACTCAATTCAACAGTGCTCTGAAGTTTGATTTTAGTTCTACACCTTTCTGGGCAGTCGTGGGCTGGAGGTTAGGGATCCAGCCTCGTGACCGGAAGGTCGCCGGTTAGATCCCCAGAGCCAACAGCACATGACTGAGGTGTCCTTGAGCAAGACACCTAACCCCCAACTGCTCCCCGGGCGCTGCGGATTGGGCTGCCCACCGCTCCGGGCAAGTGTGCTCACTGCCCCCTAGTGTGTGTGTGCTCACTAGAGTGTATGTGGTGTTTCACTTCACGGATGGGTTAAATGTGGAGGTGAAATTTCCCCGTTGTGGGACTAATAAGGGTCTCTTAAAACATCCTTCTCCATTGCCCCCATCCCTTTTAACCTGGTAGCCCCTCCCATCTTAATTCTGGGTTATACCATTAGCCAGTCTGGGGTGACAATGGAACAAACAATCCACACATTAAATCACTTACAGAGATACAGCGTCATTTCTGTCCTATATACACATGCATGTTTAATTGTTGAGCTAGCTGTATTTAACATTACATTTGTCTCCTTTTACAGGTACCAACGACCTGGCTCCCATCTCACCTGGATCCCCTGGACTTCAGCTAAGTAGAAGTGTAAATGAATGGTATTAAGTGCCAATCAAAGCCACCACAGTATTTATTGAGGAAGGGTGAATTGCAGTCTTAGTGATGTGTTAGGGTAACCTAGCATCATCACACCAGACTCAGCCTGGCAGTGACACTGATGTGTGTAAAAACTACCTTGTCAATGTCACTGCTGTGCTGAGAATGATCCAACACCCAAATAATGTCAGGTCAACAGTGTTTCTGTGGTCAGAAACGAACCAATAATGAATACAGTATAGTGCCGACGACAGATGATCCACAGTCTGTGACCATACACGTGTGTATTGTTGGTCAAAGTTTGGGTGGCCCAAACTTATAATATATTAGAATAAAATGTAGGGCAGCGTCCTGTGACCACTGATGAAGGACTAGAGGGTAACCGACACAAATTGTGGAGCAGCAGATGAGCCGTCATCTCTGACTTCTGACTCTGACATCTACAAGGTGGACTGACAAGGTAGGAGTGTCTAATAGAGTGGACAGTGAGTGGACACGGTGTTGAAAAAATCCAGCAGCACTGCTGTGTCTGATCCACTCATACCAGCACAACACACACAGTGCTGAGAATGATCCACCACCCAAATAGTAAAATCAACAATGAGCGTATGCCTGATTGGTGTATATTGAATCTATAAAGATCACATAAGGATTTCAGACAGTGCATTTCCTTATTAACGTAATAGATTGTTTGCAAGTGACGTCATGACACAATGAGCTTCTCACCAAGAGTTGATGTTTATATGAGTGAAAAACCTTCATCTGTGGTCAACCAGCCTCATATTCAGTTGTGAAAGGGTTCCTTGAGGTCCACATATGATATTTTTGTGTTTATGTACCAATACAGCCTGTCTTTAAGACTGAACTATGCAAATGAGCTCTGTTCCGATTGGCTGCCCTGTAATGTGCTTCATTCAAGAAGCAATTCAGGCTGAAACACTTCTTATAACTTCAGCCTGAGTGGGTAGGGTTCAAATGCTGCAGGCTGAGTAGGTGAATATGCAAATGTGTTGGTTTTCATGACATCAAACAGGAACAATATATTCAAAACTACCTGTTGTGTGTTTCTTTGCTGAGCTGAATAACTGCTCATTATGACTACTTGTTAGTCAACAGGAAGAAGACCAGACCATTTTTTAGCTCTCGCTTATGATTAATAGCCCATCCTGTCTGGTCTCTTGCTTGGTCACTTTCTCTTTTTCTCTTCCACACTTCCTCTGACAATGTATTCTTCGCCTCTTCCATGATGTCCATGCTGGGAATACTGAGCCAGCTTCTTCTTAGGTGCCAGAGAGCAATACAGAGTTCTCACGAGAGGTCTCATACACACTTCACCAAAGTTACATAGCGCTATAGCAACTGTCCCAGGCCCAGAGTGGCAATTACAGAGATGCCATTTTCTGTGTTAAAAGTCTGTGTATCATCAAAATGATTTTGAAGCTGTTATTTTAAGGTAAATTATTTACACAATGTTGCTTTAAAGGCATGTACGCGTTAGCCAGTTGTTACTAGCTAAGGCATAGCCTACGGATTTGTGGTGCAATAGAATTTAGTAAGGGGTCATTTCAACTAAGCATAGTAAAAATTTAGTGCAAATTTATGCAAAGCCGGTGCACCTAGTCCTGTAGTAGACAGTCCCTGGCATTCTATCCTCCCAAAGAAAACACCAAACACTAGCACTTCAACACTAGCATCAATCTCAGCCAATGGCTTCTTTCCTCAGCAGCAGTGGCAGGTTTACTGCAGGAGCCACCCAGAGGCTCACAGTTAATTTTTAATTAGGTACTACATATTGAAGATTATTCCTGTAGTCAGGGCATACGCATGTAAACACGTTAGCCTAGCCAGCAATTATTTAACTGCTATTAGGCAATAAGACAGGATAGTGGTGATTGGAGAGAGAGAGGGGGGGGGGGGGGGGGGTGAGGAAGGGGGGAGAGAGAAAAAGAGGGAGAAAGATAAGAGGGTTAGGGAAGAAAAAGAAAGGAGAGATAGAGATGAAAGGGAGAAAGGGGCAAAAAGGAGAGAGAGACAAGAGAGGGGAAGACAGAAAGGAGAAAGAGAAAGAGAGAAGGGGGAGAAATGAGAGAGAGATAGAATATGGTTAGGAGAGAGAAGTGAGCAAGAGAGAGGCAGAAAAGGAGGGAGAAAGATAATAGGGTTAGAGAAGACAAAGAAAGGAGAGGCTGAGAAAGTGAGAGAGACGTGAGACAATATGGTTAGGAAAGAGGGCGAGAGAGAAAGAGAGAGAAGGAAAGCATACAAAAAGAAGGAGAGAAAAAGGGAGGATGGAGAAAAGGAGAGAAGGGAATAGAGATAACAGAGATGGAGAGAAAGAGGGCAAGAAGGGAGAGAGAAAGAGAGGCTTAGTAAAAAGAGCGAGAGAGAGAGAGAAAAGGGGAAGACAGAAAGAAGAAAGAGAGAGAGACCTAGGGAAAGAGAGAAGAGAGGAAGGATGAGAAATAAATGAGCAAGAGAGACAATATGGTTGAGGGAGAGGGAAACAAAGAGATGGAGCAAAAAGGGAGAGAACGAGAGGATGAATATTGCTGCCACTGAAGCATCTGCACTGCCATAGTGCGTGAGTTAGCAGCCAGCCAATGCTGGAGTAGCCAGCCAACATGGGACCCCCTGAATGCCAGGGAGTGTTCGCACACTGGGTAGGAGAGAGAGTAAGAAAGAAAGAGAGAGAGAGAGAGAGAGAGAGAGAGAGAGAGAGAGAGAGAGAGAGAGAGAGAGAAAGATCTGAAATCTCTAAAGAAAGGCCGAATTGCTTACAAACAGGCTGTCCTGTGGGGAGACATTTCTCAGGCCTAAGGTCTGGTACTGGGCAGATGGTGTTTTATGAATATTTATTTTCTTCTTTAATTTATTCATTCTTTTATTAGCCTCATTTGTGCTACTGCTATAAGCAGCCTTGTCTCACTCATGCATTGCTCCCAGTGTTGGAGAGCAGGGCAGGAAACTCTCGGTTGCTAAGACATTTTGGCTCTCGGATGGGCCTCCAGTTTGACATCGTGGACTTGGATTATTGATCTGAAGGGGCTTTAATAGTTAATGACTGGAGACAGATGGCCTTTCTCTTCATGTTGAGTGTGGCTCATGCTCGATAACAGTCACAGGAGTGGAAGGGTCTGTGTGGGCTAGCAGAGGCAACATCTGAAAACAACGCACATACACCAGACATCGTGCCCTCAAATACCTCATGTATCTGTCTACTTGTGTGCTTTGTGGATGGGAGGATGGATGGATAGACAGACAGACCAGAGCTTGATATATTCAACCCCTATGAGACCCGAGTATTCACACTGGGGTTTTCTGACATAATTTTTGAAATATTCATTGGGCTCTGGTCAGGTTAAAACCTTACATTCCAGCCCGTCTCCTACCTTTAACAGACTGTAACCTGCATTCATTTTTCTGTCAATTGTTTTTCCCTTCTTTTATCGTTTAAGCAATTCATAATCTGGCACAGGTCCATTGAGGTCCACAAGGCCAGCATGAAAGATTACATCAGGTGTATCCAGACTAAATGTTTTTGGGATGTTGCTCAAGGACACTTATTGGTGGATGAATTAATAATGCTAAAATTTAAATTTCATTTTGAGAAGCTGATAATTATTCATTTTGCATGTAATTGATAATCTGGTGATGGCACGTTGTCGAGCTATGATTTTGTTCAGACTGTATTTTCTGAAGCTACAGTCAGGTTATATGTAATTTTTTCATTTTGTCAGGCCTCAGTCAGATTTATACAGAACTATGTTGGGCTACATTTTTGGTGTACAGTTGGGTTCAGAAAAAATGTTTGAAAGAATTTTGTTGGCCTAATGTCAGGTTTAGACAGAACTTTGTTAGACTGATGCTGGGCTACAGTAAGGTTGTGACAGAATTTTGTTAAACTACTGTCAAATTAAAAAAAATATATCAGGCTACAGTCAGGATGACATGGAATTTTATCAGGCTACAGCCTGGTTGAGACTGATAAAATTCCGTCTTAACCCGACTGTAGCCTGATAAAATTCTGTCTTAACCCGACTGTAGCCTCATAAAATTCTGTCTTAACCCGACTGTAGTCTGATAAAATTCTGTCTTAACCCGACTGTAGTCTGATAAAATTCAGTCTTAACCCGACTGTAGCCTGATAAAATTCTGTCTTAACCCGACTGTAGCCTCATAAAATTCTGTCTTAACCCGACTGTAGTCTGATAAAATTCTGTTTTAACCCGACTGTAGTCTGATAAAATTCTGTCTTAACCCGACTGTAGCCTGATAAAATTCTGTTTTAACCCGACTGTAGCCTGATAAAATTCTGTCTTAACCCGACTGAAACCTGATAAAATTCTGTCTTAACCCGACTGTAGCCTGATAAAATTCTGTTTTAACCCGACTGTAGCCTGATAAAATTCAGTTTTAACCCGACTGTAGCCTGATAAAATTCTGTCTTAACCCGACTGAAACCTGATAAAATTCTGTCTTAACCCGACTGTAGCCTGATAAAATTCTGTTTTAACTCGACTGTAGCCTGATAAAATTCTGTCTTAACCCAACTGAAACCTGATAAAATTCTGTCTTAACCCGACTGTAGCCTGATAAAATTCTGTCTTAACCCGACTGTAGTCTGATAAAATTCAGTCTTAACCCGACTGTAGTCTGATAAAATTCAGTCTTAACCCGACTGTAGCCTGATAAAATTCAGTCTTAACCCGACTGTAGTCCGATAAAATTCAGTCTTAACCCGACTGTAGTCTGATAAAATTCAGTCTTAACCCGACTGTAGCCTGATAAAATTCAGTCTTAACCCGACTGTAGTCTGATAAAATTCAGTCTTAACCCGACTGTGGCCTCATAAAATTCTGTCTTAACCCGACTGTAGTCTGATAAAATTCAGTCTTAACCCGACTGTAGCCTGATAAAATTCTGTCTTAACCCGACTGTGGCCTCATAAAATTCTGTCTTAACCTGACTGTAGTCTGATAAAATTCAGTCTTAACCCGACTGTAGTCTGATAAAATTCTGTCTTAACCCGACTGTAGTCTGATAAAATTCTGTCTTAACCCGACTGTAGCCTGATAAAATTCTGTCTTAACCCGACTGTAGTCTGATAAAATTCTGTCTTAACCCGACTGTAGCCTGACAAAATTCAGTCTTAACCCGACTGTAGTCTGATAAAATTCAGTCTTAACCCGACTGTAGTCTGATAAAATTCTGTCTTAACCCGACTGTAGCCTGACAAAATTCTGTCTTAACCCGACTGTAGCCTGATAAAATTCTGTCTTAACCCGACTGTAGTCTGACAAAATTCTGTCTTAACCCGACTGTAGCCTGATAAAATTCAGTCTTAACCCGACTGTAGTCTGATAAAATTCTGTCTTAACCCGACTGTAGCCTGACAAAATTCTGTCTTAACCCGACTGTAGCCTGACAAAATTCAGTCTTAACCCGACTGTAGTCTGATAAAATTCTGTCTTAACCCGACTGTAGTCTGATAAAATTCAGTCTTAACCCGACTGTACCTGACTGTAATTTTATTGAACTGCAATTGGGTTCAGACAGAATTTTATTGGGCTGCTGTCTGGTTTGGAAATATTTTTGCTGGGCAACAATAGGTTTACACAGAATTTGGACATAAATTGCAAGCCCTATTAAAGTTCTTGAAAAAAAAAAATAGGCATTTGAACAGACAGGCAGACAGGTAGAATCAGGCAGCAGACTGACAGACAGATATCCACCTGCTACACCAAATACCAAGTGAAGTGTGGAAGCTTGTAGTCAGCCAAATGTTATCTCTGAAATATTGCCAGACCTTAAGAAGTGGAAAATAAATCAATTACATTCTTCAGCGAATTTTCTGCAGGAACGTGACCCATGAAGGACATTTCCCAGATACAACATACCTTGTCATATCTTCTGTGACAAAGTTATCTAATTGAGACCTTTCAATCCAAAGAAAGCATTAACAAGCCTTTATCCACAAAGCCACTGCACGGACAGAAGCCTATAGACCTTGCAGTGTACGCGTTCCATTTGAAGAGCTGTTCATTATATAAGCTTTTCATGGTTGATAATTAAGGCTCATTATTTCACAGCCCTCCCGTGCCATATTCTCTAAACTAAGAGGCTCCTAATAAGGTAGCCTGAATAACAACAATGGAAGGCTTTTAAAACATTGCAGTGCAAGGCACCCACCCATTGTGGTGTTTTTAGAGGGAGGTAGATATTCCTTTGCGGTGCCCCCTTTGCGGAGGTCATGAACTATCATTCCATTGTGTCTTTGCAGGGCCTTCTTTCTTTCCCAAGTCAGATTTCATTTCCTGTTGCTTTTCAGGGTCAGTGGTTTCTTTCTGCTCGTGGATCATTGGGTCTATTAAACCGCAAGCCAGAGAAACTGATTAGGTAGACCTTAATTACCTCAGCATTGCCCTATTCTCACACTGACTGTTTTCCAAGATTTTCTCTCTCTCTCTGTCGCTCTCTCTCTCTCTCTCTCTCTCACTCACTTTCCCCAAAAATGTCAACTGAAGACAGCTGGACAACTGCTTTCAAAGAACTGCCACGAGAGTCAAAGTTACAAGTAATGAAAAGTTGGAAAAGATAGGCTCACTTTTGACGTTGTCATCCATGTTTTGTTCATTCTGCTTTGTTAGGAGTCAGCTGCTTTGTTAGAGTCAGCCTTTCTGTCTCTTTTCTTCATTTTCCCCCTTTATTTTTCACAACCTCGTATGACAGCAGACTCAAGAAAGTGCTGCTGAACAGCCTAGGGTGGGATTTTTTTACCATGTGAATCTAGAAGGTTGCTTCTTCATCTCAAAAATTTGCAGATGGATTTTGTTTTACGACTTTTTTATTTTGGTAACACTTTACTGGAGGGTATTGTTAATAAGGCTATACGACTCCTACATAAGCTTCTCATGGCAACTGACATAACCCTAAATATATGTTTATAAATGCTTATTTCAGTAGCCACCAATCACTATAAATGTTATATTTGCCAATTTTGATCAAAGTTAGCTAAAGCAGTCTTTATGATAGATGACGCCTGCTGGATTAAGCTTTCATAAACGTTTATGTAGGGTTGTCTGGACGAGCTTACATAAGTGTCATGTAGCCTTATGAACGGTCACCTACAGTAGTTACCATTTATTTTCTATATATATATTATCTATAACGTGGAGTTGATCTGCAGCATTTCTTACTTGTTTCTATTTTTCTATCCATAGGCCTCAATGTTACTTCTGTTAAATGGTTTCCGTTTTAAATAACTATTTTTTTTTTTTTTTTACACAAACATTGTTAATAGGGATGTGGCGCTACATTATTCACGTTGTTGCTCGCAATGGTTACTGAATTGTTCCGATTTGTTGAGAGAAATAAATGCAGGAGGATGTAAACTATGGGCTTTTTACGTGTTAGCCAGTCCCCACTACCCACTCATGTTCAACATAGTTAGATTCATGGATCTTGGTGGTTTTGCAGCATTGCTCAACGAGTGCTTGGACATAAGGTTTAGAAACTAGCAACACACTGCACAGCTATTTGTTTTTGTCATAGTGCTGACCTCCATATGCACTCCCTAAGTGCACTGTGAACTTCTACCTCATTCTCATTGCTATTCCTATTCCAGACCATGTACTCCTACCTCAGGGTTCCTCTGCCTCACTCTGATTTACTGTCGAGTGCCAGCACCACAAACATTATTGCACATACACCCTTTAGCCTCTCGTCCTTTGTGTACTGTCTATGACTACATACTACTACACTGCGCATATATTGTCTTCATTACTTGAATTTATTGTGATTGATATTATCCTGGATCAGTGCATTATGTTGCACACGTTCAGGGAGTGGTCCTGCACCTTGAGACTAGCTGAGCCATTGTTTTGTTATACTGTACACTCATGTGTGTGGATAATGACCCTAAACTTGAATTTAATCGAATGTATTTGAATTGAATTTGTCTCCCCTCAGTGTGGTGGGCTCATAAATACAAATAAAGTTATTTGCGAGATGTAATGATATTGCTTTTTTCAGGGTTTCTGTATGTTGACTGCGACACCTTGTTATTTTGACTTTATGCTGTTGATCTTTGTCCTGACAGCCAAATGTCAAAATGCAGCTAAAAATATCAGTGACCTTAAAACCAAGGCTCGGGCTCTTAGTGCAGCTGCTAGTGGCTAATTAAAAGAAGCTTGTGCTGTTTTTTGGCAGTAAAGCTTAGGCTTGCTAGCCCTTCAGTCAGCTCAGTAGGAGTATTTTTGTGCTGTTCTGAGGTCAGATGATTGCTTTCCCTAAAAAAGCTGGAGCTAAAGCTGGAGATGCTGAAGCTGATCATATATCAGAATGAAACAGCAACTAGTTGTGTGCAGACTTTAACAAGTTGCTAGCTTTCTTAGTAGTGTTGACTTGCTTCAACCCACTGATTAGCCTTGTTGAAATTTTAGAGTTTGATTTAGAGCTTTTATTACATAAACCACTAGACAATTGGCTGATGACATGATGTTGAAAAGACTCCAAAAACTGCATCATTTCCACTACGCACTGTAAAAGTAACTATGGCACCACCAGAGTTTGAACAACAAGCTGGTTTTCATTTTAACAAACCCTCGTCCGCTTGGCCTCATCACTTCCCCTTGAGAGAATCCCTAATGCCATCTTTAGGGCCATTCTATTACTTTATTAGCTTAAGTGAAGAGTGTTAGATGAGCCTTTGGGGAATTGAGGATCGAGCGAACACTAGAGTCAACTTCAGCAGCAGAATTGCCCAGACCTGGCATATTTCCCTTTTCACACCCAAAATAATGGCAAAAAAACTGCTTCTACAGCAATAAACTACTTATAACATACTTAACAGATCATTCAATTTGCTGAGCTTAAAGTTACAAACTCCTCCACCTCTTACAAATGACTGCTGATACAACTTAATCCCTTCCCTCTGCTGGTGCATTAGCATGCTAAAGGCTACATGGCTAACAACATCAACATTAAAGGCATTTCACCACGGTTCTACTCCAAGTCCATATCCAGACAAAGCAATCACTCACAAATGCTATGAATCTTATGTTCAAACTTATTAAAACCTTTTTTTGGCAATGTTTGCATGGCTGGTCAACAGGCTTCCTGAGGCTAACCTGTTGGGTCAAGTGCATTTCACTGAGTAATCCGCTCCTCAATGTCCCTCCTTCCCTTCTGCCAACAGTGACCACTTCTGTAACATAAGTGTGATGCACATTGGAGTGGTGAGTTTAAGTGGGATCTAAAGAAGATTTTTAAAAGTGAAGTTCAGGGAATGCTCTAAATACTCTCCACCTGCCACATTTATAGTGGCCTGTCAGGTCAACACATCATTTTAACACAGTCTGAACTTATCCACTATGCTATAGACCCGGGAGGCGGTGATAATGCTAAAAGTTATTACTAATATATCCATGATAGACTGCCTGAATATAAACAGAGTTTGGCCATCCCTGAATGGTCATTGTTCATTGGGAATCACCTGAGTGCAAATACATATACTAATCATAAATCTTTTGCCACAGTTTTTTATACTGTGGCCTGTCTGCATTTCAGATTTCCATGGAAAACAATTAAGAAGTGGAAGTAAATCACAATGCGTTATCAGGACTGAACAATGCTATTAGCTTTCACAATCACATGTTTACATCACAACAAACAGAACGTGAACTGGATGTGTTTTCACCAGCTGGGTAAATGAGAAAAAAAGTAGAGAAGAGCTGAAAATACATTGATTTAGACACATCACAGGTCTTACAGTCACAAGAAAAGTTCTAACTTCTGACTTTGTGCTGTAGGGCAGCAGTGAGTTTACTGTGTTTGTTTACTTACATTTATTTATGTTTACTTACTAAAGTTTATTTACTTCTGCCATTTAAGTATCAACAGCTAGCAAGCAGGAAGGCGAGAAATTTGACCACACTAGGTTTGTACTTTAGTAGCTGCTTACAATGAACAGAAAACAGAATTAAATGACACTCATTCATATCAAATAATTATCAGCTAAATTATAGATTATATGAGTGCAGACCTAATGCAGGCTTGACACACTGCTGTACTTGTCATATGCAATATGCTACTGAAAGGAATAACCTCCCTGGAGAATGCTAATTTGGCTAACAGTTAACAATCAGAAGGCTATTTGGCAAGATAGCCTCTTTTCCACCTCATCGGATTCTATGGCGATGTGTTATGCTGCCCTACTAACATGCCAAATTACTTTCCTGTCCATATGCACACCTGGCTTGCCTGTGTGCCGCAGCCACTTACTGCCAAACCCTAAAATCCATCCACTTCCTCAATGTCACTTTCTCATCCATCTTCCTTCCCCTCAAATCGCCTGTCGCCGGTGTCACATCCACCAAACAAGCCCTCAGTTTCCTAGCAACACCTGTCCCTGGAACAGGGAACAGGTGGAGGTCCATGTCCGTCTGCATTGCACTGGGTCCATTTAGGTGAAATCTGTCCACTCTGAGCAATGCACTGACAACTCGTGGGATGCTACACATCAGGGCTGCTCAATATGTTCTGAGCCAATCACAGCTCCAGATTGGTGTCTAGATAGTCGACAGCTTGTTTATAGAGGGCAACACAGTGGGACAATCGCTCTGTGATTAGCTTAGCTTTAGTTTACAGTCATAGGAATTTCTTTATCCTAAGCTTGTAACTGGCATAGATTTGCTGTTAAAGGCAAGATGATCGTAGCTCAGATACTTGTAGTATTCCAGAATAGACCCCCAAAATGTCCGTCAAACCCACTCAAACCACATTCTGCTCTGGTTGAAAGTCATACAGATGGTCAGTGTGGTTGAGGACACAGTAGGACTTTTTGCCCTGCAAGAAAAACCAGCATAGACCAGCATAGCAGGTCACCAGTAAAACCAGCATGTGTAGTGGTAAGCGTGCTAGTATGCTAATCTGCCAGACCACGACCATGCTGGGTGGCCAGCTAACGAGCTTAGACCAGCATGGAACTCAAGCTGGTCTAACATGTTTTTTCAGCAAGTGTGAACTATAAAAATGAGCAAACCTTCGCCAAGTTGCTGAACACTGCATGGAACCACTTCAGCCTCTCAGCAGAATCAGCTTTTCCTTCATGTTCACACACATCATGCAGGTGTAGGTATATGGATGCTAGAATACAGTCAAGATTTCTGTTGTTTCTATTTATAAACTTATATCTTCAATTAGAAAATTCACGTAGCGTCCATTTGCCTGTGTGACGTGTACATGCAATGGGAAGTCACGGTATGCCTGGTCGCCAGCACAACTGGCGAATGCTGTGTTTTGGATGCTAGTATGCTGGTCAGCCAGCATGACCTACAAAAACCCATATTAGGTCGAGTGTCTTGAAGTTTACCAAAACACCAAAAGGCAGCCAGTCTGAAACCTTTAAGAGAAACAGACCAATGCTAAGCATCTGTTACTTCAGCTAGTGTTACTAGCCTAATCGTTCAACTTTATGCCTGGAAAACATTAAGTTATGAAGAGTCAGTTAGCTAACGCCAAATAAAAACACGCTTCAGATACAGCAGCACACTGCTATATCACAATGAATGATGCACTGTGCAATGCATATCCTGTGTATGGTGGCCTTTCTTCTGCAGTTATCTGTTTCTTTAAGTGGTCATTTAAACAACATATTGCTGTTGTCAGAAGAAAACCTCATATCTCTAGAATGGTAACTTTACAGGAGAAGGAAAAAACCCACTTTACTTTTAATGTAAGTCAATGGAACCAGAATTTTTTCCAAGTAATTTTGGGCAGTTTGTTTTGGTCCGTTCATCATGAAATTTTGATACAATTTAAAGGGTAACAGGCATTTTCAAATTGTCAAAAACTGGAAAATGGCAAAAATGGAGATGCAAGGTTTTGTTCTGACAGCAGCGATATTTTGATTTTTTAGCTCAGATTAACGCCGCTATCGGATTTCTAGAAAACCGATAAAGAGATAAAAGATTTTAGCCCAGATTTTAGATAGCCCAGTGTTTTTTAGATTTTTTAGATTTGGCCCAGTAATCAGGTTTGTCAGCACATGAAGCCCTTACTCTGATTTCTTTCATTTCTTTAACTCTGTCCACGTGTGAAAACAGACCAGAAACAGCAAGCAGCATTTACACAGCACAGTGAGATGGCAACAAAACACTTTCAGAGCAATGCTGAAGCACACTTAAAAATAATGGTTCTTCAAAGGTTCTTTAGTAAGGAAAAATGGTTCTATATAGAACCTTTTTCTTTACTGAAGAACCCTTGAAAAAACATAACTTCTTGTGTGTTTACACACTTGACAAAATGAAGAATATTCTTCATCTTCTAGACAATGTATTTTCAAAAATTCCAGTTAAGTGACTTGATATTGATTAGTTTACATTACATTTAGATAGATAGATGGATGGATGGATGGATGGATACTTTATTGATCCTGAAGGAAATATAGCAGCCAGTAGCAGGTAGTATACAGGTAACTGCATATAATGACCGTAATGAATGAATAAATATGTGCAGATATTGGTACCAAAATAAAGTGTCTAGTGTCCAGATGTGCAAGATGCGCTATAAGGTATGCAGAAAGTGCAACATGTGCAGCAAGGTGTCCAGATGTGCCGCTGGATAAAGAAACAAGATTAAGCCTGAGATATAGACCTATGAACCCGAATCTCATGTTAAATCACAAATTTACGTCACGTCTTCTTCTGTGAGTTCATTGGCCAGTTGCAAAGCAGAAATGCGGCTACTGTCTGTTTCATGTAGACCCAGAGTTTTCAGACTATCTGATTAGCTAAGTGCATGTAAACTCGTTAAACAGATGAGTGGCAAAATCTGATCTGCTGCAGTTATCAGATCATTAAGTGCACGTGAAAGCACCCACTGACTCTGGCTGATGTGGACATCAGTGAATTTACTCATGAATTTCTAGTCAGCCTTCCTTCTCTCAATTTATAGATTCATATTTATTTTGTTTTCTTCCCAGAATAGTACAGCACGTCGGTCTTGTCAGCCTGCTGTATTTCCCCTCAAATCTCAAACAATATTGCAATAAAACAATGAAATATTGTCAGTTGACATGAACATATATTTTGTGGACTGAGACTAACTCACTGCAGAGTGATGCTGCGGATTGACTTCACCGCAATCAAATGGCTCTTAGGCCCGCCGTTATTATTCCTCTATTTATATGTGTAGTGAAATGCAAAGGCACTTTGCAACATTACCGCCGTGCTAACACGAACCTAGACAGTGATGTATTATGGATTCATCGCTCATATGCAAAAGCTGAAGATTTTTCACGGTGCCCTTTCTGTGTCATCAGTGCAATTTACATAGATTGTGGTTTCACGAGATGTCCTCGGCGTCACAAGCTGCATGCGTGATGATGGACATGCGATTAGGTTTCATGAAAGGTTCCTTTTAAATAGCTCTGATGGACAAAGCAAGCGTCTAGAATATGGAGCTGCTTAATTACAAGCTATTATGTGAAGATCATTGGCAAGCTATCAAGTGTAAAAGTATGTGTGAAAGAACATCATGTTCAGTTTAGCAAAAGGCCTTAAGATGTGAATGGCAATGCTCACAAGAGGCTCATTTATCTTATTCGAAGCTTTGTGTCACAATCATATACTGAAAAAAGGGTGGTGCAAACAACCTGAGAAGCGTATGGACATCACATGCTGACGATGATGACTGGCTGTTATTGATGACCTGATTTTCACTGCGGCTGTGCGGCTGTGCGGCTGTGCAGCTGTGCGGCTTGCTATAGGACCCTAAAAAAGACTGTTGTAGTATTGCTGATTACAGTTTGAGTGACTGGGGCGGCCAAGGGGAAATAATCCTTCAGTTTATCTGAATCTGCAGCCTTCTAAATCCTTTCTGAAACGAGCTATTACAGAGCCAGGAGATGCCTTGAAATAATGATAAAACTGCTTGCCACCCGATGACAGTGCCCACCGAAGCCTAGGAAGTAGCCCACAAACCGCCGCGCTGACGTCCTCTCTGGATTCCACCGACGAACGTTCATCTCGCATGAATCATAAATCTCCGCTCCCATTGCCCGGTGGCAATGAATGAAATAAATCCCCTTAGATGGTCTTTTATGAGTAAATGGACTTCTTTTATAATTCAAATTGGCTGTTGATTGACAACCCTGAATGAACTGTTGTGCCTCCGTCATATGAAAGTCACTTTGATTATATGATTTTAGGTCTTGAACGTTTTTGGAGCGTGTAGATGATTTGTGAATGCTGCACAATGACGGGGCAAGAGAAATCATCTTAGTCTAGTTAATAACTCTGGTACTGAGATTGTCTCATTATGAATGTGTCTAATTATGAGATTGTTGTAAAACTTTTGTAAGATTATGAAACATATTTCTGAACAATTTTCCTTGGTTTGAGTCATTTAGTCTTATTCCATTCTATTCTATTCTATTCTATTCTATTCTATTCTGTATTGTTCCATTCTATTGTTTTCTGCTGTTATATTATACTATTTCTATTAAATTCTATTTTGTTCGGTTCTGTTTTACTCCATTCACATATACGTTATGCAATTCTATTCTATTCTATTCAATATTGTTCCATTCTATTGTCTGCTCTGTTATATTATACTATTTCTATTAAATTCTATTTTGTTCGGTTCTGTTTTACTCCATTCACATATACGTTATGCAATTCTATTCTATTCTATTCAATATTGTTCCATTCTATTGTCTGCTCTGTTATATTATACTATTTCTATTAAATTCTATTTTGTTCGGTTCTGTTTTACTCCATTCACATATACGTTATGCAATTCTATTCTATTCTATTCTATTCTATTCTATTCTATTCTATTCTATTCCATTCTATAGTTTTCTGCTCTGTTATATTATACTATTTCTATTAAATTCTATTTTGTTCGGTTCTGTTTTACTCCATTCACATATACGTTATGCAATTCTATTCTATTCTATTCAATATTGTTCCATTCTATTGTCTGCTCTGTTATATTATACTATTTCTATTAAATTCTATTTTGTTCGGTTCTGTTTTACTCCATTCACATATATGTTATGCAATTCTATTCTATTCTATTCAATATTGTTCCATTCTATTGTCTGCTCTGTTATATTATACTATTTCTATTAAATTCTATTTTGTTCGGTTCTGTTTTACTCCATTCACATATACGTTATGCAATTCTATTCTATTCTATTCAATATTGTTCCATTCTATTGTCTGCTCTGTTATATTATACTATTTCTATTAAATTCTATTTTGTTCGGTTCTGTTTTACTCCATTCACATATACGTTATGCAATTCTATTCTATTCTATTCTATTCCATTCCATTCTATAGTTTTCTGCTCTGTTATATTATACTATTTCTATTAAATTCTATTTTGTTCAGTTCTGTTTTACTCCATTCAATTCTACTTTATGCAATTCTGTGCTATTCTATTCTATTCTATTCTATTCTATTCTATTCTATTCTATTCTATTCTTTACTGTTCCATTGTATTGTTTTCTGTTCTAGTATATTCCACTCCATTCTACTGAATTCTATTCTATTCAATCATATTGTGTTCTGTTCCATTCTATTCTTTTGTGTTCTATTCTATTCTATTCTATTCTATTCTATTCTATTCTATTCTGTTTTCACCTGCCAAGATATGATTTTTTTTTTTTTTGCAGTAAATGGTTTTGGTTCCACAGAAGTGCCGGGGCCAGTGATGGCTGGTTAAATGGCACTACAAAGTCTCTGACCTACCACACAAAAGATTGACAGCTCTGTTGATTGGTTGCGCAGTCTTACACTGAACAATAGTTTTTCTTCCATTGTCAAATGTGACAAATATAGAGTTGTTTTTGCCAATCATACGGCCAACAGCAAGATTATAAAGGAACCTTTCATCCACGGCGTTCCAGTGAGCATAAAAATAGAACTTCATTTAGGCTCACAAAATTACCCGAACAGACAATGTAGCAGTGTTAGCCGACAGCCAAACGTCAGCGTGCAGTGTGTGTGTGTATACAACACCGAGCCATACCATTACCAACCATTCCTGAGACTGTGCTGTACCACATATGTCACATCATGAATCATGTGAATGCTCTGTCCAGTTATTGGTTTGGACGTTTAAAATTCAAAACATATTTCACCCCCTTTTGTTGTTCACAGCCTGCATTTTTTTGGATGAGCCACACAGACACACATTACAGCATTCGAGCTGCAAAATGCCCAAGCTATTATTGACATGTGCAGCACTTGAAAAGGTTTTTGAAATGCTGCTTGCACTTCAGAGTGAACTCGGGACGCCCGCAGATCCTCGTGACTCACTCAATTCAATTTAACTCGCTACAGGAGAAACTCCAGCTCAAGGGTCCAATGAGTGATGATAGCACCGTCCTTGATTTGTGCTAATGTGTTAATGGTTTGATTAAAACGGAAAACAATATTCCGCACCATAACAAAGTCCTAATGTATTCTCAGTGTCTAATGACTTTTTGTAATGGACAATTTGCTTCTTTAATACGACCAGGGAGTCCCAGACAAAAGAGGGGGAGGGGGGAAAGGAGGGAGGGGGAGTAAAGGGGGGGTGTTTGACAGGAGAAGGACACGCCAGTCCAATAGAAAAGGTCATCTTTTCCACTGCATCTACGACCACATTCATGAGGGCAGCTTTTTAATGGGTTCTTAATGGGTTCTAGATGGAAATGAAAGTTCTGGATGTCGCCATTTAAAAATGAAAGACCTTTTTGGGGACTTCCTGAGTGGTTTCAACCAAATTTCTTTGGATTCTGAAGAGCCGTCTCCGAGCAAAGATGTTATGGTGATGTCTGTCTGTCACAGCAGCTGCTACACCGACTGACTCATAGGTTTTGCTATCGAGAAACACCTGTCATCTTGTCACCTTTCACAGCTCCAATATGTTTTAAACTGACACAGAAAATGATAGAAGGATTCAACTGCTTACTTCTATTTTTACTATGGAACAACAGAGGCGTGTCATAAGAACTAGAGCTTGTCCCAATTAAACACATTGGAAAAAATAGACTTCATAGAAGCATATCATATACCATATACCATACACTACCGTTCAGAAGTTTGGAATCACTGTTAATATTTGCTTCTTTTTATTTAATAACAATGTTTACAGTGTAGATTAAAATACTATAAGCAATATGAGACAGGATTTGGTCTCAGTTTATTTGGATAGTCCAGTATAGATTATCTACAGATGTTAAAATTGTTAACAAACTATCTGTTGAAACTCAGTTGGTTCTAAACAGTGGTAGGCTTAGGGTTAGGATTTGGGCCAGGGTTAGTGCTAAGACCACTGTGAGGGTTGGTTTAGGCTCTGGGTTGATGTTAATGTTAGGATTTGGACAAGGATTAGGGTAGGATCAGGGTGAGGGTTGGGTTAAAGTTTTGGGTTGAGGTTAACATTAATGTTAGAATTTGAACCAGGGTTCAGACCAGGAACAGGGTAAGAGTTGGGTTTAGGTTTTGGATTGAGGTTAAAGTTAGGTTTAGGATTATAGCCAGGTTTAGAGTTAAAAAAATTATGGGCAGCTTAGCAGATTTTTTTTTATCTGACCTGAAAGTAAATGAAGTACGTGCAAGGCATTTAAAGTGGACTACCCAAATAAAGTGTTAAGATGCTTCTGATGTAGAAACATTAGCAGATGTAAACTAGAAACATTAGCAGATGTAAACCGTATACAGTATAGACAATTATTAACGACACACTTATCCAATAAACAGAAACATATATCCAATAAGCACTTGATAACATATTATAATCGTATAGAAATACAGAAGATGTATGGTTCGCGACTATTTGTTGCGAAAGGGGGGAATGATGTAAATATGTAAATTAAAGATTCCCAAAACTAAAATGTCTTGTATTATGCAGGATAAATCATAAATAAAGCACAATATGGCCTAGCATATTGGAGCACGTGCCCTAAAACAAGCTTCCTCAGTAGAGCGTAAGAGAGAAGGCCAAAATGGAAAATTACTAGTATGTGTTAGGAGGTACCTGGCACGATGGTTTCTTTAAAAAAATGAATCAGACTAGGCTTGGAGATAATGGTCTCCACAAAACCCCATATGATAGACATGTGAAGGTCACTTTGGATATAATGGTGGTGTCATGACAATAGGAGACAACAAAAAAGAGGTGGGGCGATGTCACCCCACCTTCACTGAGAGTATAAAATATGTGTACAAACCCTGTATATGTGTGAGTGTTGTCCGAATGTTCTCCATGCTCAAAGAAGGAATAAAGGACCTGTACTTCTGAATTTTGAAGAGTCTTCTCGTATTTCTTAGTTTGTTCAATTCTTTTATTTTCTTTCAACAAACTACTGAATTCGTTTTTCTTTTTTTATAAATAATACTTAGGCTTGGTGGCTAAACAAGTGAAGAGGAACGACAAACAAGAAGTTATAAAATGATAAATAATACACTGCAATGATCTATTGATAGTACTTTTTTGACAAGTTATCTGCTTGAGATGTCACCACTTTTTTCAAAGGAGACATTCCCCTCCCAGTCCTGTCCATGTGTTCATGTTTTGGTTTAGCCCATGTGCGTTTGTTTTGGTTTAGCCCCCTCATTTCATGACTCCGCCCCTGATTGTCTCCACCTGTTTTCCACCTGTCCCTTGTTTTCCATGTGTATTTAAGCCCTACGTTTGCCCCTTGTCTTTGCTGGTCTTCGTTTGAATCTCTGTCTGTGTTGTTGGTTGTACTGGTTTATGTACGGTTTGTCATGTCTGTCCCCCAATCTATCCATGTTGGATCTATGGCCCTGGACCGTCTTGACTATGACCCTGGATTTGCCTACAATAAATGTCGCTTATCTCCGCATATGTGTCCACCTCCTCGCTCCCCATTACACAATCTCAATGTTCTACAGCTTTCTCATCATTACAGAACAATCTACAGCTCTGTTCATCACTCTGGACACATTTAAATATATTCTTTTTTCACAGCTTCCTCAGGTGAAACTTGTGTAAGTAGAGTAGCAGTATCATAACAGAATCACTTCAAATATCTATCGGCAACATTTTTAATGTACTTTGAAAATGGGGAACCATTAAGGAACATTTATTTTTAAAGGTGCCGTGCATATGTTCAGTATTTTGAGTTGTTAATTTTGAGTTGTTAATCTAATAAAAAGTTTGACTTTAGTGCCCAGATGCTATTTTATATTCACATTTACAACCATATGATTTGAACCTAGAATAAAACAAGATGTTTTCCCTTTTTTTTTTTTTTTTTTTTGGGGGGGGGGGCTCTGCTCTGATATTGTTCGTTGACAGTGAGACTCTGCAATGGCTCACACAGAAGCAGCATGTCACCAGCTTACATTAGCCACTTGATTTAGATCTCAATAACAGCACAAAGTTGTTTGCTCACTATGAAACTTTGAGTTTTTGGGGATTTTTACCCAATCTTCTCCCCAGTTTAGTCGTTTCCAATTCCAAACACTAGTTAGGACTCCCCCAGTCACATGATGCTACCAACGCTAGGAGGGTGAAGGCTAGCACAGGCCTCCTCCGAGACCTGTGAAACCAGCCACCGCTTCTTTATGAACTGCCGCTCACGCAATGTCTTTGGACAGACGAACGTGCTGGGAGGAAAGCGCCAGATCTGTTACATCAGCTAACAGACGCCTGCACTGATTGGCATCATGTTGAGTGATGGGGGTAGAAGGGGGGGCCATCCTATCCACCCATAGAGAGTGAGGCCAGCTGTGCTCTCTTGGATTCCCGGCTACGGATGACTGTAGCATCACCAGGGATCGAACTTGCGATATCCTGATGATAGGACCAGCGCTTAGATGGTTGCACCACTTGGGAGCCCAAAACCTTGAATTTAAGATGATCTGGTTTCAGCCATAAAAATCTGGATGAATATTAATGAGTAGAGACACTTAAGTAACAGTTGGGATTTTGTAATTGGCCTAATCTAACGAGCTTTTTTGCATATACACGATTTACATTTGAAAAAGGAGACAACGGTGTTTGAGGTTCACGATATGTCAGTTCTATGTACTGAACTCAACTTATTCAACTATTTCAATGTACATAGACCTTTCCATTCTATGGCTGCTTTAAGAGTGTACACTAAACACTAAGACTAGTAACTTACTCAGTCACAAGTGTAAACACTTGGCCAAAGCACTGCAAACATACAGTTCTTCTGTACAAAGCAGAAATACATTTTTGAGTAGGCCACCTTGGTACATACAGTTTCCAAACATGTTATTCATTCTGCGCTGTAATTATGTCAGCCTGTAGCCTATTGCTGACAGGAGTGCACCAAAGGGTGGTGATACAAAACAATAGCAAGACTGTGTACAAATTAACCAGAATGCTGGATTTACTTAAACACAACCATCACCGCAAAATCCCTCTTTATTAAGCGCTCACCACAGGAAAAACTATTGCCCAAGGAAGAGGACATAACCGATTAAAATCAGACAGCCTGAAAACCTAAACCTAATCATCCTAGGCTAAGTCAAGTTTAAAGAACATTTATGTCTTACCTTTGATGACTCGCTGCACTGGTGTAAAGGTTTGCTTTAACATTTTGACACAGTCTATTTTAGCTTTTGTAATAAAAGAGCACTGTATGTATCAAATTTGCAGACTTGCCTGAAAACAACTATGTCTTTTAAATGTGTTTTTGGCTTAGGAACTGGGTAGAAACGGGATCTCACTTTACACATCCCACAGGAACATCTTTTGACCACAGCTGAAATTCAAACACATGACCTGGCAGACAGGAATTGTTGATAAGAAGGGCGGAGCTTACTAGCAAGTATAATGAATTTGATTGGCTATAATACACACAGCACTCAGAAAATAAATCCGTTTTTTTAAATATCTTGAAAAAAAGAGCTTAAGAATGAGTTTTTTCTCTTTTGATTGAGTGGGCCTGCCTGTCTGGGTACCACTTCTGTACCTTATAGCCAGGGATGCACAATGACATCAGAATATTGGTATCAGCAGATATTATGATATTGTTCCTTTTACTGGATTTTTCACTTTATTTTTATACATAATACATTTCTCTTCAATATATGCATGAAAAACAACATATATTCACATCAACACACAGCAGTCATATCAGTGCATCCCTACTTATAATATTAATGTTACAATTAGCAAACGATTGGAACATGACAGAGGCCAAAATGCTAAACATGAAGACAGCAAATGAACAATGAAAAGATGCCTCAGCTTCCACTGCAAGCAACGTGAAATACATCACAGCTCTGCAATAAAAGACTTGTTTGTTGAAGAATGGATACACGGTGCTGCAGCTGCTGGTACACGCTGCTAAGACATGAGCAAGAATCCAAACACGGAATAACTCTTAAGGGTGCAATATCACCTTTCACTTTGCTTCATTGATTCTCGTGCAAAACCAGTTTAGCCTGGCTTTTTATTTAATAGAGATGTATGAGCAGTGGTAAGCGGCGGTTTGGTATAAAGATGTAAACACAGCAGCACCGTGACGACTACCAAGAGATTTCTGCATCAACACAATAAAGCAAAAGGCATATTGTGTCCTCAGTGCCTTTTACAACTTCACTTTCTTGGAGAAAGAACATTAAACAACACAAAAAAGACAAAAAAATAGTACAGAACCACATCTTTTACTGTCTTATTTGAACAGACTCCATCTAGTGAATAATACAACTGATACATAACTTTATCTGTATTTGTATCTGTTCTTGAGCTGATCTGAAGGCCACATGAAGTTCGGAGGTCTGTAGCGATTGACTCTACAGAAAGTCGGTGACCTCTGTGCATTATGTGCCTCAGCATCCGCTGACTCCGCTCGGTCATTTTACGTGGCCGACCACTTTGTGGCTGAGTTGCTGTCGTTCCCAGTCGCTTCCACTTTGTTATAATCCCACTGACAGTTGACTGTGGAATATTTAGTAGTGAGGAAATTTCACGACTGGACTTGCTGCACAGGTGGCGTCCGATCATGGCACCACGCTGGAATTCACTGAGCTCCTCATTCTTTCACTAATGTGTGTAGAAGCATTCTGCAGGCCTAGGGGCTTGGTTTTATAGACCTGTGGCCATGGAAGTGATTGGAACACCTGAATCCAATGATTTGGATGGGTGAGTGAATACTTTTTGCAATGTAGAGTATATGCAATGCTGTGCAAAAGTCAGAGACCACCCTGCCATAACGCCCATTAAACAACATTATGTACATTTTGGGGATTTGGAAACTTCTTTGGTGGAAATGTGTTATTGTATGCAGTGTGCAGAAAATTATATTCTAATATGAGTTTTTGCAGTCTTCCCTGAGTTGATGAATGAGGATTATGTGTTAAATCAGTATTTAAAGAAAAATATGAGTCTTCTGAGGTTGCAAGTGTACTTCCTACTATGGTTGTCAAATCTTCATCGGTATATTGTTGATGTTGCATTTGAGACCTAAAGATTGAGTGTGTGTGTGTGTGTGTGTGTGTGTGTGTGTGTGTGTGTGTGTTCCAAAACATTTCTCAGAAATTCAGCCCGACACCCCTGATTTTAAATTTTCTTTTGTCAGGCTTTACACAGCCAATCGCAGCAGCACACACCATATTTACCATGCCTTTAACTTACATTGTGCTTTATGTACAAATTATTCAAAAAAGCTGAAAACATAAAACAGAAAATTACACAAAAGCCTCCAACACTAGGTGACTCAACATCACTTAATGTGTTTGGGATTACATGGTTTGTGAGAAACAGAGAATGCAACCAACTTGCGGACAAAATAAAAACAAATAATACAATCCCAATTCCAATGAAGTTGGGGCGTTGTGTAAAACATAAATAAAAACAGAATATGATGATTTGCAAATCCTTTTCAACCTATATTCAATTGAATACACTACAAAGACAAGATATTTAATGTTCAAACAGAAAAACTTTATTGTTTTTCGCAAATATTCACTCATTTTGAATTTGATGCCTGCAACACATTCCAAAGAAGTTGGGACAGGGGCAACAAAAGACTGGGAAAGTTGAGGAATGCTCAAAAAACACCTGTTTGGAACATTCCACAGGTGAACAGGTTAATTGGAATCAGGTGAGTGTCATGATTGGGTATAAAGGGAGCATCCCTGAAAGGCTCAGTCGGTCACAAGCAAGGATGGAGCGACGTTTACCACTTTGAGAATAACTGAATGAGCAAATAGTCCAACAGTTTAAGAACAACGTTTCTCAATGCGCAATTGCAAGAGATTTAGGGATTTCATCATCTACAGTCCATAATATCATCATAAGATTCAGAGAATCTGGAGAAATCTCTGCGAGTAAGCGGCAAGGCAGAAAACCAACACTGAATGCCTGTGACCTTCGATCCCTCAGGCGGCACTGCATTAAAAACCGACATCATTCTGTAATGGATATTCCCACATGGGCTCAGGAACACTTCAGAAAACCACTGTCAGTGAACACAGTTCGTCGCTCCATCTACAAGTGCAAGTTAAAACTCCGCCATGCAAAGCGAAAGCCAGATATCAACAACACCCAGAAACACCGCCGGCTTCTCTGGGCCCGAGCTCATCTGAGATGGACTGACGCAAAGTGGAAAAGTGCCCTGTGGTCTGACGAGTCCACATTTCAAATTGTTTTTGGAAATCATGGACGTCGTGTCCTCCGGGCTAAAGAGGAAAAGGACTGTCCGGATTGTTATCAGTGCAAAGTTCAAAAGCCAGCATCTCTGATGGTGTGGGGGTGTGTTAGTGCCCATGGCAGGGGTAACTTGCACATCTGTGAAGACACCATTAATGCTGAAAGGTACATACAGGTTTTGGAGCAACATATGCTGCCATCCAAGCAACGTCTTTTTCAGGGACATCCTGCTTATTTCAGCAAGACAATGCCAAGCCACATTCTGCACGTGTTACAACAGCATGGCTTCGTAGTAAAAGAGTGCGGGTACTAGACTGGCCTGCCTGCAGTCCAGACCTGTCTCCCATTGAAAATGTGTGGCGCATTATGAAGCGCAAAATACGACTATGGAGGCCCCGGACTGTTGAGCAACTGAAGTTGTACATCAAGCAAGAATGGGAAAGGATTCCACCTACAAAGCTTCAACAATTGAAAAAATGACATGGAAAAAAGGATAACATATGCTAAACAGCTATTTTGTATTATGCTAAACAGCCATTTTGACTAGACTTGTGGGCTCTTCTTCTCAGCTTAGCTCAGCCCACAATTTTCCTTGGGGTTCGCGTGAGGTGATTTGGAGCTCCACTGGAGCTAGTTTCTGTGGTCAATGAACCATTTTTGTGTGGGTTTGGACGATTATTTTACTGGAAGATCCACCACCCATTCTTAGCGTCCTGGCAGCTAGATTTTAATTTAAATTCCCTGATATTTTCCAGCACCTAATGATGCCTTGCATCCTGACAAGATTCTCAGGTTCTTTGAAAGAAAAACTTCTTCATAACCTCACAGGTCCCCCACCATACTTTGCCTTGGGGGTAGGTTCTTTTTTGCATGACTTTAACTCTAAACCCATGTCTCATGTTAGTTGCCAAAAGGCTTTATTTTTTGATTACATTTTATAGAAAACAACTTTCCCAAGTGCTGGAGAAGGTCAGTGAACTGCAGGTGTGTGTGTTTGTTGTTTGACCATATAAGAGGCTTTCTCCTGACTTTTTGGAATGGAGGTGGTGTCTAATCAGGAATGTGGGAAGGTATTTTCAGTTGGGGTGTTGAAGTGTTTAGCTCAGTGACATCAGGCAAAATGTCTGTTTAGATTTTAAAACTATATAAATAAAACAAATGCCACTCAAAAACAACCACACAATGGCCTTTACATTCATGTACAGTTATAGTTCAGTCATCATATTGTCTTATTTATAGTTTTAGCAGCTGCAGTTAAACAATCTGCAATCGGGAAACGCTGCTGCGCCCTCAGCACCCCTGCTTCCCATGTCTCTGTCTAATCGCAGTTTTGAAGACTTGGAGACCCCAGGATGCAATCAACTCCTGCAGCTATCCAACTGTGATGCTTACAGAAGGTTTTTCCTCTTGAACCTCCCTCCACACTGTGTGGGGTCAAAATGCTCTTGCTTTTCTTTCAGGTAGGTTCATCACCCAGTGGTCTGTTACTTCTCGGTTATTGCCCTAATTGTGGAGAGAGGTCAGATGTGAAGTTAATAGTCATTTGTGAAGCTCAATAAACTAATTTCACTTTTAATCTTTCCCATGTTGATGTATGACTAGCCATTGTAGAGGTAAAGGAAATGGTCAAAAAAGGAAATAGTCAAAAAAGAACATTTGCAAATGAAAGACACTCCTAATGTTCACAAAACAATGGACTGGCCAGCCCTGAGTCCCGACCTCAACATTAATGAATGTGTTTGAGATCACTTGGATTGTGAGAAGCAGAAAACATAACCAACTTCTAAGATAGAATTTACAAGAAATGTTTGCATTTTCTTCGATTAAATTCACACAAACAGATTTTCCTAAACCACTTGGTTGCAGGGAGGTGCTGGAGCCTATCCCAGCGGTCACTGGGCAGAATGCAGGATACACTCTGGACAGGTTGCCACATCCACATGCACACCTAGTGGCAATTTAACATGTCCAACTGTGAGAGGAACAGGGAGAACATGCACATTTCACACACAAAGGACCCTGGTCACCTGGCCGGGGAACTGAACCCAAGCCCTTCTTGCTGTGAGGTGACGGCACTAAGAAATAAGATCAACCGAATCAACAGATGCTTTTTAATATAGCTTTTCTTTACCAGGGGTGCCAATAACTCTGGAGGGCATTGTATGCATGCAGTTTTAAACTGTGCCTCCTGTAAAATGTGATTGGTCACCCCAAAACTTCTGTCTTTGGCTTCCACCTCACTGTGGGGTGAGTGTGTGTACCTTTAAGAGGAGAGTGGCTGTCTGTGGAACAACTGCCCAACCTCACTCCAGCACCCTGGCATCACCACTGGACCTCTCAACCCCAAGCCCCCCAAACTGTAACTCCCTGCCACCACTGTGCCACGCCTGGTAAGATTTTCTAGATCCGCCACTGATTGGATGCACCATGCACAAGGACAGACGTGTCAGGTAATGTGTGGTATAATAACCCGTATTAACCATATGGTTAACCCTGTGTACATGATTAAGGTTAAATACCTCAATTAAAATTCATGATCATTAGTGAAGTGAAATTTCATTGCAGTGCATTAGTTCACTGCTGCAGAGGAAAACAAGTCTCTTCATTTTCATACAGTGCACCAATTCCCCTCTGTAGTTATAAGTCACGCTGTGAATAACAAATTACCACTGAGCGTTTGATTACTGCTCTTGATTTTGCTGTTGTAAGGGTAATCACTCTTTGGTTTCCCCTTGATGTCCCTCCCTCCCTCCCTGCCTCTCTCTCTCTGTCTTTCTGTGAAAACTCATTCGAAAAACACAGTACTCCATTTGTAAATATTCAAATATCACAGTGATTTTTCTTTGTTTTCCAGACTCTCTGAGTTCTGTACGGCTGAAAAAGCTGAATGGAAAAATGGCACATCAAAAACAACAATAGGCGGCTCTTGCGACACACCTAAAAAACATATACTTATTATTTTATCTCAATATTATCTTGTGGCACCTTTTTCTTTGCTATTGTTTATTTATGTTTGGTTCCTTTAAGCACACACACATCCTTTTTTTTTCTATAAAAGCAAACAAATCGGTGCCAACATTCAAAAAGGCCTGCAAATGAACGATTTTTTTTTTGTTGGCAAGCAATTTGATGGAACCGAAGCGTTGCAGGCTCGCCTTTTACAATGGATTTTGTCAAAGGGAATAACTGTCATGATGAATTTTCCACGAGATTGCAAGGAGCTTTTACACGAGTTACTTAATGATGCCAAGAAGTTATCTTAGCGGCGTCGGGTACGCACTATAGCGGCGGCCTGCCAAGCCCAAGGTGGTTCAGCAGTCCCCCCTTCCCCATTTCTTCCTAATGAGCTTTAAAATGAATTGAAGTTTGTAGATTTGGCTTGAGGTTTGGAAAATAAAAGTATTCTGGGTTTCAGCTTTTTGAAAAAAGGGGGGGGGCAGTGATGAAGTAGCATGCTAGCTAAAGCAAACTTTGGGTATTATTTACCCAAGAATTCAGATTGAATCATAAACAAACTACTTATTATTGGAAATGGTGTAATTTTGCTGTACTTCAGTGAAGAGAATCATTTGCAAATGATTTAGTCTGCTTTGTATTCCCTGGGATATTTGGTATGTAGCGCAATGGTAAGCTAAAGATGCTAATTAAACTCATTTATCAAACCAGTTAGCTGAATCAGCATCAGTACTTTTGTGCTTCACAATATTCTGGTGGAATTGCTTCCCAACCACGTCCAAACTGGATGTAGAACAATCAGATTCCATTCTTGTAGAGCTGTTTTCAGGCTTCCAGTTTGTGTAGCGTTCTCTTTGTTCATCTGTTACCATTTCTGTCTAATTATCAGTGGAAATCAAAAGAACTAAAGAACATGGTGCCAAACTCCAAAAGCACTATTACATCATTATTTCTAGGGGACCTCTTTTCATGGTGTTCATACAACGGACTATTAAACAGTCTCATTATGTTCCCTTTTGATCGCAACACTAATCATTCTCAGTGAGAGAATGAACACTGATGTTTCCGTGCTTTGCCCGCTAGCTCGATTTCCATCAGCAACACTTTTCTGACAACCCTGGCACAAACGCTCATCCAGCTAATATCCAGGTATCCAAAAAAAAAAGAGCCCTTCAATTTGCCCCAGACTCCAAAATGCCTGACACTGACTGATACAAAGTGGGAGTGCCTTTAAAAAAGCGCTAGCGAGCAGCTAGATGGTGTTATTGAATTACAGCAGGAGTTGGGAAACAATTAAGTTCTCATTAAATTCTGCACTCGCCGACAGCCGAGCGGAGACAGACAGCAATTTCCCCTTCCCATAGATTAGATTAGCCAATCATCAGCATGATCCCATTGAAGTTTCGGAGGGCTGAGAGAGCCTGCTAGGAGATTAGCCACTAGCGGCGTGCCAGCCGAGCTCTGAAGTTAGCTGAGCAAGGCGGTAGAGAGATTGATTGAAAGATTTCTAACTGGAAGGGAAATTTAGGCAAATCCCTTCTCTGTTACGGAGCGTTAGACAATTGGACGACACCTTTCTACACCTCGAATGTGTTCTTGACAGCTGCCTTTGATAGCTCCCGTGCTATTGAGTTTCATCTCGGAATCTCAATGGGATGAGTAGCCGGTGGAGGGTTACGCCGCTTTTAACTGCGGGACTGCGCTTCTGGCTCTGAGCTTTGGTGTAATTTGATTAATGTATGAGTGATTAGAAAGGAAAACAAAGGATTGACTGTTTCCCCACTGTACGCAGGGCCGCCGTTCGCTTAGGTGCTAAGTGGCAATTGAATATGAAGATGGTGTTACAAATGTTCATTATGCTTTAATCAAGAAGTAATTGGATTAAATTGATTTGACTGACACTTCACTGGGGCAATGCTGGTGCCAAAACAGTCTGGGAATACTGATACTGTAATTTTTGTTGTATTACACCGCTTCAAAAAAGAGACATCATATTGCGGATAATAGCCTAGCGGATGCGCTCGGGTGATCTGGGCGGAATGTCAGGATTTTCATGGAGATGTGTAAGAGCTTAGAGGTTCAGGTACAAAAAAGCCAAAGAATTAGCCAATGAATAAGCTTGTGTATCTGCCTTGGGGGGTGACTTGTGAGTGGAGTCTTTGTAAAGCAGGCACAGCAGCACTTTTTCTTCATTTAAAAAGCAGTGAAACACTCCTTATAACTTATATCAGCATGAATGGAATGAGTCGAAGTTGTTTGCATGACATCACAAAATCAATGCGTTGAAAATAGGCTGTTTTTGCAGTTTAGTGGTCATATATGGACGAGGTTTGCTTTTGCTCAGTTTTTAGCTTTGTTCTCACAGTCCCAGAGAGAACACACAGTATTGTTGAAGGGCCCAGATCATGGAAAAACAAAAATGCTAAAATTTCAAAATGCACCCTTCACTCTGTTTACTCACAACCCATATATGGAAACTAAGCTACAAAAAGAGTTTATTTTGAAGTCACTGTTTTTTGTAGTGTCACAAAAACCACGTATAACTGGAATAGCGCATTTCCTCAAGAAAATGCAGAGTGATGTGCAACTAAACCTTGTTGCTAGGTGGTTGCTAAGGTGTTTCTAGGCAGTTGCTATGGCATGACATAGTGTAAACTGAGTGGTTGTTAAGGGATTGCCAAATGGTCGCTAGTTGTTGTGAAAATGAATGGGAGTCTAAGGGAGGAACAAGAGATAAAAAACGACACAAACAGGAGTGCAGGTCAGTTTGGCTGTGGATTAGAGCTTAGGGACCTGCCCTGAGTGAGTACATGGACTGTGGTGGCTGTCAAAGAAAAATATATGGCTTGTATGAGGACAAAAAATGAATAGACATAAATGTGAGAAACGAGGGATGAAAAATGACACATAGAGGAGTGCAGGCCAGTGTGGCCATGGATTAGACCTTGGGGACCTGCACTGAGTACATGTGGCTGGTGTGTACAGGAAATTATAGGCCTCGTGTGAGAGTGAAAATGAATAGGAGTCTATGGGAGAAACGGGGGACGAGAAAAGACTAAAAGGTTAAAACAACATTGCCTTGAGACAGTTTATGTGAAATGGTATCTTTTGGTCAAGCAGTAGATGGAGGTGTAATTTTTTACCCCATTCATTCCTATGGCAAAAATTCATTATTTAACAAACTGTACAAAAAACCGCACGTCGGATCAAAAACATGTATATATGCATATCATTCCCCAACATTCCAGAGTTGGAATGGTGCCATTATCTTAAAAAACTATGGGACATGTTATCAGACAGAAATCCAGCAGAAAAAAAAATTAAAGTAGAAGAAGTACATAAACACACAAACATCATAAGTAGGTGAAATACAAAAAAGTAGGATATGTGCTCTTTAAAGATGTGTGGGCAGGACAAGCCAAATCAGCCCAGATCAAGACGGCATAGAGAGGAGAATTTTAGGAAAAAAGCACTGACCATACGGTGTCCATAAGCTATTCACAAGACATACACTGTACATGTATATTGTGCACCAACAAGACCAAGATGAACCTGATTAGATACAAACCACAGACTTTAGGTTCCTTGGGGATTTAAAGGGGCCACACAAGCAAAACTTAAGTGTAATGGTTTATGGTGTAAAGATTGCCATTTGGTTCCTGCAGCAATGCAACAAAAGATTTTAGAGTAAAATTTTCAGTGTAAAGACTAGAAAAATGCTCTTCTGATGATGTATCTTGAAGGTGGGAGGGGGCCTTATACTTCAGAGCAGTCTGTCTAAATTGATTGGCCAGGTAGTGGGAAAAATAAAATGTGGATGGAAGCCAGATAGCTAACAATACTGTATTACCGTATTTGCGTAATGCATGCTGGGTATTGTAGTCCAAGAACTTTAATAAATGAAAAAAACAATGCAAACCAAAAATTGTGAATCTAAGTAAGCTGGGAGATGCAATGCTGTGCTATGATATACTGCATATCACGACATATTACATATTTTTGCTAGTCTTAAGCCAGAATGCCCCTTTAAACTACAACCCCACCATACACAACCAAATAGGACACAGTGTGCTATTTCTGGCTGGGTTACAGGTTACAGCATCACATTCATTCTTTTTTCTTCTTTATCCGATCCACCATTCTGCTGGTATTGGCCTGATACTGATACCCATTCATACTGATGTGCCATCTCCAATTCTCCACAATTCAACACATACAACTCATGTAAACAAGTGAAAATACACCTATGTGCACAAAGTACACATTGTGTCAGCCTTAGTCTCGCCACCCTGGGCTCTCTCTCAAAACATCCAGCAGAAAATATCAATCATAATAGTGCATAGCGTAGCAATTTCTCAAGAGCTGGTATTTTTTTATTGAGATTTATCGGTCTGTTATGGGCAGGTGACAGATTTCAAACTAGCATGCCCCCCCCCAAACCACCCCCCCAGTTCCTCCCCCCAAGCAACCCTAGCTCCCTCCAACCTCACCTGTGCTAGTTCATCCGAGGGGCTATAAAAAGAAGCCCAGCTGATCCCTGGGATAGAATACTGCATTATCTCCACCACCAGACAGCCTCTCTACCCCCTGCGAGTGTGCTCAGCTATGCCGCCGCTCGGGATAGATTGAGGAAATAACACTGCCATAATGGTCATAATTGGAATGATCAATGCCATTGGCCACCAGGGAACCTGGAACAGGCTGCAAAAGCCTGATGGGAGAAAGGCATTCAGGAGTGGACAATCAGCGCATGAGTTTCCGCATGATGAACCTGGATCGCGCCGCGGCACCGGCTGGAGTTTATGCATGAGGGACTTGGGAAGATAAAGGATGATGACCTGTGAAAATATTTCACAGACTGAAATCCTTAAACATATACGCTTGTGTCCAGTCACATACAGCTGAAATTCTTATGTGCTTTTTAGAAAGTATTATAATATGCCATTCTTAAAGGGGTAGTCCACCCACATTTAAAAATTTGGTCCCACTTTATTTGGATAATCCATTATAGTTTCCTATAGATCATCTACAGATGTTTGAATTGTTAACAAACTATCTGTTGAAGCTCAGTTGATTCTGAACAGTGGTGGGGTTACGGTAAGGATTTGGAACAGGCTTCGGGCTGGGACCAGGGTGAGAGTTGGCTTGAGGTTTTGGGTTGAGGCTAAGGTTAGGTTTTGGGTTAGGATTAGAGGTTTAGAGTAAAAGTAAATTCTGAATAATTTATTCGATACTTAGTGGAACGTGAAAGTAAGGCATCTAAAATGGGCTATCCAAGTATAGTGTTACCAATAAATGACACAATAAGAGCGGTTTGATGTGAAATGCTTCGTTCTAGAGAAACTTACAGAGTCAGAATTGTTCACAGTGGTGATGATAGGAACCAGACATCTGAGGAATGCCTCCAAGCCACCCCCCGACAGCCTCCCCCACCCCCCGCCACAGTTACTATTCTGCACAATAATATAAATGCAACACTGTTTATTGAATATTTTACTAAACCCACAAAGACAGAGAGTGGGTGGTGACACAGAATTCCCACATTAGTATCCCACATATCTGGTGTGTGTTCCATTTTCCTGTAGCAGTGCACAAAGAAAACTCATTTTCTTGGATTTACTACTGTTTCACCATCATCAACATTAAATATAAAAACACAGAAGACTGTAAGGTTCATTGGAAGTTTTGGACAGTAAATAAAATGCCTTTATATGCATTGTTGACATTGGACCCGTGGTTCCTGTCACCACTACTGCAAACAAGTTGGTAACTTGAACCATTTCACATCAGAACACTCTGAATAACTTCATATGAAATTCTTTACATCCCAATGACTGAATTAGGCAGAAATGCAGAAAAATCTGTGGCTCTTTTAAAAAACTACCTCCAATTAAACGTCATGGTTATGAATATGTTGCCTAATGTCTGAGATATTGCTTTATAATAGCTTTGATATTAAGTTTTGGCCTAAAACATATTTTTAAAGTCCATTCATGGGGCAGAGATATATGCAAAATAGACCCCCAAAGAAGACGTGTTTTTCAGATTTACCACTATTTAGCAGTATTTAACCTTCAACATTACATATAAGATCTCATAAGACATTTGAGTTGGTTTTGAATAGTAAAAAAATGGCTAAAACTTATCATGACTCTTGGCTCCTATCACCATAACTGTAAGGAAATCGGAGTCAGTAAGTTTCTCTACAATGAACCTTCAAAACAATCTGAATGACTTTCTCAGCTACAGAAATTTTAAAGAACTGGTGGAGTTGCTGTTTAGTTCTTGTAACGCTGGTTTGGATCTGCCTTTCTAGAATGTTCTCATTAAAAATTTAAGAAAACTACATAACATGAACCTTAAAAATCCAATTAAGTAGCCATCTTTACTGCCATTTTTCCTTTTATTTTAAACTATTTCTAAACACCAGCTGCCATTTTATAAAATTACCCCAAAGAACTCTTTTCATTAATGTACATGACAGTTAAGGATGTTTCATTCTTCTTCTGTTAGGATACTATTAGACAAGGTCTGATGTTTTGTATTTCACATCACTTCTAGTTAGCTTGAATATGTTATATGGAACTAAACTGTAATGATTTTAGCCCCAAAAAGTTTGAATTCTTCCCGATGTCTGGTGTCCCTGATAATGATACAGCGAAAGATCTCCTGCCTGGCTCACCCCACTAACTGTGCTATAATGGCAAGCTTGCTAAGAAAAATTCTTTGGGATTTACCCTAGGCTAGCTTGTTGTGGAGCCAATCTGTTGGAGAAACAGGGGCTGTGCAGTCCAGTCAAGCTAATAAGGCCCTCCGAGGTGCCCCAGCAAGCCTTTGGATTATGACATGGTCTGTGTATTTCTCTCTCTGCACACCATGCATTTGTAACCCAGCAGCAGCAGAATCCGCCAAGCTAGCGAGCGGCTAATACTAGTCTCTGGTGGCACCGACATCTGTTTGCCTGGAGAAAGAGCGAGCTACAACACAGCACAGTTAAAGGTCAGGGCCAGGGTAGGAGAAGTCATGTTTCACGAGGGATGGAACAAAGCACCTGTAGGTTTATCGTAGTCAAAAGCAGAGGCAATCATGTTAGGAGCATGCCGAGTCAAAGGCTAGAGGAGAGGTTCACCACTGGAAACCACATTCGCCATTTGTAACAAAAATCAATTTCTTTGAACTTTTGACTTCAAGCTGGTTGCCTGAGTAACAGTGGTAGCACGCCGATGAAAAAAAAATTGCAGCAGAGTCAAATTTATTATGATGATTTTTTGGGATTGCTACTTATTTTGGTAGCGCTATAGAGACTACATAGTCTCAACATCAGGTTCATGCAAAATGCTACAAATAAGGTCATATGAAAAACTACAGATGGCCAAGGTTGGCCTGGGACATGGTTGGTATTCATTTACTTTCAAGTGATGTTGCTTGTGGTGCTCATTTGAAGTTCAAATGGCTTTCACCTTGTCATGTTTTCTTCTACTTTGGAAGACCGGGACCCATTTCCCCAAAATCTGCTAAAAGTCTGCTGATTATTTCTATAATTCATTAATGTAAGACTACTGTTCAGTTAATCCATGAACCAAACTGTTATGTCATTTTGTTTCACTTTCTCTGGTGCAAAGAAACAACAAAAGACACATCACCCCCTACACTTCCCGCAGTGTATTAAACTTTGTCTGAACATGTGCATCTTTTGAACATTATACAGTATTATAGAACTCTTATATGATGCGTTCATGCATTATTTTCCATAAACAACACTGTAATTTACTTGACTTGTTTGATTGGTTGGTCAATCACTGGCTTGTGCAAAGAGTTGGTAGCTTGAGAAAAGACTCAACATTGTGATTTTGCCGCTAAAACGTTGGCAACTCTGTAAAAGCTATGCTCAAGCAGCTGGCCTGAAAAGCCTTGTAGCTGCGGTGTAGCATTGCTCAAGCAGCCAGCCTGAGAAGTTTCATAGCTGAAGCGTAGCTTCACTCAAGCAGCCAGCGCAGGAAGCTTCATAGCTGCAGTGCAGCTTTGCTTACGCAGGTGGCCCAAGAAGCCTCATAGCTGAAGTGTAGCGTTGTTCAAGCGACCAGCCCAGGAAGTGTCGTAGCTGCAGTGTAGTGTTGCATAAGCAGCCAGCCTGAGAAGCTTTGTAGCTGTGGTGTAGCATTGATCAAGCAGTCGGCCCGAGAATCTTGTAGCTGAAGTGTAGCATCGTTCAAGCGGCCAGCTCAGGGAATGTCGTAGTGTATTGTCACTTAATTGGCTGGCCTGAGAAGCCTCGTAGCTGAAGTGTAGCATCGTTTAAGGGGCCGGCTCAAGGAATGACGTAGTGTATTGTCACTTAACTGGCTGGCCTGAGAAGCCTCGTAGCTGAAGTGTAGCATCGTTCAAGCGGCCAGCTCAAGGAATGTCGTAGTGTATTGTCACTTAATTGGCTGGCTTGAGAAGCCTCGTATCTGAAGTGTAGCATCGTTCAAGCGGCCAGCTCAGGGAATGTCGTAGTGTATTGTCACTTAATTGGCTGGCTTGAGAAGCCTCGTATCTGAGGTGTAGCATTGTTCAAGCAGCCGGCCCAGGAAGCTTCATAGCTGCAGTGTAGCATTGCTCAAGCAGCCCGCCTGAGAAGTCTCATAGCTGCAGTGTAGCATCGTTCAAGTGGCCAGCTCAGGGAATGTCGTAGCTGCAGTGTAGCATTGCTCAAGCAGCCCGCCTGAGAAGCCTCGTAGCTGAAGTGTAGCATCGTTCAAGTGGCCAGCTCAGGGAATGTCGTAGTGTATTGTCACTTAACTGGCTGGCCTGAGAAGCCTCGTAGCTGAAGTGTAGCATCGTTTAAGCGGCCAGCTCAAGGAATGACGTAGTGTATTGTCACTTAACTGGCTGGCCTGAGAAGCCTCGTAGCTGAAGTGTAGCATCGTTCAAGTGGCCGGCTCAGGGAATGTCGTAGTGTATTGTCACTTAATTGGCTGGCTTGAGAAGCCTCGTATCTGAGGTGTAGCATTGTTCAAGCAGCCCGCCTGAGAAGTCTCATAGCTGCAGTGTAGCATTGCTCAAGCAGCCCGCCTGAGAAGCCTCATGGCTAAAATGTAGCACTGTTCAAGTGGCCAGCCCAGGAAATGTCATAGCTGCAGTGTAGTGTCGCTTAACTGGCTGGCCTAAGAGCCACAGGGGAAAGTCACTCTTTCCTGCTATCTTGGCCAAAACAATAACAAAACGAAGGAAACTGTAAGATTGTGAAAATCAAAACACTGGACAAAACAGTTTTTATGATAATGAAGAAAATATAGAAATCAAGACAGAAAAATCATGCTAAATATGAAAAAAGTTGAACAAAAGTGAATAAAAATGGAAAAAAATAGGCTTGAGAGCCTTTAGGGCACCCATCACCCCAGTAAACCTGAGTGTGGACTTGGGTTCGCTCTTTCTCTCATCTCCCAAGACAATGAGTTCCCGCTTATCTCTCCAAGTCTCAACTCCCTGTGCTCCTGCCCGAACTAACCGCTAAGGTTTTACCAAAAGAATTTATAACAACCCTGCGTATCTGAGGTGACCTTCTTCACCCAATCAGCATTAGCCAGAGAGACAAGCACTCATTGTCAGGGCCTACAGAGATGAACGATCCAACTGCACACTTAGGAAACATACATTGTAATACACCTACGAACTTTGTAACACCTGATTTTTATACTACCTAAAGCTAAAGATGACATGTAATCAATTGAGGTGAAAGGTGTGTGTCTGTATGTGCGTATGTGTGTGTGTGTGTGTGTATGATGCGCAGACTTAATGGAGCCTAAAGTTGCACGTGACATCTTCCCGTTCCTTTGATAGAAACAGCCTTGAACATCGTAAAGAGCCTCCAGAGACAGAAACCTCTAATCTAACCCCCACCAGACAGACCCTCATCGTCAATAAGCATCAAAAAGTCGTCAATTGAAGTGATAGTCGCCCCTCTAATGGTGTATGTGTATGTCCTCATATGTGTGTGTGCCTGTGTGTGCGTATGTATGTATGTGTGTGTATATGTATGTGCTTATGTGTGTGTGTGTCTGTGTGAATGAGTATGGGTGCGTAGAGCCTGACTCTGATAGCTTCCCTCAAGCCAGACAACCTTGACACAGATAAGCTCTAGGCACAAAAGAACATCTCCACACTGGCACATATTTCTGATTCTTTTAAAATACCATTAAATAACCTATAGTTGGAAAAGCAAGATCCCCCCAAAAAATAGACAGTTTGGTGGTCAAGATGCCCAGATCGCTTACAAAATCAATGTAAAGCATCAACCACGATGCGTCAGTGTACTGACAGCTGTACACACGCGCGTTCCCATCATGACAGTGAAGATAATGATTAACGCTGTGTTGTTGTAAAGACTCTATTTGTATTCTGTCTGAGCTGTTGTGCCACTTCTGTACGACTTCCTGCTATGAATTGTTTTATATCCGTCGACTGGGGTGACAATGTCCTGTACACAGTTTTAGATATAACTACTTCCACACTTCATTGTCAAAGGAGGAAGAAAAAAGATATTCTCAGTAGGGCATGGAGTGAGCATGAAAAACCTACTTTTTTGTCTCTGTTGAAATGTTTCACAATATTCCAATCAGCCTTGCAGCTTTCCCTGATTGAATGCGATGAGGCACTTATGGGCGGTTTTTTTTTCCCCTGCAAAGCGCACCCTGATTCACAATGCACCCATAAACACATGCGCAATTTTAAGCCATTCTTCACCCAGCAATGCGGTTAATGGATCTCTTGGTAATAACATCTGGGACATGCATTAACTGTCTTTTTCAGTGTTCAAGATAAAATAAATAATAATAAAAAAAAAAAAGATTCCGTCAAAAACGAAGACGGGTTTCTTGAAACGTGAATAGAGTGCGGCAGGAGCACTGAGCGAGGAAGCAAGAATCTGAGCACGAGCCAAAAGGGCAGATTGCAGAAGTCCTGGGCACGCACTTTAAAGCATGCGCTCCTAAATGACCCAGATAAATATGTTGAAATTCCTTGCCACACGAAAAAAAGCCATCAATTATTCAGAATATGGAGGCTCCCTGAGAGCGAGGCATTTTTGGGTGGAAAGCAAGTGAATGGCAGACACAGTGACTCGAGGCTGCTTTTTTTTGCTTTGGGTTTCTGCTGATGCTGGTAATAAAACTAAACGTTTAAAAATGATGTATAAAACCGGCAGACATCAAGAATGTAAACATCAAGCAGCACCGTCCGGCTCATGTCGGTGTGTTTGTGAGAGAGAGTGTGTGTCCCGACCCAGAAAATCAGATGCACTTGATTGTGTGTCATTTGTGCCATTTTGCTAGCTTGGAAAAGCAGATAAAGCCTCTACAGCCGCCTGGATTTTGACATTATCTATAATTAATTGTGAATTCCCAAATGTTCTTTCTTTAAGTGTTTGCAGTCATTACAGAAGCCTTTTTAAAATTCTTTACATCACAATACGCAGGCTTCTTTTAGCAAGCAACTTAAGAAGGCTTTGAAATATAATTAGCTCACACCCATCTTTATCATCAAGGGTTAATACGCTGTTACTCATTTCCATTCAGAACTCAACACTGTTTCATGAATGGTGGATGGGACCGCACTTGAGGCACTGAAGAAGACACGTTTTGCTTGTACTTAAGAATGTGTAATCTGCTCACTGTTTCCCTTCATGCATCTATGCATGATAAGGTTACAGCAAGTCTGTGTTGAAAACATGTCTGATGCAAAATCCTTGGCCTGAATCTTGGGATTGCATGGCTGAACCTGGGGGTTGTTTTCTATTGTGTCATAGCTGGACGGAGCCATAAGGCAGGTCTTTAAGAGGGGAATGAGGGAATGAATGGTTGGAAGATAGATAGATAGATAGATAGATAGATAGATAGATAGATAGATAGATAGATAGATAGATAGATAGATAGATAGTATACACAGACTTTGTAATCTTAACATAAAGTTCAGCTGTTCATAGAACAAAAGTGAAATACACTATATTTCCAAAAGTATTTACTTGTCTGCCTTCACATGCATATAAACTTGAGTGACATCCCATTCTTAATCCATAGGGTTTAATATGATGTCAGCCCACCCTTTGCAGCTATAACAGCTTCAACTCTTCTGGTAAGACTTTCCACAAGGGTTAGGAGTGCGTTTATGGGAATTTTTGACCATTGTTCCAGAAGCGCATTTGTGAGGTCAGACACTGATGTTGGACGAGAAGGCCTGGCTTACAGTCTCCGCCCTAATTCACCCCAAAGGTGTTCTGTTGGGTTGAGGTCAGGACTCTGTACAGGTCAGTCAAGTTCTTCTACACCAAACTCGCTCACACCAAACTCGCTCATCCATGTCTTTATGGACCTGCTTTGTGCCCTGGTGCGCAGTCATGTTGGAACAGGAACGGGATGTCCCCAAACTGTTCCCACAAAGTTGGGATCATGAAATTGTCCAAAATCTCTTGGTGCTGAAGCTTTAAGAGTTCCTTTCACTGGAACTAAGGGGCTGAGCCCAACTCCTGAAATCAGCCCCACACCATAATCCCCCCTCCACCAAACTTTACACTTGGCACAAAGCAGTCAGACAAGTACCGTTCTCCTGCCAACCACCAAACCCAGACTCGCTCATCAGATTGCTGAATGGAGAAGCGTGATTCGTCACTGCAGAGAACACGTCTCCACTGCTCTAGAGTCCAGTGGCAGTGCTTTACACCACTGCATTCAATGCTTTGAATTGTGATTGGTGATGTAAGGCTTTGTTGCAGCTGCTCGGCCATGGAAACCCGTTCCCGAAGCTCTCTACGCTGTTCTTGAGCTGATCTGAAGGCCACATGAAACTCGGAGGTCTGTAGTGATTGACTCTGTAGAAAGTTGGTGACCTCTGCACACTATGCGCCTCAGCATCCGCTGACCGCAGCATCCATGGCCTGCCACTTCGTGGCTGTCATTCCCAATCGCTTCCACTTTGTTACAATCCCACTGACAGTTGACTGTGGAATATTTAGTAACAAGGAAATTTCAAGACTGGACTTGTTGCACAGGTGGCATCCTATCACGATACCATGCTGGAATTCACTGAGCTCCTGAGAGCGACCCATTCTTAATGTCTGTAGAAGCAGTCTGCAAGCCTAGGTGATTGGTTTTATACACCTGTGGCCATGACAGTGATTGGAACACCTGAATTCAATGATTTGGTTGGGTGAGTGAATACTTTTGGCAGTATAGTGTATATCAGTGCAATATATTTGGGCTGGAATTCTCTTTGGATCAACATAAACAGTTTTACTTTATTAAGAACCTAAATTGTAATTGTCAACAAATCAGAACTGTCCAAGCTGTGGTCTTTTCTGTAATACTTTGTGGAAATGAAAGCTAGCCAGTAAAAAAGGGAGACAGGAAAAACATGCATTTGAGCTATGGTGGTTGGCGAAGACTTTTGGAAAACGAACAGATCTTTTATCAAATCAAGCCTCACTTCTTGTCAACCTGAAGCTCTTATTTTGGACATATCATCAGAAGAACCATTTCATTGGAAAATAAGTGGTGCTTTGAAGAACGGATGGTAAAAGGGGAAGAGGACAAGCAACAAGATAGATGGAGACAATCAGAGGAATCAAGAGCAAGCCATTAAGAAGCCTGAAGACCTAAACAGAAGACAGGATCTTCTGGAGAAACACCATTCGAATGGTTGCCAGGAGTTGGAATTGACTTGACAGCACTTAATAATAATAATAGCTTTTGAAGCACTTTGCACCATCTCTCTTCCAATGGGAAATCAGTCTTGAGAGGTTGTGTGTGTCTGTACGTGGGAGGAATGTGCTGTTGTGGCTGGATATCATGTCTAGCAGTCTAGAATTTATAGTCAAGGTGACAGTTTTTGTTCCATTGTAATTCTCGACCATATGTTCAGTCTACGTTAAAGGCAGTCCAAGACAATAAATAACTTAATCTTGGTGGTTTATCATAAATTCAAAATGAAAACTTTGGTCTTTTTGCCAATGGTAAGACCAACTGAAATTTTTTTAGGTATGGATGTATTGGGCATTCTTAATACATGCAATGAACAGCTGTTTTCAGAATGTCTGAATGCATTCATCACGAATTCTGATTCATACTGAGAATACATTTGAAGGATGCTTCTGCACCAAACGGAAATCAATACAGCATAAGAGAACTTCAAGACGCATTTCTCCACAGAAAGCTTGCTCTGATTCAAGAATGCTTGTCCTTTTCATTGTAATGCAGCACAGACCTGGCTTTCAGAAAAGACACTTGTGCTTAGAATGTGCATCTTGTGAATAATTAAGCATGTTTAATTATCACTCATGTAGCAGGGGGCCCATGTCGGACCAAATGTACAGAACTCAAGTACATTGGAATGGCCTAAAGGCATTTATTTAACCAATAAAGCCAATCAGGCTGTTGGCAGAGCAGCGTGTGCCATTAAATTCTCCTCCACGGCAACAAAGCTGGCAAACCATAGAGCATTCCTGCCCTCTACCTGTGGCCTGTGGCTACTGGAAATGCACATAGGCCTATGTATGAATATTGTAGCTGTTTTCTTTCTTTTACAAGTGCTAAATGAATTTGATTCATCTTTTAAAATTTCACAGGAAGGCCATGCGCAAGGTCTTTTGTGGATTAAAATGGTTTCTGCTACCTCTCAAATATAGAAAACCACATGCTTGTGTCTGTATTCATGCATGCAGACAAAAGCAGACACTGAAATAGACACGGAAATACATATTTGCATAAGCACTTTCGAGAAATAGCTTGAAAACTGAAAAAGGAAATAGAAAACTGAGAAAAGAAACTGGTAGGAAATGTTATATGGGATAGATGTAATGTAAAGCATTACATTTTGTACTGTATCCTGTCAGTATATTGGGTTTTATATTGATTTGTAATTAAAAAGTATTGGAAGTTAGTCAGCACACATTATTAGAACTGAGTACTACTGCCCATTACAGTTTAAAAACATACAGTGTCTATACACAATGTGCATTTTCCATGCTGTCTCAGTAGAAACCTTACATGCAGGCATTAAATGTGTTACCATTTAACGTTTGGTAAATGTAAACATGCTTTAGGGCTCTGTCTCCTAATCTGAGCTTTAAGCTTTACTCAAATTATACAGAGAGTGCTGGTTTTCATTAAGCGATTAAGCCTAGTCCTGGACTACCTTCTCCTTTCAGTAGAGAATCTCCATTCAGAATGCCGTGTAGTCTGGGATAGGCTCCTTGTCTGGGAAACCAAAGCAGAGTCTATCAGAATTTACTGAGCTGAAACATCATAGTGCCCAACAGGGAACATACAATATGTATATGCTACTATGTAAGATTTTTTTTTATGATAAACTTGATGTGTGGTGCTGCTGCTAATGGTAGCCTCGCTCAAATTAAACAGTACTGCCTATCAGGATATATGAATGTAATATGCCTGACAGGCTGTACAGAATATACCATATAATGTAATGTATATATTCCAAACTAAGAATGTGTTCAAACCTTGAAATGTCGTGTGTTTCATGTCTTGATCTTAGATCTTGAAGGATTAAATTTAGCCAGATTCCATTTGTACTTTTCACTAAAATGCGCTCCCAGTTTGAACAGATGAGCCTCATATCAGCCTTGTAGCATCCATCTGTTTGTGTTTCCTATTCAGACCTAGGTGAACGTGTTTCATATATATATATACACACATACAGTACTGTGTGAAGGTTTTAGGCATCTAGGCAAATTTTTAAACAATTTACCTCAGCAGTGAGTTTATCACAACATACATTAGAATAAAGTCGTATTCATAATTCAAATCAACATAAAAACAATAAAAAGTAACAAGAATTTCCTTTAAAGCTGCCACAGAGACTCGTTAATATCATCAATTACATCATGAGCTCAATTTACTGAAGCACTGACTGGTCAAACCAGGAGCTGCTTTTTAACTACATATAATACTGGGCTTCCTTGAGGAGAGGCTTGGAAATGGTTAAACAAACATACTAACATCCAGAAAATCACTATTTATTATTTTATCATCACAATGCATCCTGGGGCTTACATCCTGGGGTTTACACCTGGCTTTTCATCCGAGCGTGATCCGATCACTGGAAACGCATATTAATGTAAGGTGTAAGCAGGCCCTGTTGAAGCTGATATGTAAAGTTAGAGATTATTTAGCATACAGCCTATAAGGGTGACTAAATCCCTCTACACAACATGTACATCAGGTGTGCGCAGTGCTGGTCCTGGAGATCTACTGCTCATCAGATGTATGTTCAACCAGTCTGATCCAGGTAAGGAAGACCTTCACCAGCCTCTGAAGAATAAAGTAAGGTGTTTTCGATTTGAACTCTCCAGAGTGGAAGATTCAGTATGGGAGGCAAATCCAGCCAAAAAAGAAATTAAAACACACACACACACACACACACACACGCACACACACACACACACACACACATTTTCTAAGCCGCTTCTCCCTCAGGGTTGCGGGAAATTAAAACAATAATATGTAAATGCAAACCTCTTTTTCCAGACATCTGCACAAATGTCCTGCCAAAAGTGAAAATGAAATTAAAAACCTACATTTGCAATTTCCTTTTTCACATGAGCACAGAGTCATTTGTGACAAAAATGAAAATAAATTTAAAGCAGCTATTCGTCATTTCATATTAGTCGTTATTCTGGTGTTTCATGGCCAAATCTAAAATGAAAATAATAGAGAAATGAAAATCGCGCATCCGCGCCGAAAACTGAACCACAAACTGTCACTTTAATGTTGATTTATCCGTTTTGCATTTTCATTTTCATTTTGTCAGATATGCAGCCGATTGCTATGAAAAAGAAATAAGAAAGTAAACTTTGCATTGTGATTTTGGTTTTGACACATGTTCTGTATTTCATGAAGCCAAATCCAAATGAATGAGAGTATATTTTCTTTTCTCTATTCGCTTTTTCATTTTAGATTTGGCCATGAAACACCAGAATAATGAGTAAAATGAAATGACAAACAGCTGTTTTCAATTTATTTTTATTTTTGTCACAAATGACTGTGCTCATCACAAAATTGCAAATGTAGGTATTTCATTTCATTTCCAATTTTGGCAGGACATGTGCGCAGATGTTTGGAAAAAAGAAATGGCACAAAGAGGTTTGCATTTACATTTTATTATTTTAATTTTAATTTCTTTTTTGGCTGGATTTGCCTCCCATTGTCCAGGACCATGATTGCCCTGCTGGAAAACAAACAAACAAACAAACAAAAAAAAACAGCACAGACCAGCATGCATTTCTGATCAGCATACCATCATTGGAGACACAACATATCACTGCTGACAAAGCCAGTTTTGGCCTTAATTTGAAATCGCCCGGTGGTTTTTACATTGTGTGAATGGATCAAAAGCTATGGTCCAAAATAACCTGGAAAACAGTCTGGTTCCATTGAGTAACATTAAAAGTAAACTAGTTTTTCCCTTATCCTTTCTTTACCACAGTGGTGGACAGTAACTAAGTAAATGTAATTCGTTACTGTACTTAAGTAGTTTTTTCGTGTATCTGTACTTTACTGTAGTTTTTCCATTTTGGGCGACTTTTTCCTTTCACTCCACTACATTTCAGAGTCTAATATCTGACTTTTTACTCCACTACATTTTGTGAAATCTGTCGTTCCTTTTGGTTTCTGTGTGTATAAAAACGTAACATGTCAAAACGAAAGAAGTGCAAAGCAAGAGCACCAATCAGGGCACAGCGATCACTTTGTTCTGAGCTTGTTTTGACCTGTTGGTCATACCGACCCAGTGCAGCACACGGTTCAACAACAGTGCAGCAGCGTAAAACTTTGGGAGCTCATACGTCCCTAAACGATGAACTAACCTAACTTTGTGTAAATAGAGCACAATATAGAAATATGTCCACATATGCAGTCGTGACTGACGTGTTTCTGTTTTTATGAATTCATACAAACACTTTCATTTTATTGTAAATTAGTTTGGTTAGTCATGTTTATGAACAGACGCCTACAGATCAACACAGTAAAGGAAAACTTCTTTGTGATCCCAAGTTTTTATTCAGCTTGTAACTAATTTACAAAGTAATCTTAAACTGAAACTTTGCCTGGGTGTAAAAAGTGATTTCAGAGCCACTCAGTTCTCCCTGATGGAAACTGTTTACCTTCAGTGTTTTGTGCTTATGATCATTTTAATAGAGATCAGCGTCACTAATTAATGACGTTCTATTAAAAGACTGGTTTACCAAGAGAGACGCTGGAGGACTTTCACCTGAAATGAGTTCATGAAGCGAGTCTTGTTATAAAAATGATAACAGGACATCAGATCCATAGTTACTCTTTTAGTACTTTTACTTTATACTTAAGTACATTTGAAGGTAAATACTTTAGTACTTTTACTCAAGTGGAGGTCTAGAGTAAGGACTTCTACTTTTACTGGAGGAATATTTTACCTTGTGTATCTCTGCTTTATCTCAAATACATGATTTGTGTACTTCGTCCACCTCTGCTTTACCACTATAAATGTAACCTGTATATTCAAAATTTACCAATTTGAAGATACAAGGTTTTATTCCGGCGATAATGATATGCTGATTTGCTGGTGACCAACAACGCTAGTGTTTCTAGCAGGGTCCACATTACAGTTTCCAAACTATTTGAGTGGAAACACAGATAAACCATGTATTTTCCATGTATGAAGACCAGGTACAAGTGCATGGACACTTTAGTAGATGTTATCATAATGGTTTGTGGTTCTATTTTCTTCTAAGCTTTCATCCAAATGAAACATGTTAGCATACAGGCTATCAGAGTCCATTACAGTGTCTGACAGGCTGGGTTAAAATAATATAACTGGCCCTTTAAGAAACCGCGTCGCCATGGCTGCAGAGGCTGGAACAGGCGTGCAGCTGTAAACGGAGGACGCTCCGACTTTATCCGTGTTAATGTTCATAAGATTAAAATGTATTGAATATCACGACGGTTCTAAAACTTCTTTCGAGCCCTATAAGCCGGTTCTTGTTAGGTTGCAGCGCTTAACTAAAGAGTCCCACACAGAAGGTAAGCTAACCGTCAACGTTGGTGAGCTAAATTGCTAACTTGGCTAGGAAGCCAAACTGTAGCGTTAATAGTCCCTTAGTGAGTCCCCCCCCCCCCCCCCCCCCCCCCCCCCCCCCCCCCCCCCCCCCGCCTTTAATGTCAAAGAAGGTTAGTTAGCTAAGTTACTGTCCATACGAAGCCAATGTTATCTTCTTACTCGTCAGGGTTGCTGGCTAGCCTACAATTTTTCGTTCCACCTTAAATGCTGCAGCAATTCCATTCCTCCGCTTGCACAGCTTCAGCTTCGGAATAGAACTGCTGTACCATTTAAGGTGGAACGGAGTAGCGGAATAACAACACAGCTTCAGTCTAGTGTTGAAATTAGCTTAAAGGAACCAGTTAGAATCAAACATATTTACAAAAAGTCAACTTGAGAAGCAGCAATTAAACCAGCAGTGAAAGTCTCCGGTAGAAAAACTCCCCATGGTCCCTATTAAAACTGCACTTTAAGGGGAACTCCATCAATTTTTTGAAATTTTTACAGGATTAAATGGTGTCCACAAAGTCATTCAGAGTGATTTGGTGAGAAATGCTACTTTCTGGGGAATATTATGGAGTGAGGGTTTACCTCGGTGGTGGTGGTGATAGGAACCAGACATCCACCTCAAAAAGCGCCCTCACAGAAAGTTATTACACGAAATGGTTATGAATACAGTTTGTTAGGCCCCCTGTTCAGGGGTCCTTTTTGCTCTAAAATAAAGTGCTGAGGTGAGAGATGTACAAGAATGGAGAGAGTGAAAGGGAACTGAGGAAGGAAAAATAACTTACTTTTCTTACAAATATAAGTAAAAGTATTAGCATTTGAAAAATCAGTATTCAGAAACGAACGGCTCCATCCACGCTTTACTCAATTACATGGTGCTGACTCAGTTGTTTTTCATCATTTACTGTATGAGAGTATGCAAGCTCATTAGTTCTATAGCTAACAACTGCTGTTAGATGATAGAGTATTTGTGATGATAACTACCACACAGTGCTTGTGAATGCCGTAAACCAGTTTCCTGACGCAGTCCTCAGGGACCCATCAGTCCATTACACTGAGCTGGGATAGTACTGGAGCTCCCTATGGTCTGGTTCAGGAAACATTGCCTTAAACTCCTTAGAACATTGCTATCCTTGAGAGTTACAAGGGGGTCTTTGAAAACGTAGCATTTTTGTGCTGTTCTGTCATTTCAGGTCCACACTATGACTGGCAATCCAGTGGACTGCACTGTGAAGTCCACAGTGGCCCTGCAGATAGGGGATGTAGTGTCAGACTCGTTCCGTCCTGGTGTCTACATAACTGATGTTGTGTTTGGAGAGCCAGTCAACGTAAGTGCTTTATCTTTAGAAAGGTGAGTTTTATAGCTCAGTGTTTGGTCGTTGATGTAACTGGTAACCTTTAGGCCTTTAGAACTGAATGGAGATTAAGATTAAGAGACCCTTATTAGTCCCACAACGGGGAAATTTCACCTCCGCATTTAACCTATCCGTGCAGTGAAACACCACATACACTCTAGTGAGCGCACACACACATTCATTAGGTTGGCACATTTTAAAAGCCACCCCTTCATGGAGCTTTTTCTTCTAAAAGTTAGATGTTCTGTGGTCAATGTTTTTTTTTTTTAATCATAACTTGATATAGTTGATGAAACTTGATGAAATAGACAAGTTATTTTTGGTCATAAAGATTAGCATGTCCAGTTTTTTTCCTGGCATAAGGCATAAGCTCTGAAGATAATGTGCTAGACTACCAGTTAGTTGTGGTTGTGTTTTCATGTTCACTGCACATGAGTGTTTGGTGGTCTCTGATTGGTCCTACTCATCTAGAGGCAGTTCACAAGCTGTGTGTTAATAGGGTAAATTTACCCAGTTAAAATTTAAAGCGGTGTTGTTGATGTTGGACTGTTGCAAAATGATGTATCCTGTATTTAAGCATAGTTAGATGTTACAGTTAGATTTTAAAAGCCACCCCCTTCATGCAGCTTTTTAACACACTTATGAATATGTAATACTGTCTATTTCTGACTAAGCGTTTAACATGAAGGCATCTCTTCCTCTGCTAAAGTGCTTCCCTGTCACCTTTTGTGACTCATGTGTATTTTGGTGGCAGAAAACTTTCATAACAGATATCGAAGTTTGTGCTAGTCAGTGAAGAGATCTAATCATTTACAAATCTCTCTGTAAGGTATCAGCTTCAACCACAATTTAATCTGGGTTAGTTTAGTTCAGCTAAGACCTTAGTCAGACCATGACAGTCCTATCATGCTGGTTACGTGATCATAGCTTAGATTAGCAGTCATAGCCAAATATTGAACTGTTAGTGTGCATGTTAAGGTAGTTACTGAGCCTAAAATGAGCTTTGTCCACTGCAGTAGCTTGTTTGATTGTCTGTATGAATCTCCTCTTTTTTTGTCACTGGTCATCTAGATTCAGGAGATTTCCTTCAAGAATTCGTACACAGCCTTTTTGACGGTGCGCGTGCTGAGGAAGGAGGCGGGGAGCGAGGATGGCTCGACTAAGTGGGTCACCTGTGTGAGAAATCACTGTCTGATGGCCAACCCACACACTGAAGAAGGATCACAGGACTACTTCTCCATCTACAGACAGCAGGTCAGGCTGACCCACTTCAGAGAGAGAGTGAAAGAGTGAGGTGTACCTCAGTGGCAATAAAAGGCTGAAAGCGAGAGATGTCCACATTTGTGAGGGAGGTAAAGGGAAGGCACTTAATGAAAAACTTGTCAGTGTAATGTAAAAAAAAAAAAAAAAGTTTCCAAGAATCACCTTTAGGACATTACCTTTGCTGAGAATTTTACATTTGTGAACCCTCATCAAAGGAAAAGGCGAAGGAACCTTAGAACTTTTAAAATCGTGTCAGTTCTACAGTGTTCAAAGATCTTTTTTTTTTTCCCAGCTACTCAGTTCATTTACATCTCTAGGGACCCTATTTGCTCAGACTTTGATCTCAGAATTTTTTTTTTGGTAATTATCCCCTTAATTTGGTGAGATCAGCCTCCCCTGATGCTGTTTTGTTCAGTTTCAAAGGCTGCCTAATGCTATGCTAATGTATCAATGTCCCCAGATTATCTCTGTGTTAAGTGGTCGAATAAGGAGAGATGATTTGCTGCATGCAGCTGTTTGACTCATCAAATGTACACTGATACTGAAACCCAGCTGGGCTGGAGCCTCCTTATCCCCGTGATTTGCGCTGAGCCATCTTTGATCTTTAACATCAAACGCTTATTCATATGGCTTATACATCACAATTGCTGTAAATTGTCCTTTACGATGCATGTCGAGCCATGTGAAAATTGCCCCATAGTGACACTGCAGTGAGACATTTGTTATCGTCTTTGGGATAGTGTGATGGTTCTTGGTCAGACTAAACTGATATCATTTTCAAAGTTGTCAGGCTTGGTCAGCATCTGTTAGAGGCGGCCAGTAGGATGATATGTTAGGGTTGTTTAGCGCCTGTAAAAACAAAAACACACCTCAGAGTAACTACATAGTAACAAGTACACTGCTAGAAATGAATTTCCAGTGCAGGTACATTTTATTGTTCATCAAGGTACAAATTATGTAAATATTCCCTCAAAGGTACAACAGTGGTTTGTGGACCGTAAATAAGTTTTTCCAGTTGAAAAGTATTTATTTGTACCTTTTTATAACCTAATATTTTAAAACAGAGCAATAAAATAAAAGCCTGGAGACGAGACTGGGCGTGTGGAGTCAGTACAACTTAGAAAATATAATTTCAATGAATTATGGTGCAATTATGTTCCCTTGAGGGTATCACCCCAGTGACGGTTTAGTACCTTTATTTTTAAAGGTGTAGCTGATATTATGCCATCGTCTCATTTTATTAAATTTACTTATTTATTTTTTCCAATTGTTAGTTCCTTCTTAAAATGTAATTTATTTTTGCAAACATTTTTAAAAATAAATGACCGTAAGAAAGAATTCCGCAAATAGGCGCAGATAACGCAACATACAAGCAGTGCAGACTATGCTGTGTTAGTCTCTTTAGCTGAGTGGAGGAGTCGGGGGTGATTCAGGCTGTCAGTCTCGGGGCCTCGTGCGCAAAACAAGCCGTCACCCATCTGGTACTGAGAGTGTGAACATGTGTGATATTTTTCATTCTCCATCAGAGTCTTACAGTCAGAAATCCGATAAAGCTGAAGTTGCCTCTTATTCAAAATACCTGTTCCACCTTAAATGGTGCAGCGGTTTCGTTCAGGAGCCTGTAAAGGTGCCAGAAAGTAACTGTTGCACCATTTAAAGTGGAAAAGAAAATTGGAACGACAAACTGTGAAATAACAAGCCAACTTCAGAATTGGAGAAATTCATTCAGTTTAGATGGATAATAGATTTAAATAAATAGATCAAATAGATTTTTCTCTGTTGTGGATGTCCAAAGAAAAACAAGCATCTCCAAAATGGTAACTCCAAACTTTTAATGTTAGATAATGTAAATAGATTTTATTCCAAGTGATCTTTTGATGAGATGAGAGCATTTTCATTGGTTCAGTCATCATTCATTTTTACACAGTGTAAAGGGTTAAAATGGTGCAGAAAGATAAAAATCGAATTTTGGACAGTGAGGATATATTGTTCACTCTTTACTATTTTGCGCAGTAAAAGTATTTAAAAAATGGTTCTTATGAAAAATAAAGGGACGCCAGGTCTACAAATTTTTTTGGCCATACTGTTCATTACTAGATATCGCCATATCACCCCCACTGCTATGTGTGTGGAGACTAGATATCCACTGATATGGGACTTGTGCTCATGCTGATGTACAGTATTTTTAGGTACATGTCTGCTGGTGCAGATACATAAATTATGAATTATAATTTAGAAATTGCCAGTAAATACACCTGGATTAGCTATACAGAGAAATAGAATCTTTATCTCTATGGGGTTAGAAATGCAGTAAAATGAACAGAATACAGATATTTTAACACAGTAGCCCAGCATTACCAAAATGTGCTCTTACAGAGTAAATATCAGTCAAATCTGAACAGCTGTCTGATGCTGATATCTTTTTTTTCTTAGAATAGAGTGTTTAATTCAGAATTGAACTTGTGTCTGAAATTGGTGTCCAGTACAGTTTTGGGGTTATTTTGGCTGTACATGTGAAACCATTTTTGTAGCCTCCACAGAATTATTACATTCTTTATCTAGCAGTGAAAAGAAAGCGGGCATAAAGGGTTGAAACCACACAGGTATTTGCTGAGGGCTTTTATGGAAGAACCATCTGTCATGAATAAGCTCAACTAATTAAATGAAAAGTCTAGCTATTGACCAGTAATCTTAACCATAACGTAATCATGCTTGTAGAGCTTCAAATATAGACAAAAAATCAGGGACAGTTGTCAGCTTGATTTTGCTCTTTACTCGAGAAATACCACATTCAGTACAAATGCATTTAACCGTTTTTACTTTTATTTCTTTTGCAGCTTGGTCTCACTTGAAGGTTACTTGACCTTGATTTTATTTTTCCACTATGGATTAAAAGCAGGGGTGTTCAACTCTGGTCCTGGGGGGCCGCTGTCCAACACCATTTGCTAACTTTTCCTTCTCAAACACTACAACTAAACCAGATTTGCATCAGCTCCGTTTAAACAGTGAAATCCAAACTAGGCTGGACACCAGTCCTCCAGGACCAGACTTGAAGACCCTCGTGAGCCAAAACGCTGCAGATTTCAGGACATTGTTTCTCTAAACACACCTGATTCATCTCATCAGCTAATTAGCAAATCCTTCATGAACTGAATTCAGAACAGTAGATGAGGGTAAACGCTGAGCTCTGCAGCCCTTCAGCCAGGAAGATCACCACAGTCTGATATGTCTGGTTTAAAATCTTAAATCCATCACAGTATTTCTGCTTCACTTTACTAACAGCTCCGCTTTTGTTGTGTTTTCTGGATGTGATTGACAGATGCTGACACAGCCGGATAACGTTACTACAGTGCGGCTCATACAGAGGCAGCCCTCGTCCGTCTGGCTTAATTTCAACATTGAAGAGATCAAAATCTACCCACTTGTGCATGAAGTGAGTATAAAGCATGGTCACTCCTTTATGACTGTTTCTTAAAGTGATAGTTTGACTAAAAATCAACTTAATACAATATTTCCCTCACCCCAAATGCAGCCGGTCATCCAAGGCATGTCTGATTTTAAGTATTTTTGTTTTTAGCTTTGCACTGGAGCTACAAGGCAAGTAATCAGCGTGCAAACTGCATGTCTAAATCGTCACATGCTTGCCTCACAGTACGCTGCATAGCTAAAAACTAGTAGTAGTAGCCCTTGAAATAGATATCATAGATAATCAGATACCATAGATAATGGTATATCATACAGTTTTGGAGACCACAGTCTATTTGAGAATGCAGAATAGTGCAAGTTAGATTAGCCTTGTAGCTCCAAAACAAATAAAAAAAGCAAACTTCAGACACTAAATATAATCGACTGATTAACAAATGGGGTAAGTTAGAAAAACATCTCTAGTGTCTTCATGGCAGAGAGCTTTAAATTACAGCAGATACATCATAAAGGCCTGTATATTTCACTTGCTGGTTAGCCAGTTGGCTATTTTAGCTACAACACTTGGCAAGTTTTCTTGCTATTCTTTCTCCAGGACTCTGAGAGAGACGTTCCTTCCTGGTTATCCACCATCACACCTGTTGAGGAGCCTCTTGATTTGAATGTAAGTGTTCTAATGTTCCACGATGTATCATTTCAAAATGTTTAATGAAAATTAAGTACTTTTATGGTACAAACTGAATTACCCGAGTTTTGCAGAGTATCTAAAAATTACCGGTCAGTATCCAGTTTGCATAGTTAAGCAGCCAAAATATTGAATGTTGATTGTCTAATTTTGCAGTACATCATAGTCTGTAAATAGTAAGCTTGAAAGACAATGTGAATTTAGACAAATAATTATCATCTGCACAAATATTGCCACAAAGGATAACCTAATGGTCCAAATTCAGTTAGGAAATACCGAGTGTTACAGAGCCTTACCCTATAGCTTGTATTTTTTTTGATAGTAGTGTAATTATCATGTAATTAGTAACTGACATAGCATGCATAATTTTACTAAATAACTTATAATACACAACAATTACAATAATAAATATACTCTGCATAGATGGCATGCAACACAGTTAACATCCAGTGGTGCACTGTGTCCATTTATGTGAAAATTAGGGAGTAGCTCTCATCTTAAGTTTCTCTGTTTCATTTGCATCTTCCCCAGCATTGGACAGCAGACAAACTGATCTGTTGTCTATATATATATGTGTGTGTGTGTGTGTGTGTGTGTGTGTGTGGTTCAAAAGTTGATGCTCTGTTTGCTTTGTCTATAATTAAGTGCAGTATTTTATATTAAACACATTTTAAGCCAGCAATAAATTTGAATTGCAAGATGAAAATGGTTGAAAAAAGGCAAAGCAGTTAAAAAAGCAAACATGTAACGCAGGTGGCTTTCGGAAGAGAGTGAGAAAAATTTTCTTTGCATACTATTAGCACTTAAATTATTGCGGTAATCAATAATATAAATTAATAGCCCAAAGCTCCAGCACTGCACACTCCTTTTTCTGGTTTAAGTCACTCCTGCCATCGATTTGTAATTTAAAAAGAGTTATCAATAAACATACTGACCACGACTGCTGCATCTTCTTTTCCATTAAGCTTCTTGCATTTAAATTACAAAATAAGGCCTACCTTTAACTGTATTTAGTACATAGAGGACAACCATTCTTCTGTCACAGTCCACTGAAATGAAATCCTATTAAAATGTAGCCTGTTTCAATCTTCTCTACAGTGTGATTGATACTGTTAAGCTTCAATGCCATCTACTCCCATCCTTCATACTGACGTTCAATAGAATGATGGAAAATATTAAAATGACTGAAAAAAATTACTTCCTGTCCTTGTTGCATTGATGTAGGAGTTACTGACACTGTCCTTGTTAAAAAGTTAAGTGATACTTTATTAAGCCCACAAACGGGGAAATTCCACCTCCGCATTTAACCCATCCGTGAAGCGAAACACCACATACACACTAGTGAGTACACACACACACTAGGGGGCAGTGAGCACACTTGCCCGGAGCGGTGGGCAGCCCTATCCATGGCGCCCGGGGAGCAATTGGGGGTTAGATGTCTTGCTCAAGGACACCTCAGTCATGGACTGTCGGTACTGGGGATTGAATCGGCAACCTTCCGGTCACAGGGCCAGTTCCCTAACCTCCAGCCCACGACTGCCCCAAAGTGTCCCCCATTTGTGTCTCAGTTTGCGCTCTATATGCTATATTCTTACTCTATACACTGTATTCCACTATGCCGTGTCTGGATTATATACTAGAGTATAGTCTCAAATGGAACAAAGGGGCTTAACAGTATATATCATAAGTTGATCGTTACCAACATATTGGCCTTTGCAATATTGATATTACAGAACAGCTCTTTAACTTGACCAATCAAATAATCTGGAGTGTCTAAAATTGTGTTTCTGTGGGTCTCAAGGTCTTCATATAAACTATATGTAACTATATATATTTAGTTTAAATTAATGCAGAACAGTTTTATCCATGTTATGTTATTGTTGACCAGTACAGTCTTGATGTATTGCAGAATGTATCATGATCATAATACGCAGGAAATATAATCACAGTACTAATATTTTGTCTATGTTGTGCAGCCCTGTTGAGTGGTTTAGCCCAAAAAGCTAAGATAAATTAATGCGTAGGAGCTCATGTCGTTAAGTTTGAATAGCCTTCATACAAGCATATGTTAACTTTAAAAAAAAAAAAAAAAAACCTTTTTGGCTGTATATTTCTTAGTGTGTCGGCTGCTTTTAACACTTCAAATTGTAGCTTCCTCTGATGGCACTGCCCCTTCCTCAGTGTACAGCAGCCTGTAGTCATGCATAATGGAAAGGTGGAAATTAAGATGCAATTTTTGTTCTTCTAGGGTCTTCCTGACCCAGACGAAGTGTCATCCAGCATTCAGCAGATGTGGGCACTCACTGAGATCATGCAGTCCAGCCAAACCTCAGCCTCAATCGGCCGCTTTGACGTAAGTAACTGTTTCAACACTGTGAAAATGTGTCTTAACACTGATCACGATCACGTCAAACAGTTCTCTTTTGCACTAGCATCTCTTATGAAACATCTGTGATTTCATCCCAGGCCTTGAATGTTAATGTGGGCTTTTGAAATGTGAAAAGATAAAAAAAATAATCATTAAGTTTGGGATGGTAGTAAGAATGCAGAAGACATTGCAATGTACAAGCTGTTAAGACAGCGGAGATATTTACCATGAACAAAGTGCGTGACAGCACTGCCACATTTGCCCCTATAAGCCATTATTAAGATGGGCCTAAAAATAGTGGCTTATGTTGTAATTTTTACATGCATTTCTTTTTATAAAGTTAGTTTGTCTGTTTCAGTCTAGTCCTTATTTTGACTTTATTGGTCAGTCTAGAAAACATTATTTCAGCTAGATTAACTGTGTACTTTCTGTAGACTATCAACCCAAAATACCATAATATTATTATAATGAAATTTGTAGTAGATATTTGTAGATTAAAAAAAAAAATGTAAGCTCATATTTATCTGAAAATGTCTTATTTTTTGCTGTTAGTGGTATTACATTCTAAGAAATATGGATTTAAAAAGTTTTTCATTCAGCAGACAGTGGTGCGGTGGTCAGAATCTAACTTTAGGGCTTTATGAGGGCAGGTCTGATGAAGTTAGCACAGGAAAAGAGAGAGCAGCATGTGGAGCTTGATCGAGAAACTGAGAAAAAGGGCTTCTGATTATGAAGTACAGTCATGTATAAACTGTGTTTAAATTTCAACTCAATCTGTTTGAATACGGTAGACGTGGCTTATTTGAGTTGATATGCTTTTGGGTACCTTTTGTTGAGGTCTTAAAAGGTATTTAAAAGCATTTACATTCATTTTATTTTTTTTTCTAGCAACCCTGTACAACATTTACACAATGACTATAAAATCTGCTTTTCTTCTCTGATTATTTCCAGGTGGACGGCTCTTACGACATCAACCTGCTTTCGTACACATAACAGGAAGTGACGGTCATTGCAGAAGTAGCCATGTAGACAGAAGCTGCAGGAAAGCATGTGACATTATTTACCATTGTATGGTATGCAACTATATAAGAGAAGTGATTCATGAGATGTACCAATGCAGAAAGCAGGCTTGTTTCTGTATTTGCTTATTTATTTGTTGTTTTATTGGCGAAGTCATCAGGGCTTCAACTGTAAAACTTTGATACACTGCTGATTTTGCAAGTTTTCTGACCTACAAAGAATGGAGAGATCTGTAATTTTTATCGTAGGTACATTTCAACTGTGAAGGACAGAATTTAAAAAATTAAAAAACAGAAAATCACATTGTATAATTTTTAAATAATTAATTTGCATTTTATTGCATTGAATAAGTATTTGATCACCTACCAATCAGCAATAATTCTGGCTGTCACAGACCTGTTAGTTTTTCTTTAAGAAGCCCTCCTACTCTGCACTCATTACCTGTATTAATTGCACCTGTTTGAACTCGTTACCTGTATAAAAGACACCTGTCCACACACTCACTCAATCACACTCCAACCTCTCCACCATGGCCAAGAATAAAGAGCTGTCTAAGGACACCAGGGGCAAAATTGTAGACCTGCACAAGGCTGGGATGGGCTACAGGACAATAGGCAAGCAGCTTGGTGAGAAGCCAACAACTGTTGGCGCAATTATTAGAAATGGGAAGAAACACAAGATGACTGTGAGTCTTCCTCCGTCTGGGGCTCTGTGCAAGTTCTCGCCTCGTGGGGTAAGGATGATTCTGACAAAGGTCAGGAATCAGCCCAGAACTACACGGGAGGACCTGGTCAATGACCTGAATAGAGCTGGGACCACAGTCTCAAAGATTACCATTAGTAACACACTACACTGTCATGGATTGAAATCCTGCAGGGCACGCAAGGTCCCCCTGCTCACGCCAGCACATGTCCAGGCCCGTTTGAAGTTCACCAGTGACCATCTGGATGATCCAGAGGAGGCATGGGAGAAGGTCAGGTGGTCAGATGAGACCAAAACTTTTTTGTATCAACTCCACTCGTGTTTGGAGGAAGAAGAAGGATGAGTACAACCCCAAGAACACCATCCCAACTGTGAAGCATGGGGGTGGAAACATCATACTTTTGGGGTGCTTTTCTGCAAAGGGGGCAGGACGACTGCACCGTATTGAAGGGAGGATGGATGGAGCCATATTGTGTGATTTTGGCCAACAACCTCCTTCCCTCAGTAAGAGCATTGAAGATGGGTCATGGCTGGGTCTTCCAGTATGACAATGACCCGAAACACACAGCCAGAGCAACTAAGGAGTGGCTCCGTAAGAAGCATTTCAAGGTCCTGGAGTGGCCTAGCCAGTCTCCAGACCTGAACCCAACTGAAAGTCTTTGGAGGGAGCTGAAACTCAGTGTTGCCCAGCAACAGCCCCGAAACCTGAAGGATCTGGAGATCTGTATGGAGGAGTGGGCCAAAATTCCAAATCAAACTTGGTCAAGAACTACAGGAAATGTCTGACCTCTGTAATTGCAAACAGTGGTTTCTGTACCAAAAAAATGCTATTTAATTATTTAAAAATCATTCACTGTGATTTTCTGTTTTTTTTTTTCTGTTTCTCACAGTTAAAGTTTACCTATGATAAAAATTATAGACCTCTCCATTTGTAGGTGGGAAAACTGCAAAATCGGCAGTGTATCAAATACTTCTTTTCCCCACTGTGTGTGTGTGTGTGTGTGTGTGTGTGTGTGTGTATATGTGTGTATATATATATATATATATATATATATATATATATATATATATATATATATATATATACACACAGGCATGAGGAAAAGAAATAAACTCTCAAAAAATTTTGAGCACTTCTGATACACACAGCAAACTCAGGAGTCCTCAGTGAATTCTGCTTGAAGGATCTTAAGAGATTCGCTGTTGATTTGTAAACCGGAGACGATGCTGGAGACCTAGCAGGCAGCGAAGGCTGATAGGATGACAGTCATTCTTGAAGATGCATGCAATTAATATAGATATCCAAGTACTACACGGAGTCATATGCAAAGGGTTTTGCACCGGATAAAATTACATTTCTATTTTATCTAAAAATAAGTACATATACTCTACAGAGGATTCAGATTTGTAATGCATAGTTACAGGTTATTTGCTGAAAATAAAATACTGGAAAAATGTAGCCTGTGCAAAAGTTATGACACATTTGATATTTTATCTATAATTGTATATAACATAAATGACATGATCAAGTCTTGATTTATTTCTGCTTTATTCAAATAATCATTTTGTTCTGTGAAGCTTTTTGCCAAAGTAGTCAGAGCAATTAATTAATATCAGAGAAAAATGCATAAGTTTGGTATTATTATTGTTTGCAGCTCATTCATAGCATTGTAAAATAATGTTCTTTATTCTAGATACTGGTGAAGCTGGAAGCTGTGCATTCCATCTCTGAAACCCCGTCCACCAGCACACCCCACCTACAACCCCCACTCAAGTGAATAAATGATAAATGAATGATTTCAAAAAGGCTGTCTTTCAAAATAGATTGCAGCAGTGTCCTCCAACAAGACCCCAGTGGTTGGGAATTGTAACTGTGTGGCATGGAAATTTGTTAAGACTCCAAATGGAAGCTTTAATTTAATACTGAGAGAAATGGGTTAAATATAAAGAACAACCAATTATTTAGTGTAAGCAAATGTGGAATAACAGTTGATGATGTATAACAGTTATGGTCATTAACTGTGAACAGCAGAAGACTATGTAGCCATGGGTTTCTGTTTTCATCCCTTTCTTTATTTCATTCTTTTCATTCTCTTGTAGCAATCATAGAAATAAAATGATAAAAGGATTATAGTTGAATTCGCCAGAAAGAATGGGAAATTATGGGTTATAGGGCCCAGTAGTTCATTGCTGTGTTCTACACAACGTATTTCAATTAACTCAGTCATTTTCATTAAATTATCAGGCGCGCCTGCTTGTATTGGGTTATCTTTTCCCCCCCTGTTCAATTTGAAAAGCTTTGTGTCAACATTTACTTCTAGACGTTCATTAATCTGTTAATCTGGACTTCATTTAATTATATTCTAAGGTGCTCTATGTGGCCTGTTTAATCAGCTAATAATATAAGCCTAAAAGTAGAAAATCAACTCTTTCTATGCTCGCTCGCATATCTCTCGAGATATCTGTTTTTAAATGTTAATGAAATGCTCCTTACTTTGTGTTAATTAAAACTCAATGACGTGTCCACGGTTGCCAAGCAGTAATCAAGAGCAGAGTGAGTTCCTTATGCTAATCATTGGAAATCAGTAGTCGGCATCCAAGTGGACCTCCATCTGCCTGTCTTGGCATTCCCCACACATTAGAGATATCATCTGCTCTGCAAGATTAGTAGCCAAATGTGACTGCACTCCCTACAGTGTGCGAGAGGAAGAGCGCCTTAATGCTGTTGCATTTGCTCGTTGTTAATATTCATGAGCATGCGAAAGGCGCATACAAATCGGTCGCTGTCCCCGCATTTGCATAATTATTCAATATGAAGTAGGTGTTGAAACCCAGACCGAAAAGTACTTTGACTGTCTTGACTATTAAAATACACTGAGTACTTTCAACTCGGATGATTTTAATGAACGAGAAGTGTTTCACTATACATAATCTGTGCGCCCTTCGTTTGGTAACGCTGTGCGTCTTCCTACATAATGTACATAATGCAATAGAATACTGTTCAGTTATCACAACAGCATTGAAATGCATATTGTATACATATTTATATAACAGTCCTGATTTGAGCATTTCTCATCTGCACACTGCATCCTAGAGGAGATCCACTAGAGGGCAGTAGATACACACTTTTATGGAAGAAAGCCTGCATCCAGTGAAAGAGAAACAAATAAGGAATCTTTTGGTTGTTCCCTTCGGCGTCCATTAAAAAGCACTTCCTTGAATAAATCGCTGTACATTATTTACAGTTTCTAAGCAGTCCTTGCTGTCAGTGCTTAATATTGCATCTTCAGTTTCATCTCTTTATTTAGTGCCAGTGTAAACCTGGAGGGATGTGCTGTTTCTGAGATGAAAAGCTTAAGCATGGGTCTCCATGACTGTGGCTGAAATACTGGGCTGGACACAAGCGAGGAGGGACTGGTAGTGGGGAAACTACAGGCTTTCTGCCTAAGGCAAGACCCTACAGGTGAATAGGGTCTCTTTTTTTAAAATAATAGATCACAGCGAATCTTTGATGATTACTGTTTTTATATTCGTTCGGTTACACTTATGCCAATGAGATGTGATGCACTTGAAAATACATGTGAGCTTTTTAAAAATTGTATTCATTGAGTTTTTATTTCACTATGAATACACAAAAAGAAAAAAGGATTTTACAGATAGATTACACAAAGATATTATAGCACTCTTTAATTGTTTAGTAGAGAATAGAGCCTCTAGTGTCTACAGTAAAGTGTTACTCAATATTTTAAACATGATGGCTTTTTACATTGAGTTACCACTTTACCTTGTATTATTTGTAAGGTAAGCAATGTGTTAATACTAATTCGTAAATCAGCTTATTGTTAATTTATCATTCTTCTCATATAGGGCAGTGTGGCAAATACAAAATAAAGCAAGCCCCTTAGAAATACTTGTTTTATCAGTAACCGTTTACTGATGACAAAAAATCTGTGTAACCTCAATCTCGTCTGATTTATCAAACAACATTATGAAGGTTTCACTACCCCAGTGATGCAAAATGTGCTACATAGTTTGTCCAGAAGTGTTCAGATCACCCCTTCTAACTATTGAATTCAGCTACTTTAAGGTACGGCCGTTGCAGACACAGATGTTATAATGCACGCTTGTATAATCTCCATAGAAGAGCATTGACCAGTAGAATAGGAGGCTTTAGAGCAGCTGTGCATGAGCCTGAGGTCATCAGACCCAGAGCCAAGCTTCTGCTAGAGGGATATAAAGCCCCCAGCATTTGAAAATGTTTTGGATTAACTGCAGCACAGTTTTTACCTGAGCTCACTAGAGCTATTGTGGCTGAAATCAATCAAATCCTCAGAGCAATGTTCTAGCATCTAGTGTATATATTTATATACTGGTCAAGCATATCATTATGACCACCTCCTTGTTTCTATGCTCATTGTCCATTTTATCAGCTCGACTTACTACATAGGTGCACTTTGTAGTTCTACAGTTACAGACTGTAGTCCATCTGTTTCTCTGATACTTTATTAGCCCCCTTTTACCCTGTTCTTCAGTGGTCAGGACCCCCATGGACCCTCACAGAGCAGGTACTCTTTGGGTGGTGGATCACGCTGATGTGGTGGTATATGTTATGCTGGTACAAGTGGATCAGATGCAGCAGTGCTGCCGGAGTTTTTAAACACCTCGGTGTCACTGCTGGACTGAGAATACTGGCTGGACTGAGTCCACCAAGCAAAAATATCCAGCCAACAGCATCCTGTGACCACTGATGAAGGACTAGAGGATGACCAACACAAACAGTGCAGCAGATGAGCTATCGTCTCTGACTTTACAAGGTGGAGTGACAAGGTAGGAGTGTCTGATAGAGTCTCTGATAGATAACTTTCATGGACAGAGTTTCTCGGAACAGCCAAGTGGCGGAGGGTGTCCAGTATGGTGGCTTCAGGATTTCGCGCCTGCTTTTTGCAGATGATGTGGTCCTGTTGGCGTCATCAGGCCGGGACCCCCAGCTCTCTCTGGACCAGTTTGCAGCCGAGTGTGAAGCGGCTGGGATGAAAATCAGCACCTCTAAATCTATGATCATGGTCCTCGGTCGGAAAAGGATGGAATGCTCTGTCCAGGTCGGGAGTGAATTCTTGCCCCAAGTGGAGGAGTCTAAATATCTTGGGATTTTGTTCACGAGTGAAGGAAGGATGGAGCAAGAGGTTGACAGGCGGGTTGGTGCGGTATCTGAAGTAATGCGGACCCTATGTATGTCCGGTGTATAGTGAAGAGAGAGCTGAGCCAGAAGGCGAAGCTGTCAATTTACCGGTCAGTCTACGTTCCGACTCTCACCTATGGTCACGAGCTTTGGGTAGTGACCGAAAGAACGAGATCACGGATACAAGCGGCCAAAATGAGCTTTCTCCACAGGGTCGCCGGGCTCTCCCTTAGAGATAGGGTGAGAAGATCGGCGATTTGGGAGAGGCTCGGAGTAGAACTGCTGCTCCTCCACGTTGAGAGAAGCCAGTTGATGTGGTTCGGGCATCTGGTAAGGATGGCCTCTGGACGCCTCCCTATGGAGTTGTTCCAGACATGTCTGATGGGGAGGAGACCCCGGGGAAGACCCAGGACACGTAAGAGGGATTATATCTCTCGACTGTCTTGGGAACGCCTCGGTATCCCTCCGGAAGAGCTGGAGGGAGGTGGTGAGGGAGAGGGAGGCCTGGGCCTCTTCACTTAGGCTGCTGCCCCTGCGACCCGGACCCGGATAAGCGGTTGAGGATGGATGGATTAATGGATGGAAATTTCACGACTGGACTTGTTGCACAGGTGGCATCCTATCATGGTACCACACTGGAATTCACTGAACTCCTGAGAGTGACCCATTCTTTCACTAATGTCTGTAGAAGCAGTCTGCAGGCCTAGGTGCTTGGTTTTATACACCTGTGGCCATGGAAGTGATTGGAATTCACGGAATTCACTGATTTGGATGGATGAGTGAATATTTTTGGAAATACAGTGTTTGTGTGTGTGTGTGTGAGTGTGTGTGTGTGTGTGTGTAGGGTGGGCCATTTATATGGATACACCTAAATAAAATAGAAATGGTTGGTGATATTAACTTCTTGTTTGTGGCACATTAGTTTATGGGAGGGGGAAAACTTTTCAAGATGGGTGGTGACCATGGCGGCCATTTTGAAGTCGGCCAACTTTAGTTTTTTCAATGGGAAGAGGGTCGTGTGACACATCAAACTTATTGAGAGTTTCACAAGAAAAACAATGGTGTGCTTGGTTTTAACGTAACTTTATTCTTTCATGAGTTATTTACAAGTTTCTGATCACTTATAAAATGTGTTCAAAGTGCTGCCCATTGTGTTGGATTGTCAATGCAGCCCTCTTCTCCCACTCTTCACACACTGACAGCAACACCGCAGAAGAAATGCTAGCACAGGCTTCCAGTATCCGTAGTTTCAGGTGCTGCACATTTCGTATCTTCACAGCATAGACAATTGCCTTCAGATGACCCCAAAGATAAAAGTCTAAGGGGGTCAGATCGGGAGATCTTGGGGGCCAGACAACTGGCCCACGATGACTAATCGGCCGCTATGGTCACCACCCATCTTGAAAAGTTTTCCCCCTCCCATAAACTAATGTGCCACAAACAAGAAATTAATATCACCAACCATTCCCATTTTATTTGGGTGTATCCATATAAATGGCCCACCATATGTATGTGTGTGTGTGTGTGTGTGTGTGTATATATATATATGTATATATATATATATATATATATATATATATGTATATATATATATATATATATATATATATATATATATGTATGTATGTATGTATGTATGTGTATGTATGTATATATATATATATAATTACATACACACACATCCCAGCGGTCAAGAATGTGTAGAGAATGTGCTGACTTGATACTTTTGGACATACACTGTCAGAGTTTTGCAGTGGGCACTCATTGACCATTGGACATTAACAGTTGCGTCTATTGTCTGCACTTTATGCACTGTAGCCCATCTGCTGCACAGTTGATCAGCCCCCTCTACCCCATCCATCAGTGGAAAAGGACCACCGCTAACCACACATTATGTTTGTGGTGGACCATTCTAAGCACAGCCGTGCCCTTAGCTTCTTACTTTCTTTGTAGAAAAGGGTCCACGACCCATTTATGTTGGTTGAAAATGGTTATCGATGGACTAAAGGGGCTGGTAAACTGTGCAGCAACAGATGGGTCAGTAAGTGTAAACCTATATGGTACATAAGCCTGATGAAATGGCCAGTGAGTGTAGATGCAAGGAAATGTTTCTAATTAAGCTCACCGGCAACTCACTGTATCTGAATAACTCTTTCCTGTGTTTATTCAAGTTCATTCATCTTTTATTTGGGCTGCATACTTCACCAGCACTAGCTGTCTTGCCTATAAACCTGATAAAGGATCTGCTGTGTACACAGACCTCGAAGAACCGCCAGGATGAAGCAACTGTTGCAGCACGTGAAGCTTGTACAAATTCCCACAAGCCCTGTACTCGAGTTCCTCACTCCAGCAGCATAATTTGAGAAGCAGAAAAGGGTCTGCAGAATTTCTTTAAGCAGCACTGTCAGGCTTGTCCCATCTTTGAAACTGTGGACAATGGCATGCCTTTTTAATTCTTCTCTTCCTTGTATATTTATTTTTCTTTCTTCTGGCCTCTCTTGTTCCAAAATGATCTATTTTGGGTTTTATCTTCGACCTTTTATTGTTGGAAGGCAGTGCATTTTATGAGCGCCAGAGTATGTACAAATCTGCTAGATGGCCCTTCTGCATAGCAATGAGGATTTAAGAAACGCTTCTCATTTGAAAAGGGGGATTTGAAGTCTCTAAATAAAAAAAAGTGAAAGCGATGGTTCAGATGGTTCTCCTTTGTAATCTGCAGACCCAAGCGACACTGCAGTGGCTGAGTCCAAAAAAAGATTTCAGCCCTCAGAGAAATGATGCATTGCTTGACTTTTCTGTCTAATAGACTTCACAGATCACCCAGCTTCATACGAAATTTTTGCTCGCTCAGGGAGCAAGTGAGACGCAGCTCATGTATGCTAAACTCCAACTTGGACTATATTTTATATATATATATATATATATATATATATATATATATATATATATATAAATATAAGTGGCTCCCTGTAGCCATATAGAGTGTCATGTAGCAGGCAGTGAGGCTGGATGAAAGTTCAAGTTTTTATTAACAACAGATTTGAATCCAAAAACTGAGGTGAGTAGACCAGAGATATCCACAGTGAAGAGGGTGAAACAGAAGAATAAAAGGAAGCCAAACAGTAATATAACATAGTTTTTCTTCCTCTGTGTTTGGTTCCAACAGCAGAAACCAACTGTGAGGCAAGTGTAAAGTAGAAATACATAGAATAAACAAAGGACTCACATGGGCAATGCAAAACAAACCAACTGAGCAAACACAGGGGTACAAATACATTGAGAAACAACACCTGGGATTAATGAGAGGACGGAGGTATAGACAACACACAGGAGAAACAGATAATGAGGCAGAACTGAAGAGAAGACAGAATTTTCACTTCTACAGTTAAGACATCTACAGGCCATAATTACAAGCTTTTCATCACAGACTTGATGTTTGACCTTTTTTGCTTCCATCGTATAAACTAATGCTTGAAATGCTACCTTGGGTTAGCACTGTTTTCCAAACAATGTTGATTTACAAAATTTCCCCATTATCCTAAATGTAGTTAATGAGCCAGGCCATGTTTGGTGTCTGAGGCTTGCTTCTTTAGTTTTGCACTAGCTCTAATGTGGCTAATGTGTAAGAAGTTGTTTAGCATTGTGTAAACTGCATGCCATCATCACACAGTTGCCTCGAGTCCGTTTTAAATATCACTTTGACATACATGTCATTTCACCCCAGAAAGAGTCATGAGATGAGAGCGTCAGAATAAACCAGGAAATTCAACCTTTTGGACAAGTCATGGCTATTAGAGTAAGTGTTTATAATGTTTGTGGAGGTCTTTATCAGTCATTGTGTAGGCGTCATGCAGCTTTTCAACACTGCCCAACAGTAAACTGTTAACAAATGGACAAATGCATACCACACAGTTGGGGTGCAACAATTAATTGACTTGGTTGACACTGGTGAGGCCTGATCGGAGTGGAACCTGTCCTGGAAAACCGCTGTATGTCCTTGGCCGCCGTGCTATAGCTCAGTTTCAGGGTGTTATCAATCTTCTTATAGCCTAGGCGTCTTTGTGGAGAGCAACAATTCTATTTCTCACATCCTCAGAGAGTTCTTTGCCATGAGGTGTCATGTTGAATATCCAGTGGCCAGTATGAGTGAATTATACCCAAACCATCAAATCTAACAGCCCTGCTCCTCATTCACACCTGGAACCTTCTAACTCTAACGAGTCACATGGCACCAGGGAGGGACGACGACACAATTGGGCATAATTTGGACATGTTCACTGTGAGGCGTACTCATTTGTGTTGCCAGCTATTTAGACATCAGTGGCTGTGTGTTGTTAATTTCAGAGGACAGTAAATCTGTACTGTTATACAAGCTGCACACTGACTACTTAAAAGTTATATCCAAGTTTCATTTCTATAGTGGTGCCCCATGAAAAGAGACATTCATAGATGCTACATTCAGATCAGCCAGGCACGTCAGTGGGGGTGGTCAGTATCATTACAGAGCAGCAGTTTAAGAAAACTACACCATTTCAGGAATATTGCACACAGAAGGTGGAATATGATTATATAATGGAGAGAACCCAGCAATCCACACTCATGATTGTGGGTTGATGCATAGATATGGCCGTGTGGCTAGTGTGACTAGGGAAGACTTCGTTTTATTGAATTTTATTGCTGTTACGTTGCGCTTCCTTGATTTTAAATTTTGCCAGGAGAATTTTTATTAGCAGGAAAATTCATTAAAACAGTGAATCTTTCAATAAGCCCTGGTCTTTATTGTAAAAACAACCTCAAGCTAAGTTTTAATGCTGATAGCTACCTGAGTTATGTGGTAAAAGAGCAATTCATAGTCCAAATAATTATTCTTTTCAATAATCGAGAGATTAGTCAACTGTCAAAATATTAGTTTTTTGCAGTCCTACCACACATGTACAAACAGTAGTAGTGGCCATGTTGTTAAAGCCTGAAGTTCCATACTTTTGGCAATTTTTAAAGATAAAAGATCAAAAATCACTTCAAACTAAGAGGCAAATTGCCGCTGCTGGAAGAAAACCCTGAATCTCCAATTTTTGTTGTTTTTCAGTCTTGGCATAATTTGAAAGTGCCTGTTGCTCTTTACATTGCGTGTAAAGGGGGGGGGGGGTGTTGTACGTCCATTAATGTACATTAAAAGTGAAGTAGTAGACAATTAAATATGATGGTTCTTCTCCTCTAAAGTTAGCATTTTGGAGAGTTTTTCTTCCGACAACAGTGAAATAACAGCGCACCTACAGGTACAGGCTATACAGTAAGCGCAGCAGTGTGTCAGCAGCAACAGAGCCAAAGCTAATGAGGCAGAGTGCCATCCAAAGTCAAGGCCTTTGGGGAAATTAGGAGCCTATTAGCTTGGTAGTGGCGTGTAGAAGTCAGAGAGCATTCGTAACGAGATGTGAGGGCGATGTTACCCTGACCATTGCAAGCAGAGTGCTTCTAACCTGCTACCATTCATTTTGGATCCCATGGACTATATATGAGGTTAAATGTGAACGGTAGTGGGCTATAAGAGGCCCACACCCTGTGATCCACCATCTCACTTTTAGGGATTTGGCAATATTCAGAAACTTCACAAGAAGGTAATAATTTGGTAATATTATGTTCAAAAGTTGTACTAACCTAAAAATGACATGTTTAATTTTTAAGTTCTTAAAAATAAGTTATTTTTGTGGTAAGAAATGGTAAAAGAGAAATAAACAGGATGGAGAGATCATTGTACATGGACACATACTATACACAATTAAAAATGATGGTTCTTCAAGAGCTCTTTAGTAAAGAAATGGTGCATAGAGAAACCATGAACCCTAAAAGAACCTATTGCACGATTAAAGGGCTCTTTGCTTTGTGAAATGGTTCTTTAGACTGATGGAGAATATTTTTGAAACTGGTTATATATAGCACTCAAAATGTTCTATTATTACAAGCTTCGGCACGTTCTCCATCAATCTGAAGAAAGCTTTCATGATCCAAAGAACACTCGTCATATAAAGGATTCTTGGTGCTATATAGAACCATTTTCTTTACTAAAGAACCCTTGAAAAATACTATTTCAAAGTGTTGAAGGGATTTAAAGGAAACTATGCAGTTAAGCACACAAAGCAGTCCTTGTTGAGAAAGCGATGTGATCTTGAAGACCCTTTTTCTGGATATTGTTGATCAGATCCCCGAGCTGCCTTTTTCACTGTATTGAATAGGCTGTGTGCAAAGCAGCCTTTCCACTGAATGGGACCTGCTCAGCTCACCTTATTTAGTTTTCCATTAGGCTAAGCTAGTACCTGGTACCATTTTGGTCCCACATTATATTAGGTGTCGCCAATAACTGTGTAATTCCATGTGAACAACATAAACATATACAACAACAATGTAACTACTAATGGTTTAGACACTCTTACAGATGGATTACAGTAGTACAGATTACGTAGTTACATGTGGGAATCAACTTCAGTTGTACCTCGTGTGATTACACAAGTGTATCTTAATAGTTGTAACTGCCTATTCTCTCTCACACAAGGGTAATAACAAATTTAATAACAATTATCGTCAATTTCAATGTCAAATTTATTTATAAAGCACATTTCAAAGCAACATCAGTTGGCCAAAGTGCAATAATAATATGGAATAATCTAAATAAAATCTAAACAATAAAATCACACAATAAATACAGACTAATATAAAAAGAGTCATTAAAAACAACTCAATAAAAAATAGAAATTACACAGAATAAAAGAATAATTGTCAGCCTTTTCAGAAGTATTTTTCAGCCGGTAAAGTATGTAATAACTTACATGAAGACACGGCTTTCCTGACATTTAGCTAGCATTTATATTGTTAGTGCTGTGACATTGTTACCAGTTTCAGCTTTAAACCATTCTGTAATGTAACAGTTCAGCAGACGTCCCCTTAAAATGTAACTTCTGTGAGATTGTGTTGCGTTACCCCTAAAGCAATGTCTAGATTACCGCTCCAGTATTACATAGTACCTTTAAAACAACTGCACAGGAATTGTCCACTTATTATGAAGTGTAACTTTAACACTGCATAACAGGAAAGTTCCTGTGTAGTTTGTTGCTGTGTGATACAGTGTAGTTACAGAACACTATCAATTATTAGTGGTTGGGATAGTGTAGTGGTTAACACCTCTGCCTTCTACGCTGTAGACTGGGGTTCAATCCCCACCTGGGCAAACACCCTACTCTACACCAATAAGAGTCCTTGGGCAAGACTCCCAACACCACCTTGGCCTACCTGTGTAAAATGATCAAATTGTAAGTCGCTCTGGATAAGAGCGTCAGCCAAATGCCATAAATGTAAATGTAAATTACAGACAATCTAATGTAATTAGGTTACCTTGTTACAACAGTTATTCCACAGTAATTATATAAAACTTAAATGAAATGTGATGTAATTACATAGGCTATACTCCCATCTGTAACACTGACTAAATCATCAGTAGTTACGCAGTTTTCACCGTTTTCATGTGTAACTCCGCAGTTATTAGAGACACTTGATATAAAGTGGGTTCTGCTATTTTTGGTATCACCTCCGTCGAGTTTCCAAGTGAGTTGAGTCGATATTAAAAGGTGATGTGGACAAACGGCAGGTGACTAGTTGGTCGGAGAGAATCGTCACTATCACCCTGAACACTTGGCGCACCCTCTTGCCTCACCTTTGAGCAGCCAGACTCATCTCATCTGAACTCAGATGAAGTATTTCACAAACTCTCCTGTTTTTGTTGTTTTTATTGTTTTTTATCTCCAAGCAGTCTGTACCACTTCAGAATAAGACTACCCTTATAAAGCATCTATAAATAGTTTACAATTATTTCATTAATGGTTTTTAATTAGGTCATACACACCTTAAGATTCATTAATACGCTGGTATAACACTCAAATAAACACTATTGCCTAATAGTGAACTCGCATTCATTTCTATAGTTAAACCTCAGATCAAGCTGGTTACTGATCTCTCTCTCTCTTCTCCATCAGTCAGCGTTAAACCTTTCAGCTTCGTCAGGAATTCATATCTATCATTTTTATTAAAATGTGTTATGATGGTTTACTATGGATTTTGAGGTGTTTATGAGCTAATTAATTACCACTAATAAACAAATTTGAAACCATTTGTAAACCACATATAAGGGTAGTCTTATTTTAAAGTGGTGCCCAGCAGTCTTGTCTGGCTGGTATCAGCCTCTTCTGTTTCATGTGACGTTGCTATGACGACCAGTTACAATGAAAGATTACTATCAGGGAACTTGGACAGTGGAGAAATACCACACTGTAATGTCTTTTGGGTTTCTCAAACGCTAGAGGGCGCTCCTGAGCAAGTCCAACATGTAAGAGTTCAAAAGGAACGATTGAGCAAAATCATAGTTTATAAATGCTTAATCATTTATAATATCATTGCTGTCAGAACAAAACCTTGTAACTTGTATTTTGCCATTTTTCAGTTTTTGACATAATTTGAAAATGTTTGTTACTTTTTACATTGTGTGTAAATTTCATAACAAATGGACCAAAAGAAACGGCCCAAAATTCCTTGGAAAAAAGTCTGGTTCCATTGACTTACATTAGAAGTACAGTCGTTTTTTTCCTTCTCCTGTAAAGTTAGCATTTTGGAGATGCAAGGTTTTATTCCGACAACAGCGATATAAAAGAATGCATTCATGTCCTGAGCACAGAGCAGCATAAAACATTTTAATGCTGCTGTTATATTTTTAAGAGCTTTAGAACTCGAGGTATAGAAGTTTAAAACAGTGCCTTATGTTTGTGACGTCAGTGTGAACAGCCAATGAGCTGCTCCGCTCTGCAACCAATCAGCACTCAGTAGCAGTAATGCCAGCGTTCTGCTGCCCAAAACCCGTTTACGTGCAGGCAATATAGAATATGAACTAGAAACATCTGCTTTCTAAAATTAAAGGAAAGCTCTAAGCAAGTGACTAGAAACTGTTGTAACTTTTCATTTTTAGCCATTTAGCTTCATTTGCCCCATTCATTGAGGAACTGTTTGTGAGCGCCCTCTGGCGTTTCGCAATCATGTTTTTGATATAATGGAGGAAATAGGAAGAGGCCAGGCTCCCCTAAAACTGGCTCTGGTACTATATGTGCACTGGAAAATGAAGCAGTGGAAAAGTGGCTCAATTAAGTAACACAGAAATAAACACCAACCAATCTACCCTAACAGTCTGGCCTTTCAGGTGCATACATAACAAATATGACTAGAAGTTAATAACAAACACTGAAGAAAACATTTTGACATCTTTGCTACAGTGAACAGCTTTATTTTTTATGTTTTTGTATTATTACCCAGTTTTCTCATTTACAGTTCCTCCCGCTAGTTATGACTCCCCTAATCACACGATGCTGTCAGTGCTAGGAGGGTGAAGGCTAGAACAGGCTTCCTCTGAGACCTGTGAAACCAGCCACCACTTCTTTACAAACTGCCGCTCACGCAACATCATTGGACAGCCGAACGCGCTCAGAGGAAAGCGCCAACTGCCAGATCTGTTACGTCAGCTAACAGACGCCTGCACTGACTGGCATCACGTTGAGTGATGGGAGGAGAAGGAGGGGCCATCCTACCCACCCAGAGAGAGCGAGGCAAGTTGTGCTCTCTTGGACTCCCGGCTACAGATGGCTGTAGCATCACCAGGGAGCGAACTCGCGATCTCCTGATGATAGGACCAACGCTCAGGCGGTTGCGCCACTCGGGAGCCCTGCAGTGAACAGCTTTATAGGCGGTGTCCTATAAAGCATCCGACCTGGCAGCAGTGGCTGCAAAAGAGCATTGGTGAGGTTGATCAGTTTCTTGGAAATGAATGTGTTCTGATACAGATGTGTTCATTTAAAAAAGGTAAACATTCTAACATTCATACAGCAAAGCGAACTATAAAGCTGCCACAAATTAGCCCACTCTTCTCTACTTGGGGTGAAATTAATGTCCTCCTCTGGAAGACGCGCCGGAGAACTCATTTGCATTGGCATTGATGGGACGTCCGGCGTAATAGGCCTTAATTGTCATCTTAACCACGGCCGGGAACTGGTCCGCAGACACCGCTTTTCCTTCAGACCCAGAAAATTGGCCGGAGTGTGATTTTAATTGGAGCAGGAATATAGACAGGCGTGTTCGTGGCTGACCAAGTGGAGTTCTTCTGACAAGCAGTATTTGAATTCAATATTGTCATGACATGCACTATTAAGTTTGCCGGGATGGAGGATTAGCTGTGAAGAAACAATTAGTTTCTGCGTTAAACAAAAAAAAATACTTCCACCCAAAATGAAGTAATTATTTGGAGGCAAACCCATTAGCCTGTTTAATCACTGTAAAAGCGCCGGATGTTTTGACCACCAGTCATTTCTTGTCTCCAGTTTCAGTAGGCCTGCTTCTCCGGTCACCCTCACTGCAATGCTGTGTCAACACTGCATACATTAAAAGTGCTCAGAGTGCTTTTGTAGGTGGGCTACAATAAACATGTTCATGTGATTTAATAGCTGAAAGTCCATTGTGAATTAGCAGGTGGTGGTAGGGCCAGATCTTCGGCCAGACTCATCTTAATGTGATGAGCATCTATATAGTTTTGTGCTGTATACACAGTGCTGTGTCAAGCAAATAAGGAAAAACGTGAGGACAATAATCAAAAGTGTATGTTTAACTAGAAAAGTGTATTTACTTAAGCAAGTCCTCCGTATTGCGCACATTCCTTAGCAAAATTTTGATATCTGTATTTTTTGATTTTTATTTTATTACTGTTTTTTTTGTATTATGCCATTATGGTCATTTTATGAGTCAAATGTGTTCTTCCAATTATGTCATAGATCATACCTCAAAACGTCACTTTCTTCCAAAATGTGCAGGATAAAATCAGTTCGGAGCAGCTGGTACAGACACACACAGTACTCTGTGCACATCAGTGAGTGGTAATCTGATCATAATCTGATTTCTGCAGTTATCTGATTATTCAAATGGTCATTGGGGCAGTCGTGGGCTGGAGGTTAGGGATCTGGTCCTGTGACCGGAAGGTTGCCGGTTCGATCCCCAGGGCCGACAGTCCATGACTGAGGTGTCCTTGAGCAAGACACCTAACCCCCAACTGCTCCCAGGGCGCTGTGGATAGGGCTGCCCACCGCTCCGGGCAGGTGTGTGTTCACTAGTGTGTATGTGGTGTTTCACTTCACGGATGGGTTAAATGCAGAGGTGGAATTTCCCCGGTTGTGGGATCAAAAAAGTATCACTTAATCAGCACACTCTGATTTCTTGGATCAGAGTAAGGTCTACAATCTGATTAAGAAATCTAATAAAGAGATTTCTCAGTTCATGTGAACTCTTACTCTGATTTCTTTCAGATTTCTCAGTCTGCGCATGTGTGAAACAAGCGGTGGTATCGGAAATAAGCAAACAGCGTTGCTGCGAGACGCTGAAACCGACTACATGCTTGATGAAATGAAGGATTTAAATATTCTTCATCTTCTAGAGCAGGTCACTAATAGGCGGACTGCGGTCTGAGTCCGGACCCAGACACTGTCCTGTGCGGACCTGGACCTATAATCAATAAGCTATAGATAATTCTTTCATTTCGACAGGCTGATCCTGTTTTAATCGGTGTCAGCTTTCTAGTCATTACAGTAGCTTTAGCAGCCCGGGAAACTCACAGTCATGCTACTCAGCCAATCAGAGCTGTGCATTACAATAAGCCCTGAGACTTGAGTGAGAGGTGCACAGGGGAGGCACCAGGCGAGACACAGCAGTCAGAGAGGAAAGTGAGTCAAAAGTTATTTCCCACTGTTTGCTCTAAAAAGAGAAAACTGACAATAAATGTTGCTGAAATCTGACTGAACTGTACTTTGGTTTGACATTCAGTTGATGACTGTATAAGATGCTGATATTCCTAGTAGGCTACTTCAGTAAACAGTATATGGCACTGAGTCATGATGCAAGTTAGACATTATGATGTTCCGGACCTTTGCTTGAGGACATTTTCTCTAACTGGACATTATTGAATTTGAATGAAATACCCCTGCACTAGAGGATGCATGTTCATATTTTTAGGTAAAGTGGCGTGATAATGTTTAATAAAAAACTGTGGCAAGAAATTTGGGTTTTGTGTATTCTTCTGTGAGGCTGGTTTCAAAGCAGAAATCTGAGCCCTGCCTGACTCATGCAGACTAAGAGTTTCCCCATTATCTGATTACTCAAGTGCGTGTGAACGCATCGATTGGATTACTGACAAAATCTTAATTTCTTCAGTTATCAGATTATTAAGTGAACATAAACTCACTCAATGAACAGCGTCTTGCTGAACTGGTTTGTAAAGCATCAGTCCCTTTTTCAAATGTGTGAAAATGAAATGCAGTTGGTTAAACACACTTAAATGCATTTGAGAAATAGTTTGCAAGATAGTCGGCTATGGCTAGTAGCAGTCAAAGTTAGTACCTCAGTCTGGTTGTTTAGCTTTCTGGCTCACTAGCTAGTTGTTACTTGTGATAATTATTGATTAATATAGGTAAAGGAGAGCTGTGTGAATCTGAGGCTGGCAGCTTCTCATTTACCAGCTTCTTCTTTGACGCTTCCTGGTCCTCCTTAAACAGTGCATGAAGTGTCAAAATGTAGCTGCTGCATCATTTAAGATGGAACAGGAAAGTTTGAACCAGAAACTGGTGAACGAGAAGCTGATTTTAGCTTTGCAACTTTTTTTAGTGTTTGAAAGTTTGCTGTTGCAAATGAAACAAATCAGGAAACCAACAGGATTTAACATAAATGAGCCCATTCATCTCCAAACTATCGATGTTCGTCTGGCCTTTTTGTGAGCTACTAGCTAGGCGGGACTGTTGTCTGTGTTGCTATGTGACCAGCAGTCTGCCCGCCAGCCTTCAGAGTTAAAGGGTGATTAAGCAGTTATACATTATCTCCAGTGTTTAAGACCATTTATTGTCAAAACTGTGTTGAACGATCAGCAGAGCTTAATGTTACTACAAAGGAGTATTATTTAATTTTCATCTAAATATCTAATTCTGCTGTGGAGCCGCAACAGGTCAGTAAAAGAGCTGCATGCAGCTCCAGAGACGCATGTTGTCAACCCCTGTCCAAGGGGATTTGCTGGTTGGTGGCCGTGGTATATTAGATGTTACATTATCGGTAACTATAGAAAACTTTCCTTTTTTCTGTCTGCATCGTCTTGCTCATTTAATGTTACTGTGTCACAGAAACATGTAAATCTAAATTATAGAAGTTTGGAAAATAGCTTTGCACCCATAGGCCTTTTAATATTGATGTGTTGTCTTATTCCTTTAATTGAAAATTCATGATATAATGTCCATTGCTATGTTTACAGCACTTTGCGTTGCAAATATCTACTTTTAGTTTACATTAACAGCATTCGGCATTGCTAATTTATATTTAGAGTATTTGGCATCACTAATATATGCTTTTAATCATTTCCCCCAGTGTTGGTAAACACATTTCTCTTCATAACGTGTTGTGTAAGCACACTCTGCCTTTTTATGCTCCATTTTCTTGTGTTTTACCACCAAGCCTCCAAAAGGTTGCTCTGTTTCATCCCTAACCCTTCACAGCCTGAGAGGTGGAGCTGCGTTATCTTCAGGTTTATGTAGCCTAATTAGTCCAGTGCACAAAGACAGCCATTGTGCTCTTGTCATCTGCCTGGCATTGTCTTGGTAGGCTTCAGGAATGAAAATGGCCAATAGTTGTGGGTTAATTAGCAAGCTCGTGTCATCTAGCAGCATAAATCTGGGATACATGCAACCGGACAGTCAGTAAAACAAAAGGAACTCTCACTTTCAAATGTTGATTACATTGTTCACTCTACATTATATTAAATCAGTCAATCCAGCCTAAGAAACATCCAAAAATGACTGTGGCTTTATTATCTATGCTCTCTAAATTAGAATTTTTGCTTCCATGACGACACCTTTGTTCTTCTTTGTTCAGGAAATTATTGCATTCTTTTACATTAAAAATGTTTCAGCATTTATAAACTGATTTTTCATCAAATGCTCCATATCGACCCATTCATTTTGGACTCGCTCTGGAGCGCCCTCTAGCGTTTGAGAAACCCAGAAGACAATGCAGAGTGGTAATTCTCCTCTCTACAAGTTCTCTGGTATTACTTGTTGGCTACATTATTTGTTAGCTTCATTATCCTCGTAGTTCCATTATAAAACTAAAGAAGCTTGGACACGTTTTAGCTGATTGGCCACGTTAGAGGTGAGGAAGAAGCTGTATATTACCAAATGGTTGCTTAAATGCTAATTTATTTATGGTTTTTACTAAAAAACATGTCAAGAGTGTCATCATAGCTTCAAGTGCAGTCAGCCTAAATATCAAAAGCTAATGCAAAAACACAGAGTCCTACAAATAAACGTGAGTACACGTCTGCCATGGTGTGCCTGAGCGTAGCACATGTACATAGAGCCTGAAGATAAGTCAGCGCTAACATACCATAACTAATGTAAAAGCAGAACAACAGCAGCGCAGCTATGAATATTAACTCTGCTGCCTTGTCGTCGGTGCATTGCGCAGATACAGTTGTGGACGGAGGGACTGAGTAATTCCAGCCATGCACAGGCTGTTCCTCGAATCCCCGCATTAGCATGCATGAGCTCGCTCTCCGGCTAGATAGCCAGTGATGGGCCGGTCATGCTGTAGTTTATTGCAGCAATGAATTAGTCACCATTCCTCGTCCTTATAACCACATTAATTCTTCCCAGTGCCTGCCACTCCAGTTATTTGGCTGTACAATACTCGGGCTGCCAACACACTCCAGGGGGACAGGGATCAGGAAGTTTTTCATTTATTTATTTATTTATAGAACTGCAGAGAAATACTAGTGCATACAGAATTACAATCAACAAGTGAAATAAGGTATGAACAGTCACCTATTATTTTGGGGGATATTTCAAGACGTATATTTGGGAAAAGAATTTGGTGCTAATAGCTCTAAATTAGGCAATCATATTAAATAAGACAAACTTTAAAGAGCTGATATTCTTCTTTTTCTTTTCCTTCAGGTCCACTTTTAGCATTTGTATGGTCATAATTTATTCTTATATGGCAATTTTTCCCCCCACTGTTTAGAATTAGAATTTTTTTTTTGTTATTTTGTCTCATCGAAAAAGCCGGATGAGCATGGATTAATGATGGGTATGACATCACAACCATGATGAATTCAAAACGGACTGTTTTTGCAGGTTAGGTTTCAGTTTCAAGTTCAAGTAGAATGTGCTTTTGGTCGTCTCCTTGTAGCATTCCCATAGCAGCGTCACCTCCCAATGTCACAGAAAGCAGGCAGATGTTTCTTGAGATTCACCCTAAAGACTGTTGTTATCCTATAAAAGTCACTTTCTTCATATTATATGTTTTGCGGTTGCTGGGTGGTGAAAAAGTCACTGAATCCACTCACATATTATTTTCATATCTCTCTTGGTGACTGTACTATAGGAAAAGTCCACATGGTGGAGTTAGTGTCATCACTAAGCTGCCCAAAGTAAACAATGCCTTACAAGGCCCTGCGTGTCCTTCTCCACCATGGATGTGTTTAAAAAATACATTTTAAGCATACATTTAATATTTCTCCCTCAGAACTATTGCCTCGGGCATCTGGCAGTGTATTCCTAATAACTTTATGTAATAACTATCTGTGGGAGCTTTTAGAGATAACACTCTTCAGATGTCTGGTTCCTATCACCACCACCGTGAAAAATTTTGACTCAAGTTTCGCTGGAAACAGAACCACTCCGAATGACTTTGTTTACATCTTAACTATTGAATCATGCAGCAAAGGAAGCATTGATGGTGTTCTCCTTTAATGAAGGTAATTGCAGTGATATTAAAGCAGTTTTCTTACTGCACATACTAAAAAACAAGCCTCTGATCCACTAACAACTCTGATTTCCCTGCAGTATTCCCTTAGGATACTCTGTGAAGCCTCAGTGATTTTCACTTCTTTCTCTGGATGGACTTCACTCTCTTTTTCAGCAAATGAAATGCAGCGGCTAAATTGGGAGATTGGCTCGACCAATGAAAACAGTCCCTTTTTCATGTGTTGAGCTCCTTAGTTGTCTTAGCAACAGTTAGCATTTCTCTCTTGCCGCATAGTGAAGTAGATGCAGTGAATTTGGGAGCATTTTCCAACAAATAGGCTGACAGCACAGCTCAGAAACGTAACTGTATTGTGAGTTACATCACCAGGAAAGACAAGTGAATGCTGTTGTGCATAACAATCATTGAAAAAGATTCAGTGGACTGTTTAAAACATTTCCACACTTTAAAGTGATATTTAAATGAAAAGGTGTTGGTGAACCACATACAGTACTGTGCAAAAGTTAAAGACCACCTTTCATTTATTCAATTTTCAGTCAAAATAGCCATTAAGTACAAGTTATTCATTGTTCAGAAGAGATTTCTGAGGAGATGAGGTAGGATAACGCACTCACATAAGAAATGGGAAAGTCGAAAGAAAGTAAGCGAAGAAACAGGGGCTCAGTCAGGACCACTGTGTCTGAGAAAATGCTTTCTTCACTCTACTCAACAGTCTGAAGGAAAATCTTTGTTTAAATGCACGCTACAAGTAATCCGATCCAAAATGACGCGCATGCGTGGAGACCCACTCAGAGTAAACGTTACCATGACAGCGAACATCACCTGAGGTCCAGTCCGAGTGGGATGAGTTTCAGTTGGTGCTCTTGTGTTTCTAATTGCTTTAAAATGATGTCAGACTCAGAAAAACATCCTTCGCATGTACTTATAAAGGAAGCCCCGAGAGGAAGACGTCGTGTTCTGTGACACATAAGCTGGACGTCCGTCCCACCGCCGTCTTTTAAAGCTCAGAGCGTAAACTTCGTCTCCTCTGCATACCAGTGGCTATGAACTTTGAATGTTATAAACCTTCACTATGATGCCAACGAGCATGCGCAGAGCATACTTTCCAATTGGAAGTGTAATCAGTGTAATTAGTTTATTCCGATTGAGGTGTTTACATGGACATATTGTATTCCGATTGAGCCAGTAGTCAGATTATTAATGGTTTATTAGGCAGCATGTAAACGTGGCTAATGACAAGAGTAAGACAGACACAGCATGAAGGTGGAGTTGGGTTGCAAAGTGGCTTGCAGAGGAAGCGCGAGGATGGGCACACTAAAGCAGCTCAAATAAGCGCCTTGATGAATTTAGCCAATCGTATGCATAGCAGGAGATCAGCTGATAACAGTTGGTGATTTGACTGAGGTCTGAGCTTCACTTAGTGGCCTGCCTGAACTACAGCTATGCTCAATTTTTCAAAACTGAATTTCAAAAATGATGAGTTGATGAAATAATATGGAGAAAATTAAACTCCTAACAACCGTGCAGGACCTGACAGGCCACCAAAACGGTCCCCATCCAAAAACTGAACTTAAAGCTTTCTTCTATGAGAGAGAGGAGAAAGTCAAGCTGCCTCAGATCTGAAATCATCCACAGGCATTTCTGTCTATCCTTCCACTGTGAGAAGACAACTCAGCACTATGGGTCTGAAAGGATGTGAAGCTGTCAAGATGTTACTAAGAAATTTGGAAATGCAGTGGACTGACCACCCCTGAGTGCAGACCTCAGCGTTGTTGAATGTGTTTGTGTACTTATATTGTCGGTACTGATTTTGTATATTTGAGCTTCAACCCTGCATGAAGAATGTTAGTAGCTGAGTGTCATCATCCATTGTATCCAGATGTCAGCAGCTGTGTAGACTCATCTCTGCTTTTCTGGCCCATTGTTATCCAGCCCTTCTGCCTTAAAGATGATGAAACCTTTACAGCTTGTGATGTAGACATTACAGTTTTGCTATGAAATGTGTCGCGCTCCAGAGGCTGCTGGCAATTTCACTGACGGCTGACTCGGAAACTACCTTCACAATGCTTGTTTCTCAAATGACCTGCTCACTGCCCAGTTGCAGGCACACAGTGTTATTTTTTGTTTCAGTATTTTGCAAATCATATACATTGAATATTCCAGAGAAAATGAGGAATGCAAGTATGATAAATAAAAAAAAATCCATTTTAAACTCTTGCATATGCCTAGTACAGGGGTCGGCAACATGTGGCTCTGGGGCAGTATGTGGCCCTTTCTAGCTCCGCAGTAGAATTCGATTTTTAGGTAAAAATTAAATAATCCTCCTTTGCAGTAAAATAAAGCTTGCTGAGCATTCCAACACACAGATTTAACAGAAAATTGTGGAATAATGTAGACCTAGACCTGTTAATTCGCCCTCCTTTTACGCTGAAGATTGTCATGTAGACAACAATCTCATCTCATTGGTAGCTAATGAAATGGCAAAGAAGAGAAAGAATCAGGATGAACATTGGGAATTTAGAGGCAAATGTATAGACTCATTTGTCTTTATATGCCCTCTAGCTGGTGTCCTGATATGTTTACTCTGCAACGAGAAACTCTCAGTACCAAAATATTGGACATTGGGAGACATTTGACAAGAAACTATTCTTCTTTTGTAGAAAAGTTTCCTGCCGGAGATGCAAGGAAAGCAGGTATAGCTGAGCTAAAGCTTAAAGCAAAGTAAGTCTGTTTTTTCACTTTTTATTATAGTATATTTTTTAACTTATGCCAGGACATTAACACACACTGAGACATATTTACAGCCAAGATGTTAAAACGTTAAACCAAAAAAATTGACAAAAGTGTTGTGACTTCCAGAGGGTTCCAGGTAGGACAAAATAACTTGTGTTGCCATTCCCTGGCCTGGATACTAGACCTCTTCCAGAGTTTGTAATTGTTATGGTGGTACATTTAAGTCATAATGCGTCATTCCAGTGTTTTGTTTATCTTTCCATTTGAGATTTTCTCACTAAAATGAGAACTACTGTTAAGTTGTTAAGAAACAATAATTATTATTTTGCTTTGGGTATCTTTATATTTATTACTGTGCTATGGTTCTGATCAAATTTCTTTTCTTTCAGCATGCCTGCTGCTTGCCTGTTTCCAAGACAGCTTTCAGGGTATGTTGCCTTATTTATAATGACTCCAAGGACGAGCATCCAAAGGCAGAGGTTTGCTGATGCTAGTGGATTGCAGACTTGATATAGTTACTGTGTATTATGCAGCCAGTACCAACTTACATTTATATTCATTTGCTGTAGTACAGTACACTGCCCATGAAAAGTTTGGAGCACTTAGCTTCTCAAAATGTTTTAAACACAAACAAGCATGTACTTTAAAATACTAAAGGCTAATTAGCTTTACTTTGAGGGAAACAATAGCATGTGTCAATATTAATGGCAGTGGTAATTTGGGAATAAAGCCATTGGCTCCACATGCCAAAAGCTTGCTGTTATTTTTAGGCTTCCCACTGATCAAGAGTAAAGCCTTCCTGAAATCTCAGCAGAAAAAGGTGGGACAGACTCCCTACCAACATCCCTGATTTCAGAAGAAACACTGGATGAGCCAGTGTCTATAAGCTTTTGAAAACACATAGAATGTACCTTAACTGGAAGGTACCTATCTACTGTCCTGCAGTCTTCAGCTTTAACGCTAACTGACCCCTGACCATCAAATCGTTTGAATTCGGAAAACCTTGATAAGTTGTTAGATGTTAGATTTGACCACTAGATTAGATGTTAGAACATTGATGTGAGGCTCAAGAGTATTAGTGAAGTCAGGTATTGATGTTGGATGGTAAGTTCTGGGTCACTCCAGCTCATCCCAAAGGTACTGGATGGAGCTCCGTCACTCCAGAAAATGCTGTTCCACTGTACCCGATGTTGGTTGGGGGGGTGGGGGGGTTGGTTTAAACCCCTCTATGATGCTTAGCATTGGGTATAGTGACCTTACACTCATATGCGGCTGCTTCAGAGCTTCCGATTCTATTGGTGATGTTTTTCTACAAAGATTATACAACCCCAAAAAAATTTGGGACGCTGTGCAGATTATAAATAAAAATAGAATGCAATGATATCGAAATCAAGTAAACCATATTTTTAAAGGAAAAAAACTACAAAGACAACATGAGAAATCTTATTGTTTTTTGAAAAATGTATGCTCATTTTGAATTTGATGCCGACAACACGTTCCAAAAACGTTGGGATGGGGACCTGTTCACCAGTGTGTTTCATCACCTCTTCTTTTAACAACACTCTGTTAGTGTTTAGGGACTAAGACCACCTGCTGGAGTTTTGAAGGTGAAATGTTTTCCTATACTTGTTTGTTCCAGGATTTCAGCTGCAAAACAGTTCAGGTGCCTTAATGCCCCCTTCCATACCATCATGATTACTAGATTTTGAACTGTACACTGATAACAAGTTGAGTGGTCTTTAGCCTGGAGGACACAAATTTAGATTTGTCGGCCCACAGGACACTTTTCTGCTTCGCCTCAGTCCATTTTAAATGAGCTTGGGCCCAGAGAAGGTGGCAGCGTTTCTGGAGCCTGTTTATACATAGTTTCTTCTTTACGTTTTAACTTGCATTTGTGGATGTCTTGCGATTTTTTTTGAGAAACGTTATTCTTGAATTGTTGCACGTTTTCATCATGCAGTCTTTCACGGAGTGGTGAACCCCTCCTCATATTTACTTCTGAAAGACTCAGCCTATCTGTGATGCTCTTTTTGTGCTTAGGATTTGCACATCAGTGCATTTTATTTTTACATTTTGCACAGTGTCCCAACTTTTTGGAGGGGAAAAAAAAAACTTTTTTGGAGGTTGTACAAGAAGCACACAAACATCTCAGCAAAAGTAGTTGAATTCTGTAACAAGAAGGGGTGTCTGGATGCGTTTGGAAACTGTGTATGATGAAGTTTTGGACTGCAGTATTAAAGCTTTGGATTGAAATATTGAAAGGTGTTGCTTTAAAGCACGCCAACACTGCAGCCTATTAATATTCTGGGCTTTTCTTTGGTGTGTGGCCAAGACCAACCGATTTCAACAAGCGTATGAAAGAGTGGCGGCTATGATTGACAGCGCTTGAATCTGATGTGACACAACTTCATTTCATCATTTCTTTCACTCTAAAAGTGGTACCCTGAGTGGTAGCGATGCTAAGCCCACACTTTTGAAATAAGCCCAGTTTATTTTCAGCCTGGTGCAAGATAATGGTGTGCATTTATTACGTAAAAGTGCTTAGATCATCATTTATCTTCACGGCTGATGCTATTTAGATGCCGCAATGCTATGCAAGTGGTTTATTACCTGCAAGGACATTAGGGTGGGAAACTTTAGTGTCTATGGTGCAGCTGATGCGAGGCGTTGAGGAACAAATGCAATATTAATCAGTGTAATGAATATTCCTCATCAGCGTTTTCTTGCTACAACCGTCTGATTGTCACTGGGAATGAGCAAATAATAATAATGATGAATGAATGCTCATCGGCGATGCTTTTTGCACAGGTAATATTACACCGGCAGGGAATAGATTGATATCCTTTGTTGATTCCTCATAAGACAAAGGTTTAATATTTGAGCAAGACGCAAATGCCTTTATAACTGCTTGACAATGGTTTAATAGCCTGTATTGCTGCTGTTTGTTTTTGCAGCATCTGCTAATATCGGAAAGCAGTGTATTTTAATTGGCAACACGTTTATGTTGCTAATAATGACTTGACTGATGATTTCCACTTTATTTCTGAGCAGATGTTTGAATGCATGGCTGCTCATTCCATCTCGATTATTGTCGTTAGCTGTGACTGTTGAAGAATTTGTACACAGCAATACGTTTGGGCACAGCAATAAATATAAACAAAATGGCTACATAAAAACACAAAAGATTTACTTCTTGTACCATAACTTCTCCTTGATTCCACTCCTCCTCATTTTCTTTGTATTTTATGTTATTCTCAATTGCTTAAGTAAAGTTTGACACCTGAAAACTTTTATAAAGGTTTGTGGCGCAGAGCCTGGCCCTAGAGGACTCTTGATGCATTCGGAATTTCCAGAAAAGTCAAATCCATGATTGCTCTCACCTGGGAATTCCTACTCGGAAGGTCAGAAAAGTGTCCCCAACTTTTGCACTTTTAAATGAGTTTCAAGTAGATCAGTAGAACAGTCAACATACAGATACAGTAGTTGTTTAAAGGGGAATTTCAATGATTTATTAAATGGTTAAGATGTAAATAAAGTCATTCAGAGTGGTTTGGTGTGAAATGCTCCACTCTAGAGAAACGCTCTGAGTCAGAATTGTTCACAGTGGTGGTGATAGGAACCAGATGTCTGATGCCTTTAAAAGCCCATCACAAAAAGTTATTACATAGAAAGCTTTATATACACCACCTGATGTCTGAGACATTGTTTTGAGATTGTTTTGACCCAAAACATTTTTTTATTATTATTTTCAGATTTCTTATAAGAAAATAGGAAGCCCCTGAAGGTGTTTTTTTTTTTTAGGTAAAAATCTGGTACGCACCAGATACAGATACAGATCAGGTGAGCACCCAATACTAACAAGTGAGCACCCCATACTGTTTGGTGAGCACCAGATAGTATCAAGTGAGCACCCGATACTCTCAAGTGAGCACCAGAAACTATTTTGTGAGCACCAGATACTATTAGGTGAGCATCCAATACTATGTGGTGCACACCTGATACTATGTGCTGAGAACTATATACTATGTGGTGAGCACCTGATACTCTCTGGTGAGAACCCGATACTATGTGGTAAGCACCTAAACACTGCGGCTGATACTGTTTGGTAAGCACCAGATACTATTAGATGAGCACCTGATACTATCAAGTGAGCACCAGATGCTATCAGGTGAGTATCCAATACTATGTGGTAAGTACCTGATCCTGTTTGGTAAGCACCCGATACTATTTGATGAGCACCCAATACTATCAAGTGAGCACTAGAAGGTATGATGTGGTGAGCACCTGATACTGTTTGGTAAGCACCAGATACTATCAGATGAGCATCCGATACTATGTGGTGCGCACCTGATACTATGTGGTGAGGACCTGATACCATCAGGTGATCACCCGATACTGTTTGGTAAGCACCAAATTTTAGTGAGCACCAGATACTATGTAGTGTGCAGCCGATCCTATACAGTGCCCTCCATAATTATTGGCACCCCTGGTTAAGATGTGTTCTTTAGCTTCTAATAAATTGAGGGTTTTTTTAAATAATATAGGACCACGATGGAAAAAAGAGCAAAATCCAACCTTTATCTCAAGTGCATTTATTCAGTAGGAAAAAAATCCCACATTAAGAAATAATTGTTTAACATCAAATAATGTGTGCCACAATTATTAGCACCCCTGATGTTAATACTTTGTACAACCCCCCTTTGCCAACAAAACAGCACCTAATCTTCTCCTATAATGTTTCACAAGATGGGAGAACACAGAAAGAGGTATCTTCGACCATTCCTCTTTGCACAATCTCTCTAAATCATCCAGCGACCTGGGTCCTCTCCTCTGCACTCTCCTCTTCAGCTCACCCCACAGGTTTTCAATGGGATTAAGGTCTGGGGACTGAGATGGCCATGGGAGGAGCTTGATTCTGTGTGTGGTCAACCATTTCTGTGTAGATCTTGCCATATGTTTAGGGTCATTATCTTGCTGAAAGACCCAGTGACGACCCATCTTCAGCTTTCGGGCAGAAGCCACCAGATTTTGTTTTAAAATGTCCTGGTATTTCAAAGCATTCATGATGCCATGCACCCTAACAAGGTTCCCTGGGCCTTTGGAAGAAAAGCAGGCCCACAGCATCACTGATCCTCCCCCGTATTTCACAGTGGGCATGAGGTGCTTTTCTGCATACTCAGCTCTTGTGTTACGCCAGACCCACTTACAGCATTTGTTGCCAAAAAGCTCTATCTTTGTTTCATCTGACCAAAGCACACGGTCCCAGTTGAAGTCCCAGTACTGCTTAGCAAACTCCAAACGTTTACGTTTATGATTGTGAGTGAGAAAAGGTTTTTTCCGTGCATGCCTCCCAAACAGCTTGTTGGCGTGTAGATAGCGTCTGAAGGTTGTTTTGGAGACTTCGTGACCCCAAGATGCTACCATTTGTTGCAGTTCCATAACAGTGAGCTTTGGAGAACTTTTTATTTCTCTTATCATCCTCCTCACTGTGCGTGGTGGCAAAATAAACTTGCGTCCTCGTCCAGACTTGTTTACCACTGTTCCAGTTGTTTTAAACTTCTTAATAATTCCTCTGACAGTAGATACGGACAGGTGTAGGTGAGTGGCTATTTTCTTGTAGCCATTGCCTGACCTGTGAAGGTCAACACACATCTGCCTTACTTGAATGCTATGTTCCTTTGTCTTTCCCATGTTGAAGAGAAATGGCCTCTGTGTCACGTCATAATTATACCCCAGGGAAACAGGAAGTTGTGAATTGCTAATTAAATGTTCCTACATACTTTGATTAACTTCGTAAACTACTGTAGAAGTGACAGAAATTCTTTAATTACATTTATTTCCTAAGAATTGTTAGGGGTGCCAATAATTGTGGAACAGGTGATTTTATGAAGAAAAATTATTTCTTAGTCAGGGATTTTATTTTCCCCCTAAAACTCTACTTGAGTTAAAGGTTACATTTTTCTACAATTTTCAGTGTGACAGTATGTTTCCACAATAAAAACTGAATTTATTTTAAGGCTTTTGACACATCTTAACCAGGGGTGCCAATAATTATGGAGGGCACTGTATGGTGCACACCTAATACTATGTGCTGAGAACTATATACTATGTGGTGAGCACTAGATACTGTGTGGTGAGAACCTGATACTATACTTAATAGTATTGGGTGCTCGCCAAAGAAAACAAAAAAACACATACACACCACGTCGCTTATTCTTAAAAAAATATATCACTTTTCTTCAGGGGCTCCGTAGAAAAAATAGTCCCCAAAGAAAATGTTGTTTTTTTTTCTTCTTTTCATTCTTTTACCATCATCAACATTTCATATACAAACTAAGACGACGTGTGGTCACTGGTGGATTTATGTAGCAGATAAAATGGCTGTATTTGTGTTGTAGACATAACAATGAAGCATTTCAGATCAAACCACTCGGAATGACTTTCTTCACATCCCAACCATGTAAAAAACATTTTTAAAAGCTGGTGGAATTCCCCTTTTCAACTGGAACATTGACTAGTGCGTCTCAAAGGTTTTATTCATACCACTAACATTAGCTGACTAGCATGTAGCTCACAATACTCATTTCAGGTTCCAGGTTTGGAGCTTGGAAGTGCTACAGCGTGTGTTTAAGCTACAAAGTATTCTAGAGTTTGTACCTCTCACGTACTTAGTTAGTATACCTGGAACTAATGGACTGTAAACGAGGGCATTACCTGTTTGGGATCCCTCTGACTGTATCTGTCCATCTTGTTGCTGCGGCGTGTTGTTCATTTAGCATTTCAGTTGTTTTCACAGAAATTTTACGTGTAGCTTCCCAAATGAAAAACGATGTAGTAGAGTTTTCAGTTTTGGCCTAAAGGCTGTAAAAGGTTTTATGTTAACTGCACATAACTTTCCGCAAGTTTTGACAAATGGATTTTATGGGTCTTCCGCTGGACGGGGTGGGCTTCTCTGACACAGGCTGTAGATTACTGCCTGTGTTCTCTCTTCTCTTTGCTGCACAAGTAAAAGAGAGATGAGAAAAGGCTTTGCTGCGAGACCTCGGTCCGTAGAGAGAAGGAAATGGAAAGGGAGTTGAATCCTGGATGCTGTCCAGAATTCCCGAAGTGCTGACGCAGCAGACCGACTTTTCTCACCTTTCCTTAGTAGCTGCAGTCATTAAACGTCTGTGACGCTTTGGTGGAATGCAGATTTTGAAAAAGGGCAAGATGTTGCCTGTGATTCTTGACATGCGTGGAGAAGCTGTGTTTGAACTTGCTGAAATTGGTTTAACACATGCAGTTAGAATTCAGCAGCTTTAAGATCTTCCTCTTTAGCCTTTATCAGCGTACAAGAGGAAAGATTAGAGCACAATGAGAAGATTTGGGGAGTTTACGTAGGGGATGCCACTTGTGTTCACATTGTATCAGGGGTGATCTGTATAATGACGAAGCATTCTGAGGGTATACTCACTAGCCACTTTATTAGAAACCCCTGTCTTGTAGCTCCAGTTACAAGCAGGGTTTGAATTGAGGGATGGTCAAGGGGGTCACCCATACGAGTAAAAGGATCCTCAACTAGAAATCCAAATTTGAACTTGTTGGCTCCTGTTTTATTTCCTTGAATAAAAGGTGTTTTTTTTTTTTTTTACAAAAACAATGCCCTCTGTCCTTTCATTCTAAATGTTTGTCATGTTCGGTATTATTCAATTTGTGAGAAACTGATGAAAAACTTTACATAGCTTTGTCTGCAACAACCATTCATGCACAGAGCACAGAGAAAATAATGCTTTAGCAGCCAAGACACAAGCCAACTCATGTTTAATTAGCAAAAAGTTTTGATTTTAGGCTTTTGGAGAACATGCGATGCATTGTTGTCACGCATCCAGAGAACTCCCATCCAGACTCCAATTCCCAGGATTCTGTGCATGATCATGTGACTTTGGGCTCTGACTCACGGACCTATCAGCGTTCACGTTCCCCAGAATTCTAATGATTCACCTGTGTTGGTCAGGTGAATAGGGTTTAGTTTAGTATTTAATCCATGGCTTTACATAGGCATAGTGCGAAGTATTGCATCCATGATACATGATCATGATATGATGAGCATACTGAGTGATTTTCTGGACTGCCTTGTTTCCCTGTTTGACCCCTCCTTGGATTTACCGTTTGTTTCTTTCTTTGTCTTTGCCCCTTGTGACGGTCGCTGGTGTTATAGAATCTGTGTATCGACTCTTGCACTCCTTCTCGACCACGCACTATTATTATATTATACGCTACTGTTTAGGATCTGCATGCATCTGTGTCCTGCTGCCTCGTAACAATTGTTCACACTAGCCAATGTGTTTTTCTGTGTCAATTATCATATGGAAAGAATTGCACTCATTAATCCAGCAAAATGAATTGTAATTTAGTTTTACATCTTATGGGACCCATCAAACTTGCCTAAATCAACTTTTTACTAGTCATATATATCTTAGTTAACATACTGAAAGTTCTGTTAGACCTGCTTGCTGTGTCTTCTTCTCAACTTCTAAAGGCCACTGCACACCAGACTGTCACGTAGCAGATACAGTACAAAGCACAGCTATAGCACATAGAAAGCATTGCATCTCAAGCATTGATAAATGTCTTTGGCCTGTCTTGTACACCGCAAGAGTATCACAGCTCCAGTCCAGCTGGTTGCCCAAGTCCACACCGAGCTATTTGTATGTCCCAACCACCTCCACATCAAGACCATTAATGGTGAACACCATCAATAGTCTATCCAATACACCTTACATATAAAGGTTTTGATTTAATTTTATAATGCTACAGAAATCACTGGCATGCTGTAAAAGTGTCATAGAAATTGCTCCATGTTAGCCAGCGGTGCCAGCAGCTAATGAAGCTAGCTGCCTTATTTGAAAATATAGCTATGGTTAGCAATGGTTTCTATCTAGTCTAGTCTATCTGGCTAAATATAAATGTCTGTATATGAAAAAGTCTGTCGTTCACTCTACATACAGAAATTCCACTTTCCTTTTAAAACATAAACATTGCAGATATTGCTGACGCATACAAAGACACAGAGACTGCTTGATGTGAGCAGCTGTCAGTAGCGCTAATGGTGACTTTCTAAGTAGCACATTGGGAGAAATTGAAAAGTGCCTGGAGTCACCGAGCGCCACTGTGCGTTGATGTCAAATTAAAGGTACTGCACCTAACTAGCCTAATGCTAAAGCTTTAGCCTCAAAAGCATACAGTGCATAAAAGTGTGTGTTAGCTTTTCACGGCAAATCCAGTTATGTATCAGTTATTTTTTTATATTAACTGCACATTTGTTCATTTTCTTTAATAACGTTGTTCTAGATTCAGTTTACTAACAATGAATTATTCAGTTTGGATCAAATGCTGCTGGCAGGATATGCATGTACTGCCTGCGCTTGTACACGCAGATCACCGCCCTAGCATCTGTGGTCAGTTTCTCGCCACAGAAATGCTTTGTGCTGCACAGTTTTGAATCCTTTTCAATATAGCAGTGACACTGATGTGTGTAAAAAAAAAAAAAAAAAATAATTCACCAGCCATGTCAGTGTCACTGCTGTGCTGGGTGACCCACCACTTAAACATTTTCTGGTCAGCAGTGTTCTTTTCTATTGGTGGACGTTGTAGGGGGGCTAATAAAGCGCTAGAGTTGAAAAATACACCGATGTATGGGAACTGTAAGGTGGCTGTAGCTGATAAAGTGATCATTGAGTAGAGGTACAAGGCATGTTTCTCAAGTAAAGTGGACAATGTGTGTACATTCCAGCCAAGATCATGTGATAAAACTGCTGTTAATAAAGTTCTTACTGTGTCTTTGAGGTCATTTCCCCTCCCCTGCATTCGATTCCGTAGCATAATACATATCTTAAATGAAGATCTTATTGACACAGATAAGCGCAAAGGCATATTAATTGGGTTAATGGTCTTTGTGGAGTGAGTCGGACGATAGATTCGACTGGCTGGAGCACAGCATGAAGTACAGGCTGCTAGAATAGAAATTGGCTGATTATTCACACTCCACAGAACACATGCCACCATCAGAGGAAGCACCAGGGATAGACATGCTCATTAGCCCCTCGCAACTATATTGGGAGAAAAGGAAATGTGTATTTCATAGATGTAGATTGCGCTGTCAAGGCTTTACCATGACCAAGACAAACATTGATTCTATTGTTTATTAGGTTCACCTAAGTTGTCAATACACTTATATGCCATTTTAGCAGAAGCTCCTACTGGAGACGCTTTCTTTTACAGTTACTGTGGATACAGTATTTTGGGTAACATGGTCAGTTGCAACATTGTCTAGCTAAATTACACTGAAATACCCAGCATTTCCAGCTATTAACCGGGTAAGTACATTGTATTCCACAGCAGAGTGCAATTATTTTGGGTAAAATTTACATGAACAATGTACAAGGAGTCTTACATAGTGTATTTGTTAACAATTTACAATACTGTTTCGTAGGTAATAAGTAACTAATCAGGAACTAAGCAGGAACGAATGAGTAGTGCTGCATTAACACTGACGTAAATACTCTTAACTACCAAGAACTACTAGTTAACTACTCAGTAGGCAATAGTGAACTAAGGATGAGGGTAGTTCTAAACAATAACTACTGAGTCTCATAGAGAATTACTTAGTAACTATGGTCTCTTAGAATAACTATTCATAAATGACAGATCAGTTTAACATTAATTGTTCAATAGCTGAGTCTGACAAGGTTGCTGTTGAACTGTTAACTGATGTAATGTATTCCGACACTTCTAACAGTAGTGAAATACACCACACAGTGAGCAGTCGTCACAGTATAATGAATTATATTTTCTATTTTTATTGACAGAAACAGGTATGCCCAGAGAAGGCTGGGGGCATCACACCACACTGTACTGATTGCTGTTCCTCATGTGTTTGTTTTGATCAGAAACCTTAAAAGTCTAATGCACATCTTGATATTTGGTAGTGTGAACCAATTTGCACATCAGCCTACAAATGGGATAATTGCTAAAATGCTACAGTATTCAGTGGACCAGTCTGCATGCCTATCACCTTTAGAAAAGAAAACACCATTCTTTTCTGCAGGAGCACATGTGCCAGGGTTTCTTCTGAACAGTAGTTCTCCTTTAAAGTCCTTTTGAGGCAGGGTCAGTTGAAGAGAGGGCTCACGGTAATATCTGACTGTATGTGCCCTGCCTTCAAATTCACTTGGTTCTAAATATTACCGAGTGAATATTTCATTACTGTCTGCTAGATAATGAATGAGGTGTTGCTGTTCTTCATTAGGAGCTAAAGGTGATCAGGAACAGCATAAAGTGAAACACATACAACAATGTGTTACTGTGTTCTTCTTTAGAAGTTAATGATGATCAGGAACAGTATTATAAAGTGAAACACATGGTAACTCATAACTAATGATCTAGGAGTTAATGATCTGGGACAGTACTATAAAGTGAAATGCATGGTATCTCACTATTAATGAACTAGGAGTTATACTCTGTCAATACAGTTTTGCTAATCGAGTGTACAGTTTACAAATCTGTGGGCACAGTTTTTAAACTGCTAGTACAGCAGTGGTTGGTTAGTGTAGTGGTTAACACCTCTGCCTTCTACACTGTAGACAATCCCCACCTGGGTAAACACCCTACACTATACCAATAAGAGTCCTTGGGCAAGACTCCTAACACTGCCTTGGCCTACCTGTGTAAAGTGATCAAATTGTAAGTCGCTCTGGACGAGTGCGTCAGCCAAATGCCGTAAATGTAAATGTAGTACAGGTTATGAAACTGCAGGTACAGATTCTCCTCCTCACAATTGTTGTCTCGATAGTGACACCTACTGGATTCTGTAAGTTTATCCAGAAAAAAATACAGCAAACGTGATGTAGGGTATGTAGATAGCTACCCAGATAACCTAGGATCTATATAGTCTTGCTAACTTTAGCTTACTATCCCCTTCATCTTACAAGTCATATCTGTTGTTGGAGAAATCCATTTCTGTCTTAACAGCTCACCCTACAAAAAGTTCTTCCTACCTTCAAGATACATAATTAGAAGAGGGTTTGCCTTCTTAAACTGGAAAATCTCATTGTAAGGACTACTTTGGCACCACTATAGGATGCGAGTAAGCAGATTTAAGGATAATGTAACTTTTATAGGGATTATAAAGAAGGTTCCTTAAAAAACATGAAAGCTACTAAACTAAAAGGATCTTTAGGGAATGAACAGTTATTCTCATATGGCATCACTTCAAATAACTTCTTGAGATACATTTATTACTGAGTCTTTCTTGGTTGAAAGATGTTACATTAGATATCCATGCTGCCCACCTTACCGTGAGCTAAAGGTTTTTAGGTTTAATCACTTTAATAGGTTGAAATGGGGAATGGTGCTACGCCAAGAAAAAAGTAATTTAAAAAGCTTTAAAGCCCACCCTGGTGTGTCCAAATAATCACTCAGCACAAAAGCTTGAACATTAGTGAAACATTAGTAGGACAAAGCTTGATGATAATGGAGTCCTTGTCTGTGTTTTTGAATTTCATAAAAGATACCGAATGTATCAGTGAAATGGCACATCTGTCTATTTCATGACAGATGCATTTCCAACATTATTTTAATCCAGTTTCATCAAAGGCGCCAGTACGCATGCCCGCTAAAACCTGGTTCAGAAGTGGGTGGTCCTCCCAAAGGGTATGCAGGCTTTTGCTCCAATCCCACAAAGAGACGCATAGCTCATCTTATTAAAATGCTAAGGAGCCTCTGAATATTACACACAGAAGTGTCAGATTAGGGTCGAAATAAAGTTCTTCAGGACAGGAGCTCTCCTGAAGGAGAATTCTGTCCTCTGATAGAACAGTTTTAATTTTAAATCCACCACCCCTATTAAACCCCTGAACCCTACGCTTATTATCTAGTTATTAATCATAAGACTTCTTTTTCATAAACTGTGATACATTATTTTATGTCTATTATGAAGCTAATATTTAGGTTATATAGATATCAGGAATTGAAATTTGAGTCCACATGTGGCCTTAAAGGGTTAATATAAAAATATATAAAATATATTGTTGAGTTTTATATTTCCCCATATTGTTAGAATCACTTACCTTGTGCTTCCTCTCACTGGCCACTTTATTAGAAATGTCCAACTTGGGCTTCCACTCATTGGCCACGTTATTAGAAACAGGTTCCTTGTGCTTCCACTCGCTGGATCCTTTATTAGAAGCACCCACCTAGTGCTCCCATTCGGTGGCCAATTTAATAGAAACACCTACATTGTACTTACAGTCTATGGACACTTTATTAGAAACAAGTACCTTTTGCTTCCGCTCACTGACCACAGGGTGAGTCAAAGTCACCTTGTGCTTCCAAACACTGGCCACTTTATTAGAAACACCGACCTTGTGCTTCCACTCACTAACCACTTTATTAAAATCATCTGCCTTGTAGGTCCAACAGTACAATTACAGACTATGTGTTGTTGCACAACAGTCCTTTCATCAAGACTGCTGTAGACATCATTTGGGAGGTTGACTATTCTTATGACATGGTATGGTAGTCTATGTGGTGCTGGTACAACTATTAGGTCCTGTTGCCAACCGCTACTGACCACTGATGAAGGGCTAGAGGGTGACTAATGGAAACTGCGCATCAACAGATGGGCCACAGTGTCTGACTATAGACCAGCACAGTGGATCTACAAGATGGTGTATTCTAATAAAATGGCCAGTATAAGGAGAGAAGGTTATATATATATGTGGCCAATTAGGAGACAGGTAATTAAGGAAATGTGTGGTCCAGTTTTCTTCAAAGCGTACAGTGAGGTAGAGCAGTGCTGTAGAAATCTTCATTCAGCTGGAGAGGGAAGCCGTGAGCAGCATCATGCGTCACAGCTGCTGGAATGGAAACACATTTTGAGACGTCGATAGCACCAGCAGATGGGGCTAATGATCACACTATCATACGCCTTGCCATTCCTGACCAGTGATGTGTAGGCTACCTCCCCTTGTATGTGTAACCACAGCAACTAAATTCCCTGCTTGAGGATAATATGACTGTTTTGTAGTCACAACATCTCCGGGATCCCCCAATGGGAGAGAAAAACACTAAATTACATTTTGGCCGACTTGTGATCTGCTTGTTGTTCACTCTGCATTTAACAACACAGTTGTGGTGATCACAAGCTTATTGAAATTCTCTGCTTGACTCATATGTTCTCCTTGACATTTATTTTGTTCAGTTGAGACGCTACAGCTTTCCTTCAACACGAGGTGAACGCTTGCTTGGTGGGTGAATGCTGATAATTCACATTTTACAGAGTAACTCTAGGCCTGTTTTTTTCATGAAAGAGTTATTTCCTCTTTTTCCATTTATTTATCATAATAGAAATGACCACGGGTAAAACTGACAGGCCGTTGCCCATTTTCATAAGACAAAAACACAAACACAGTATGGTGCAAAAGTCAGAGACCCATTCCTTCTTTAATGTCATTTCCATTAATAACAACTATTGAGTTTTTTTTTTCTCTTTCTGAAAAAGAGCGAAAATATAGCAGAAAATTGCAGCCTTAGAAACACCTACCTTGTCCATCCACTCACTGGCCACTTTATTAGAAACACCTACCTTGTCCATCCACTCACTGGCCACTTTATTAGAAACACCTACCTTGTCCATCCACTCACTGGCCACTTTATTAGAAACACCTACCTTGTCCATCCACTCACTGGCCACTTTATTAGAAACACCTACCTTGTCCATCCACTCACTGGCCACTTTATTAGAAACACCTACCTTGTCCATCCACTCACTGGCCACTTTATTAGAAACACCTACCTTGTCCATCCACTCACTGGCCACTTTATTAGAAACACCTACCTTGTCCATCCACTCACTGGCCACTTTATTAGAAACACCTACCTTGTGCTTCCATTCACTGGCCACTTTACTAGAAACACCTACCTTGTCCATCCATTCACTGGCCACTTTACTAGAAACACCTACCTTGTCCATCCACTCACTGGCCACTTTATTAGAAACATCTACCTTGTGCTTCCACTCACTGGCCACTTTATTAGAAACATTTACCTTGTCCATCCACTCACTTGTCACAACTGTTGTTGACCAGATATTATTTTGGAGGTTGACTATTCTTATCACATGGTATGATAGTCTATGTGGTGCTAGTACAACTGTCAGGTCCTGTCATCAGAAGCCATCCACAACTGCTAACTCTTACTTACCGTTGTGGCCTCAGCAATTAAACACAATTTTTCAGTATTTATTGTTTTCATAATAAATATGCATACCTGTTATTGCGACTTATAGAGATATTTTGGAGAGATATTGCACAGTTCAAAATTTCAGGTTTTCTGTATAGCGCAGGTAAATAATGTTCATATGACTTACAGTTTGGGCACCCCATGTCACATTTCTTTTGGTTGATTTCTTAATCGCAAAAATCAAATAAAAAACACACACACATCCTCAATGTGGGAAAAAAGATGGTAGACATATTTCTCCAAACTTTAATACATGATTTCTATTTATTTGTTGAACGTACTGGGAAAATGTTCATATCTTTGTAAACATGCTCTGCTCAGATTGTCTGCCATGAATTGTGCCTCATTCAGAAAGCAGTCTCCTGTAATATGATAGCATATGCATTTATAGGCATTTCCCTTTCAAAGCATAAAATGCAGAGAAGACTTTGCTGATGAAGCAGTCATTCTGATTTATTAAAACTGATAGTAAATACAGACCATCTTTTATTTTACGCCTGTGAAAAGCTTGTCTTATTTTTGCCCCTATGGTGGCTGCTGTTGTCATTGCTAAGAGACAAAAGAGAAGGATTTCATATATTTTCAACTTTGGCCAAAAAAAAAACATTTTGTGAAAGCCTACTGTCCTATTCTAAATTTGATGACGACAAAAAACTAAATTAAACAGAGATTTTACAATATTACACAAATTCCAAATGTACTCAAACCCAGCTCAAACCACCAAACATGTTTCCAAAGTCAAAATAATTGCTTAGTGAGTGTGTTCACATGCGCTCAATAATCCGAACATGATTGGATTCCTGCAGATTATTCAAATAGTCATGTAAACAGCACACTATCTTCTGATTAAGAAATTAAGAAATAAAGATGCTGGATTTTAGCTCAGTAATCCGATTTCTCAGTGCATGTAAAAAGGTGGTTGTACCAGAAATAAGCAAGCAGCGTCACCGCAAGATGCAGCAAAACACTTTTAGAACGGTGCTGAGACCAACTACATTCTCAATGAAATTAAGGATTTAAATGTTCTTTTGTTCATATTTTTAGGTAAAGTGGAGCATTTTTGGAAAAAAAAAAAAGCTGTGGCATGAAGTTTGACCTTATGGTAGGTTTACATCACATCTTATTCATTAGTTGGTTGTAAAGCAGAAATCTGATTACTGCCTGATTCATGTAGACCCAGAGTTTCACATTATCTGATTGCTCAAGTGCATGTAAACGCATTGATCAGATTACTGACAAAATATGATTTTCTCCAGTTTTCAGATTATTAAATGCATGTAAATGCACTCACGGTCTTGATTTGTTAATTGTTCTGTCAGAATATTGTGTTTTCTACAAATAATGCTTTTGCAAAGAGGCATAGCTTGTTCTTATGTTATTAGTAATTTTATCTACTAAATTAAAATTTCAAGCAAATAATTATGCTAATACTACTACTACTCCTCATCATCGTCATTAACCGCTTAATCCAGATAGGGTCACGCTAGCAGTTGTGAGAGCAGAGAATCCCAGATGACCCTGTCCCCCGCAACTTCCTCCAGCTCATTCACAGGGACCCCAAGCCGATCTCAGGCCAATTTGGGGATATAATTCCTCCAGCGGGACCTAGGACGACCCGGGGTCTTATCCTGGTAGGCTGTGCCTGGTACCCCCACCGGAAGGTGTCCAGGGGGCATCCAAATCAGATGCCCGACACCACCTCAGCTGGCTCCTCTCAATCCTCCCAGATGGCCGAGCTCCTCATCCTATCAAATAGAGTGTATCCCGCTGCTCTGCGAAGATAGTTCATTTCTGCCACTTGTATTTGCAATCTCATTCTTTCGGTCATTACCCACAGCTCATGACCATAGGTGAAGGTCAGGATGTAGACTGACCGGTAAACAGAGAGCCTTATGGCTCAGCTCCCTCTTCACCACTACAGTCCAGTACAGTGACCGCATTACTGCTGCCACCTGTCCCAGCCTGCAGCCAATCTCACGATCCCTCTTGCCATCACTCATGAACAAGACCCAGAGATACTTAAACTCCTCCACCTAGGGCAAGTCCTTTCCCCTTACCTGCCATCCTTTTCCAGGCTAAGACCATGGACTCAGATTTCAAGGTGCTGATCCACATACCAACCACTTCACACCCAGCTGCAAACCGCTCCAGTGAGTGTTGGAGGTATCCATGTGATTCAGCCAAAAGAACATCATCATTTGCAAATAGCAGAGACGCCACCCTCCGGCCTCTACACATAATGCCGTCCTGACCTTGGCTACGCCTGGATACCCTGTCTATGAATATCATGAACAGGAGTGGAGACAAGGCACAACCCTGCCGGAGCCCAATGCTAACACTGAAAGGGTCCGACTTAATGCTGACTATACTCACTCTGGGAGTACAGAGATCAAATGGCCCAGAGTAGTAGCCCTGGTACCCCATACTCACAGAGGACCTCCCACAAGATATCTTGGGGAACACAGTTGTAAGCCTTCTCCAAATCCACAAAACACACGTAGACTGGGTTGGCAAACTCCCATGCCCCCTCAACAGTCCGCACGAGGGTGAAAAGCTGGTCCATTGTTCCACGGCCTCATCAATCTGAGGTTCAACTGATGGTCTGAATCTCCTTTCCACCACCTTGGCATAGACTTTCCCAGGAAGGCTGAGCAGTGTGATATCCTGATAGTTGGCACACACCCTCTGGTCCCCTTTTTTAAAAATGGGGACCATAACCCTAGTCTGCCAGTCTAAGAGTACTGTTCCTGAGGTCTATGCAATATTTCAGTGGCGCATCAGCCATGACAACCCCACAATATCCAGAGCCTTAAGCATCACCGGATGAATCTCATCCACCCCTGGTGCCTTGCCACTGAAGAGCTTGCCAACTACCTCAGTGACCTCCACCAGGGAAATGGAGCTTGATATGCCAGAGGCCTCCAGTCCTGACTTCTGTGAGGGAGGCATGTGTCCCGGATTAAGGAGTTCGTCAAAGTGCTCCTTCCACCGACCGACAATATCCTCATTTGAAGTCAGAGTTTCTCCACCTTTGCCAAATGCAGCTTGGGTGCAGCTACCCCGACCACTCCTCAGTCGCCAGACAGTTGTCCAGAACCTCCTTGAAGCTGACCGAAAGTCTTTTTCCATGGTTTCGCCAAACTCCTCCCTCCTACTATTACTCCTACTACTGTTGTTAATACAACTAAAATGTTTAACTTTTAAATTTTACATACTACTCTGATAAGTACATTTTAGTGGTGGTGCTTTATTTTTTTACACACTATAAATCGCTGTAGTATTTGGTTTAGAATACAACTTTTTTCTCCAAACAGGTGGAAACAGGCTTTTACACAAAAAGTGAGCGAGTTATTTTGCGCTGCTTATATATCAATTACAGAATTGTACCTGTGTTTACATTAGCCACTTCGGCGAAAAATGTGGGTAGATTGAATGCCTCATTTAGTAAATCCGGCCACAGAGTGATGTTTTTTTCTTACAATATTAGTCCCGCCCATTGGAAATCAAAGACTGATTCATTGATTCCAGCGTCAGTTCATTATGTTAGTCCTTCATCTGACACGTTCAGCTCCTGAGGTCCTAACCAGTTTGAGAGCTGCCTTGATGTACATACCACAGAGAAAAAAACCTGATTGAATCATTTTTTGCCGGTTCGTTCATTAATTTTGTTCGTTCATTGTTTTAGGATAATTATTCCCTTTGCTTTAGGAAAGTATGTCCACTGTAAGGCTGCAGGCGAGGTGCGCGGGTTCTTGGTAGGACTGTCCTATGAAGACTCCTCCTTAGTAGACTATTGGTCACACAAATGGAACAGTCCTAACAACGCTGCATGATGAGGCCACCAGAAAGATCCCGCCTCTCACAATTCTGGTACAACACTTCTGAGGAAATTGATGAGAGAAAATGAAGATTGTTGCGCTGTGTTTGTTGCTATGGTAGCTAATACACCAACATGCTTATGTAGTATGATACACTGCATATCGCTGCTGTCGACACAAAACCTCATATCTCCAGTTTTTTGTCATTTTTCAGTTTTTGATGTGAAAATGATCTGAAAATACCTTGTGTTCTTTAAATTGTATGTAAATTTCATGGTGAATGGACCAAAAGAAATGACCCACAATTACTCAGAAAGACGTCTGGTTCCATTGACTTACATTAAAAGTAAAGCTTGTTTTTTCTTTCCCCTGTAAAGTTACTATTTTGGAGATGCAAGCTTTTAATCCAAAAACAACAATATCTAAAAATGCTCTACAAATACAGTATGTGGACAATATACAATATAAGTTCGAAGGCTTTAATTAATTCATTCATTACTCATTTACACTTTATAATTTAACCAAGACGATTTCAAGGATGTGAACAACTCACATTTTAAAACAAGCTCTGCACCAACGGCTTTTTTTCCTTTGCTTCGTTCGTGTGCACAAAACTGTGGGTAACCGAAGGTCGGGAAGGATACATCAGTTGCGTCCTTAAAATCACTCCGTATGTAGGCTGCATTTCTAGGCTGTATATGCGTCCTTCACTTTAGAACAGCCTTTGGTATCACTTTCCATAAAGGTCACATTTGTATGTATTTATAAACACATTTATAACATGTTATAATGCATTCATATGGCATTATAAACATGGTTATAAGTATTTATAAAAATAAATTACACTGAATTACACTTTATAACCATGTTTGTTATACATTATGAATTGTCTATATAACGCATTGTAAATAGTGTTAATAAAATGTTATGCTGTCAGTGCTAAAGAAGTCAGTCCCAGCTTGGAGAGTGTAAAGATGAATATAAAGGTTATTTAGACCCTGAGATTTCCAATATGTTATTTCTCACTGCTGGTGCTGTTAGAGCTGCATCTTCAGGGCTTCAGTCCTGAATATTCAGATGCTCCAAACTGGCTATCCAGCCAAGAATTATTACTACAATGTGCTTTTCTTAACCAGCTCTCTCACTTTAAACATTACATTACATCACAGCAAACCAAGTACTCATAAGCCCCTCCCTTGAACCCCCTCTGACATCACACTGAGCATGAAGTCACCGTGTAGTGAAGGCCTGGAGAAGGAGAGACGAAATAGTAGAGTGCTGTCATTGTAATTTGTTCCCTCACTGATTCTAACATCAAGCGCTAGAACCGTTCACTCTGTAACACTACAGTACAGTAATGCTGATTTCTGCTAGCATTCTATTGGATGTGCAGTGTTAAGTTAGTGCCAGGCTAACGGTGGTGTACATTAACAGTGGTGTACATTGACTTTCCCACATTGGGTAAAACACTGATGGCAGCTCTAGTTTAAACTCTAACATTTGAAACCTGTAATGAGCTTTATTGTGTTTGTTTTAGTGTTTCAGTAAGTTCTTCAGTAAATTCTTCAACTTGAAGCCTCATTCTTAACACTGGAGGAGGCTTTAGTGCAATATGCCTTACTTAGAGTGGGCAAAAACAACTTATGAGCTCTTATAATTTGTTATAAACAGTACTTATCATGTATTTTGCTAATAATTTATAATACATAATAAGCATGGCTATAATGTGTAATGCATTTTTGCAACTAATTATAGCCATGTTTATAATGCCTTATGAATGCATTATAACATGTTATGAATGTGTTTATAGATGCTTACAAAGGTGATGTTCATAGAAAGTGTTACCCCGGCCTTCTATAACGGAGCAGCCGAGAAATGCGGCCTAGGCTTTGGACCGCATCTATAATTTCATTTATTTAGTTAGTTCTGTCAGCTGGGCTTCCCATAAACCAAATGCTAAGGTAGCTCAGTGTCCCACTCAGTCTGAACCACAGGAGGCAGAAATCAAATACAAATGCAAAATGTCCTGGATGTGTGTTGGGAATGACTTCCCTTTGCTAAGCAATCAGCACTGAACGCGTAAGACGAGAATCAATCAGTGGTTGCATTTCACATTAAGGAATAAGATTGCTCTCCAGGAGGGAAAGAGCAAGATTGTCAAGTATCATTGACACTGTAAGCACAAATGAACCATATCGCAAGCATGTTAGAGAGGTATACTTTCGCCTGTCGGCTTTTACGGCCGCAACAAATCTTAGGCTTTGACGAAATCCATTTATTCTGAACAATGGTCTTATTAGTTGGGTCTAACTCCCACTCCTGGTGTGCTTTAGAAGCGGCAGTGATATTGAACAGTTCATGCAGGGGTTGCATTAATTACTGTGCGTTTTTAGCCTAAGCAGGCCACAGCCGGTTCAGCGATGTAATGCATGATTTATGCTTTGTATTCATGCCAGGCATTATTATACAAAGCCCAAGATTCCAGCATTTATTTGCTGTTTCGTAACGGCTGCTGGGAAACAGAAAACAGCAGGCTTGAATGAAATAGCTGTTTAAAACTTGACTTTGCCCACAGCAAGGTGTAATGTATAGCCCATTAACTGGGGTTGCAAATAATTAAGTGCTTGTGGGGTGTTGCGGGTCTGAACCTTTGTTTAATAGGTCTGTGTTAATCCCCGTCTCCCTGCAAAATGAGCTTAGAATTGATAGGAAATCCACATGCCTTGAAGATTCTAGAGATTTGCTTGTAGCACTTTACTGTTATAATCATGTAAATAGTTTCCATCTTTCTGTATTAGTTTTGCTTTTGCACTGGAATTACGAAACTAGTGTAGCATACAAGTAATGGATACTTAAGAGGATCAGTTATTTGTGTGGGAACTACATAGTTAAATCATCACCCACCTAGCTGGGGGTGCTTTAAGCACTCTCAAATAGATTTGTTTATGTGGTGTCTGATGCTGTATGCCATACCATTATTTATAAAAATAGCATAAAAAACGCAAACAACTATAAAAACCTACAAATGTGAGTATTTTCACTGTTAAAAATATGACATCCATTGTATTATGGTACAGTTATACAGGAGCAGTCGTGGGCTGGAGGTTAGGGAACCAGCCTTGTGACTGGTCACCGGTTCAATCCCCTGAGCCGACAGGATGCTCAAGTGCCCTTGAGCAAGCCACCTAACTCCCAACTGCTCACGGTGCTGCAGATAGGGCTGCCCACCCCTCTGGGCAAGTGTGTTTACTGCCCCCCTGGTGTGTCTCTTCACTAGTGTGTATGTGGTGTTTCATGGCACGGATGAGTTAGAGTGCAGAAATGTTCCCCATTGTAGGACTAATAAGAGTCACTTAATCTTAGGTTAATGTCATTTTAATGTATTATGGTTCTTTTCTTCATATCAGTAGCTTGCTACATTTCCTTTCCACCTGTAATGGCAAAATTCAACCACTACCCCTTGTAACTCAGTTCTAATGGACAAAGTGACACTTGAAAACAAGAGGTAGGGGTAAAAATATGAAATAGGATTGGGCCTAAGACTGAACCTTTGAGGTGCGTTAAAATATCCCGGCAGATTTATTCGAAAAGCTCCTGAAAAAGAATGGAAGCTGTAATAACCATAAAGGGTTGACACATTAAATACTAAAACAAACGTTATTTTATTTATTTGTTGGCAGTAACTTTATGTTAAATATGTTTTCCGGGCAGTACTGTACTGTACATGGAGGCGAATATATTTAAGCCCAGTGTTTGCATAAGGCTAACTGGTGGCTTAAACTTTCATTATCTGTTCTAAGCATTAGCTTCAAACATGCCTCGACCGATCAACTACATTTAGGGTAAAGGGAACATTGTAAATAAGCGATTTCTTTGTAGAACTATTGCTTTAAAATAATGTCAGTGAGTGATATAGTCAACGTTATAAACACTCTTTCCAGCCAGCGTCACATATCACACTGGCTGCCGTTCCCCCTCCTTTCTGTTTCTCTTGGGTGCAATCAGAACTAATGTACCAACATAGAAGCTACGCTCGTCTATTCTTTCAGTTGTGTCCAGTAAGAGCAATGACCAGTGGCATCTTATTAGTCATCCTGTCAGCATAACTGTGCTAATGCAACATTAACTAGCTGACCTGCCACTTTGGCAAGCCCTTATGCCAATAGCACGTGGCCCTGCACAGCTTTATTTAAGCAGGTACAGTGTTGCAGAGTGCAGTATAAATCTTTGCTGCCAACCTCCCCAGAGCTTCGCTGTGTTATGAGTTTTTTTTAAAGATGTGTAGGTCGGCCTGGTGGCACAATTTTGTTATAATAGGTGAGGCTACACCTCCTGTTGGGGCAGCTGCCCTGTCTGACACATAACAGCCATACACTATACATAAAAATGGCAACTTTTGGGGTTATTTCTTGTGTAATTCTTAGTTACTTTGGTACATTTAGTTCAGATTAATTCATCTGGATAAGTCCGCAGACTGAGGACTCTTCTGCCCTAAAGCATTCTTAGTGGTTTTCATGGTTTCGTTTAGGTAATAAGTGTAATGTTAAGTAAAGGGCCCCATATCATGCAGAACTTTTCCTTTTTGCTTTTTCAAACAAGTCATCGTGTTTGTAATGTCATATAGCCACAGACATTACATCCATTCAGTCTACAGCAGGCCAGCCTCACTTATTTGTGTTGAAGTTATAAGAGGCGTTTCACCTCAAAGTGCTTTTCGAGTGAGGCACAATAGGGCGTAGCCAATCAGCACAGGGGTTATTTACATACAGGCGTAGGCAAGTTTGGGCACCTCAGTGAAATATGGTAATACATAGCACATTAAAAACATCTACGTAAACACTTGAAAACATGTTCAACGTTTACAAAGTATATGAAAATTTACAAATTACAAAGTATATTTTTCTGTGAGACATTTTTCAAAATAAAAGTTTATTTTTTTAACAGCAAAAAAATAATTTTCCCACTTTACTCCTTTAGTCATTAAGCGCTTTGACAGGTTTCACTTATGCTTTCCTTTTTCTTTTTAATTATTTATTTCTTCTCAAGCATTTGTTGCTTTATGTGTCAGTTTACTATACGGAGAGTAAATTCCTCAGAAATGTGCTATAAGCAAACATTCGATTCAATCTTAGTGAGGTGGTGGGACTCATTGTGTGAAGGAATTTTACAGGGCCAAGATACTACTCCATTCCCTGTAGATGCTGGATAGCCACATGAATGTACGTAGACTCCTTTGCATTGCAATTAAAAGATCCACATAGTATGCATATCAGTCTGGTTAACCACCACATTTGAGGTAACGGCAAAACAGGATTCATGAATCCTTGGGATAACAGTGCAACATTTAACCTCAAAGAGTCTCAATTAAATTGAATAACTAATGTGCAGTTATACTTGTGGCTTCTTCAATACCATAAGTGAGAAAGATCATCACTGTAAGAATTCAGCAGGACTCAAACGAATGCGGCTCTTAGTTAAAGAAATGGTTTTATTTACATGAGACAATGGAGTAGTCCAGAAGCAGGCATGGGTCGATACCAGGAAAACATTGATGATCACAAATGTGATCATCTCACCAGGCAAACAAAACCAAGAGGGTAATCCAATACTCAGAAAACAAAAACAAGCAGAAGCATCAAAACCAGTAATCTGAGATTCAGGTAAACAGGTACGAAAGGACGAGGCAAAAATCAAGGTCGAGGATAACAGGCAAAGGGTTGGACACGAATGCAAGAACAGGCAATCAGAGAAAATGCTCAGCAAGTTCATAAAAGAAGCAATACCTTGCAAAGAAAGCTAGCTAAAGCCCGGACTTAAGAACTATCCTGACCAAGTCATGTGATCTAGCACAGGTGGACAGAGTCAATAATCCGGTGATTGTGATCGGAGATAGGTGCGTGGCCGATGGTCACCAGACATGTGATCTCTCATAGTCTCCAGGGAAATGGAGTCCATAGTGGGCTGTCAGGAAATCCGAAGTCACGTGTCCTCCCAAAGTATCTTGGGAGATGGAGTTCTGAGAGGATCTCTCTGCAGCGTGAAAATCGCTCAAAATGAAATAAAGCCTCAAAAGTATTATTAATGCTCAGGATAACAGTTCTAGCATTTTAACCCCATGACAGTTGAACTGATGATGAATAATGTTTTCCATGACAATATGTAGTGTGTTAATGAACTCTTTAGCACAATAACATTTTAAAAAAGATAAAGTAAACAATCAAAAAGTGCAAAACACAAATGCTTAAGAAGAAACAAATAATTAAAAAGAAGTTGAAAGTATCATGTGAAATGTCTCTCAGTAAAATGACATATTAATATCATATAAAACATGAATGCTTTATAAATGTTGACTTAAACATTCCTGAACATGTTATGACTGTTTATGTAAGATGTTATATAGATGCATTTCAAGTACAGTGTTACTTTAAATTACATATTCTGTTGATTTCTTTAATTGAAAAGCAGTTCATCCTCCATAGAAAACCCACTTCTGCACATTGAATCGCGCTATTAGTGTACTTGCTGAATTTAACGTATTAAAAAAAAGAAATATTAAATAAATAAACACATAACAAAGAAATGTGTAGGATGTGTGCCCTGTAACATTAAAATTATAGTCCAGAGGTCGCCATAAGCGACACTTTTGCTGCCCTGTTGTGGCTCCACAGCAGAACTAGATTTTTAGGTAAAAATAAAATAACCCTTCTATGCAGTAAATTAAGTCACTGCTGATTGTTCAATACAGTTTTAACAACGAATGGTCTTAAATGCTGGAGTTAATGTAATTCACCTTAGCTAGCTGGTAGGTAACAAAAAGGCAAAGCGAAAGATTTAAGATGAACATGGATCATTTGGAAATTAATGGATTTTTCTGCGTTTCTAATCACTCCCGCTGGTTTTCTGATATGTTTAATGTGCAATGAGAAGCTATCAAACACTAAAAAGTCACAAAGCTGAAGTCAGTTTCTCTTTCAAATTTTGCCGTTCCACCTTAAATGGTGCAGCAGGTACGTTTGGTTGCCGGAGACACCGTTTAAGGTCCATCCATCCATCCATCCATTTCCTAAGCCGCTTCTCCGTCAGGGTCGCGGGGGGGTGCTGGAGCCTATCCCAGCAGTCTTCGGGCGGAAGGCAGGATACACCCTGGATGGGTCACCGTTTAAGGTGGAAGGTTAAAATTATAACAAGAAGGTCGTAAATGGGAAGCGACTTCTGCCTCATAAAAAGTCAAATGTTGAGAGACGTTTTACAAGAAACTATTCCACTTTTGGAAAAGTTTCCTGCTGGAGATGCGAGAAAAGCAGCTATAGCTGAGCTAAAGCTTAAAGCAGAGCAAAGTCTGCGATTCCATTTATATTCTTTAGTCTGTACTAGTACACTGGCACATACTGAGACATATTTACAGCCAATATGGTGAAATGGGCATAAAATGTTGTGGCTTCAAAGGTGGTTTGATTTTTATGTTGATGGGACAATATGGCCCTGGTCTATGAGATCCGAAGGGCAGTTATAGAGTTATAAAGGACAGTAATTGTATGATGTTTGCTTTTAAAGTGTATAACGCTTGTATAATAATATCTGTACTGGCCAGTCTACTATATTCATCTACTATATTCACCCTGTGGCCTTTGCTGAGGATCTGCTGGGCAGTTGTAAACAACGCAGTGTTAAAAGCTTAAAGAAAGCAATTTATTGACGCAATTCCCAATAAAATATGTTTGGAAACACAGGGGGATGTTTCTCCAAGCTTAAAAGGATTAAGCTTAGTCCCGAACAAAAAAGGTGAATCTTTATTGACAGCTTTATTGACGGGCTTAATCTGTGTGCTGAAAGCTGGTCATTAGGCTTTAGTGTCCCACAAGCTGTGTTTGACAACTTTCTAGTGTGTGCCTTCACTTAACAACAGCAGGATGTAAGCAAAAGCTAAGCAGTTGGAAAAACAGCCAAATAACCTGGTTATTTCCATTTCCACAACAGCGAATTGTTTTCTTGTACTCATACTAATGAACTGAAGTGCAGAAAAAAAGCATGGATATCAAGTTTCGTTATATGGTTGGGTGCATAAGTACTTAGAGAGTGACAGTTATTTTGCCTCTGCACATCATCACAGTGGATGTCAAATCATTTGAAAGGAAGCAATCAAGATGTAATAGAAGTGCAGACCTTCAGCTGTAATTCAAGGGATCTTAGCAAAAATATTGCATAACTATTTAGGAATTACAACCATTTTTACATAGTCCCTCCATTTTCACAGGCTCAAAGGTAACTGAATAGTTGACTGATAAGCAGTTTCATGGGCCTGTTGCCTCATTATTTAATGACAGATTATGAAAAAAAGGCCAAAGAAGTGTTAATGCATGTGAAAGGGGGCAATTATTAAGCTGAAAAAACCCCAAAACAGACCTCCCGTCCCCCTATATCTTCAGGCACAAGGTTATGGGAACCTCAGCTTGGTAGCCAGCAAGTACACAATCTGCTTTATCCACCAAACTAATGTTACAGGAGAACAGCCCCAGCTATCGCTATAGCTACGGACCTGAAGCTGTGTCAGAGGTGGCATTAGCTACCTGCTTTGCTCACTCACGAACTGGCAGACATTACAGGCACTCTACATTTTATCATTAAAATAGCGCTGATGACTCACAGCTTAAAAATAATCAAAACCTCAAATACAGTCATTTCCAAAGGCAACATAAGCACAATGTTCCATTAAAGTGTAAGCTTCTCTTTAGCGCCCCCAGTGGACATTTGTTTCTCAAAAGTGCAGCAAAACGTACTCGAGGGTATTTGTGGCTCTGCAAAAAAGTGGTCATAGGTACGTATATCCCATGAGACCAGGTTGGTTATGGCATGGACATGTACGGCCACCCATAAGTGGAACTAGGTCATTGGTATTTAATGATGTTGTGACTGCTGATGGATGTAGCAGAAAGAATTCTGAAGTGTATAGAACTGCACTTTCTGACTCAATCAAATGCTGCAAGAGTGATAGGATGATGCTTTACAGCACAGATGGGAAATGACCCAAAACATACTGCGAAGAAAACTGAAGAGCTTCTTAAAGCAAAGAAATGGAATGTCCTTAAATGGTAGAGTCAGTCACCTGAACTCAATCCAGTTGAGTGTCCTTTTCATTTACTAAAGGCAGAAAGGCACAAAAAGCAATAAGGCAGCAACTGAAGGTGGCTGCAGTACAGGCCTGGCAAAAGCGTCTCAAAGGAGGAAACTTTTAGGTTCCAGACTTCAGGCAGTCATTCACTCAAAAGGATTTCCATCCAAGGTTTAAAAATAATCCTTGTATTTATAATGAAGTTAGTTTGTCCTATTACCTTTGAGCCTGTAAAAATGGAGGAACTATATAAAAAATGGTCATTCTTAAAGAAATAATACCCCTTGAATTAAAGCTGAAAGTCTACACCTCAATCATATCTTGACTGCTTCATTTCAAATCCATTGTGTATAGAGGCAAAGTTACGAAAAATTTCACTCCAAAAAATTTCATACTTGACAGCTGACGGACCTGGCAGCATATAAAGTGAGTGAGAAATGAAAAAGCAGCATAAAGCACCGTAGGTGACAACAAGAACGGCTTTAAAATGGCCTGGATGAATTCTTAAAGTCTCTGGAACTGAACTACAGGGTGGAACAGCCTCGATCAGCAGTTCCCTTAAGTGGCGTTTTGATGATGTTGGTGGAGAGAGCTCAGTCCAACACGTCAGCCCAAAATCTGACGTTACCTTTTTTATCAAATGTGACACTGCTACATGTTTAAATTGAAACTCTAAACAGTTGTGCAGTCTTTGTGTCTGAAGCTCCTGCCATCCTTGCCCCAATAATGAACCCTCTTTCAAAGCCACAACTCTTTTCCTTTTATCATCATGACCAGAAATCAAGGTCAGCTGGCCTACTCAGCCTTTTTATACATGCCACAGAGCATAGTGGAATATAAAGAGCTTGTATCATGCAGTTCACCTGTTTGGAGGCAGCTGCACTCATTGTGGTTTTCTAATTTTGGTTAATTCACTAGAAGAAAATAATAAGTGCTATTAAAAAAATTGATGCACCTTGTTGAACATAGTATTAAACACATTTTGACCTAACAACATGTGCTTGAATACTTTTGGAATTTGGTTCTAGAGCTAAGATGCAAGACTTTTGGGACTGACCACTGTCGCATCACAACAAGAAGGGCTTGGGTTCGATTCCCCAGCTGGGCGACCTGGGTCCTTTCTGTGTGGAGTTTGCATGTTCACCCAGAGTGGCTACGGCCACTTTGTGCTAGATGGCCCCTAGGCATGTGTGTCTGCCCTGCGATGAACTGGTGACCTGTCAAGGGTGTATCCTGCTAGGATAGGCTCCAGCACCCCCCATCCACCCCCCACCCCGGATTCAGAGGGATAAGTGACATAGTAAATGTATGTGTGTGTAAGATACAGATCATTTGGGGAGTGTTAGGAGAGAACCAAATCAGGTTCTTTGGAGTGATGCTGCCGAAAAAATCATGTAAGAACCTTTCAAAAAATGGTGCTCTAAAGAGCCTGTAAGGTAATGAGATGTATGAGTGTGGAGAACCTTTTTAAAGATGAAAGAACCGCCACACAATATATAGGTTCTGCCCCAAGAATCATTAAAGCTGTTTAACCCCTTAAAGATTGCTGCATAATTTAAGATGTGGCTTTGAAGTCTTCACTGTGCTTCAAAAAGGTGGAAAATAGCGAAAACCTTGTGAGTAGGAATCCGATTATTTGACTGACACCTTTGACTCCTCTTTGATCGTGCAGTAGTAAAGCCTGCACAGTAATTATTGGAGCTTTGGGTAAAGAAGACACTTCACAAGATAAAGATGTGTTTAAGATTGTGAGGGACAAATTGCCTTTAAAATAATAATAATGAGAGTTTTTTTCTCCTAATGTTTGGGCTTTTCTTCGCCCTCAGCTGCCATTGTGCTTATAATAGTCCAGTTATTTTCTTTTATCTTTCCTCTTGACAAGTTTCCAACTCTCTCCTATCCAGGGTGACCAGTCTGAATGGCAAGTAAGTTATAAGTATTTCTAGGAGTTTTTCTGTTCTTATTTGGTGTTGTTCACAGCATTTGAGCACAGCTAGATCATCTGGGAATACTTGGAGTTATGTGCAGTGAACCCTTATTCAGGAGCATATTGCCCTAGCATGCATACTGCCCCATTGTCAGACTGTAACATGTTGATCTGTTTGCCTCAGAGAAAAAAATAAAACATTCTAGATGCTTGCCTACACTATTTACTTTATGAGCTCCACTTACCTTATAGATTGACTATACATTGATCAGGTATGCATTATGACCACCCCTTTGTTTCTATGTTCATTGTCCATTTCTATGTTCATTGTCCACAACACACACTAACAATCCACCACCACCTCAGTGTTACTGCAGTGCTGAGAATGATCCACCACCCAAATAGTACCTGCTCTGTGAGGGTCCTTGGTGGTCCTGACCCCTGAAGAGCAGGGTAAAAGGGGTCTAACAAAGTATCAGAGAAACAGGTGGACTACAGTCTGTAACTGTAGAACTACAAAGTGCAGCTATACAGTAAGTGGAGCTGATAAAATGGACAATGACCATTGAAACAAGGAGGCGGTCATAATGTCATGCCTGATCAGTGTATATTCACATATCGCTGCTGTCAGAACAAAAACTTGGATCTCCATTTTTGTTGTTTATCAATTTTTGGCATAATTTGAAAGGATCTGTTGCTCTTTACCTTCTATGTACATTTCATAACAAATGGTCCCAAAAATCGTCATCAGGCCACGACCTCCAGCTTTCTCTGGACCAGTTTGCAGCCGAGTGTGAAGCGGCTGGGATTTTGTTCACGAGTGAAGGAAGGATGGAGCGAGAGGTTGACAGGCGGATTGGTGCGGCGTCTGCAGTAATGTGGACCCTATACCGGTCTGTCATGTTGAAGAGAGAGCTGAGCCACAGGGCGAAGCAGTCAATTTACCGGTCAATCTACGTTCCGACTCTCACCTATGGCCACAAGCTTTGGGTAGTGACTGAAAGAACGAAATCGCGGATACAAGCGGCCTAAATGAGCTTTCTCCGCAGGGTCGCCGGGCTCTCCCTTAGAGATAGGGTGAGAAGTTCGGCGATTCAGGAGAGGCTCAGAGTAGAACTGCTGCTCCTCCACGTTGAGAGAAGCCAGTTGAGGTGGTTCGGGCATCTGGTAAGGATGGCCTCTGGACGCCTCCCTAGGGAGGTGTTCCAGACATGTCTGATGGGGAGGAGACCCTGGGGAAGACCCAGGACACATTGGAGGGATTATATCTCTCAACTGTCTTGGGAACGCCTTGGTATCCCTCCGGAAGAGCTGGAGGAGATGGCGGGGGAGAGGGAGGCCTGGGCCCCTTTGCTTAGGCTGCTGCCCCTGCGACCTGGACTCGGATAAGCGGATGATGATGGATGGATGGATGGTTCGAGAAAGAAATGTCCCAAAATTACTTGGATTCCACAATATGTTAGAAACGTTCCTTTTAGATCCCAGTTGATGTTGACATGATTGCATCATGCAATCGCTGCAGATTTTTCCAGTTCATTGTCATGCTGCGAATATCTTGTTCTGCCACATCCTGAAGATGTTCCATTGGATTCATATCTGGTGACTGGGTAGGCAACTGAAAAACAGCTCATTGTCATATTTATGAAACCAGTTTGAGTTGACCTTTGTGACATGGTGCATTATCATGCTGAATGTAACCATTAGAAGATGGCTAAATTGTAGCCATGAAGGGATGCACATGGTCAGCAACATTATTCATATAAGCTGTAACATTCAAGTGATGATTGTTCAGCCCAAAATTTGCCAAGAACACATTGCCCACACAATTATACCACCTCCAACAGCTTGCGCTGTTAACACAAGACAGGTTGGGTTCATGAATTCATGCTATAGGCATCTAATTCTGAGTTTACCATCTTGATTCCTCAGCAGAAAGCGAGATTCATCAGACCAGGCACTACTTTTCCATTCTTCAGTTTTAGTGAGCCTGTGTCCACTGCATCTTCAGCTTTCTGTGCTTGGCTGACAAAAGTGAACTCTGACATGGTCTTCTGCTGTTGTAGCCCATCCACCCCAAGGTTTGACATATGCATTCTGAGATGCTTCTCTGCTTACCAGAGGCTGCCTGAGTTTCTGTCAGCTTGAACCACTCTGGACATTCTCCACTGTCCTATCAACAATGCATTTCTGTCTGCCATACTGCAGCTCACTGGATGTTTTTTCTTTATTGCACCATTAGACTGAATGAACTTTAGAGACTGTTGTGTGAAAATCCCAGGAGTTCAGCAGTTGCGGAAATGCTCAAACCAGCGCATCTGTCACCAACGATCATGCCACGGTCAGAATCACGTAGGTCACATTTTTCCCTATTCTCATGGCTGATGTAAACATTACCTGAAGCTGTTGGCCTGTATCTGCATGATTGTATGTACCGCAATGCTGCCACATGATTGGCTAAACAGATAATTACATGAATGAGGAGGTGTGCAGGTGTTCCTGAAAAAGGGTTCGGTGAGTGCAGATATTATTTCCTTGTCCAAGAAATGTAACTCCATTGGCAGATTTTTCCCCTAATAAACATTTACATATCATTTTCACAATATTTTTTAAGTTATTTACATTTTGCATCTTTTTTTTTTTTGAGAAAGACAGTCTTATCATGAACTGTCCCCATGTTAGCATGGAACTGCTGCAAAATGATGACTTGGTTTAGGAAGAAGTGAGCACTCCAACTTTACCCATGTGTTCCTTTAATTAAAAGAGTAGTGTTCAATTGGCCGTGATATGGATTTTGTCGTTGAAAAGCAGTGATGGTGCCTCGGAGCAGTACAGAGAAAATAGAGATTTCTCTTGCTTTGATGGAGTTTGCAGGAACTCTTGAGAGTTTGAAATTAGTTGGAAATTAAGTTGGAACATCCCTAAATTACTTTCTTGTCAGGGGTAGAATAGCCAATAACACTTCCTGGGTAGTTTTTCTCACATTTCCGATGTCCAGACTTCATGCGATGTTCGATTTCAAGTAATTCACCAAGTTGGAATGTGTTTTCCCTTCTCTTTAGCTCTTTATTGATCTACCTATGATCAATAGAATTGCTTCAATAGGAGATGATTGAAGAGTCAGGTAATTCTTTGTTTGACAGTTTCACATCTTACCTTTTCCCCAAAACATGTTTTCCAGAACTTTTGGTCTCCTGTGCACAAAGTGCATTTTCTCTTTATTTCCCTTAGGTGCGCACTGTCGTATTACGTTATATTTGGTTAGACTAATGCAGATTTAGTAGCTCTACATGCTAGGGCTGTGCGAGCAGCAGGGGAAATTTCCCTTTGTTTTCATGAAAATGTGGTGTCAGTGAGGTGTAGTACTTCAGTCGCTGTGATCTGAGGTATTGGCTCCCGAATGAAAACAAAAAAGTCTCTACAAATTCAGTGTATTAGGTGTGAATGGTTATTCCTCTTTGGCTTCCCATGGAGATTGCAAACACTCATATGTTGTCAATGAAAAAAATGACAGCACCTTGTGTGTTTGGGTGAATGTGTAATAAAGTTCCAGTGAGCTCACTCTGGAACTGTTGCACTGGAACTCTTTTATGGACTTGAAAAACAAGACTTCATTGGAAGATCAAGGCACAGCTTCATTTGTTTGGGAATCGACTAAAGAGTAGATGCACACAAAGATGTCAAGTGCAGACTGCCATATTTAACATGTCTGTGTCATCTCTAGTCTTCAGTAAGGTTATTTACATCCTCGTCTATGGAAACACAATTATAGGGACTTTCACAATGCATTATAAATGGGACAGTTAGAAGGCTCTGGAGAGCAGTAGAATCTAAGGCCTGGGCCATTTATGATGGCTCCCTGGAGAGTAGGCTGGAGAAATATGTGAATCCTATAACCTACTGTTGCCACACAACCATTCATGTGCCTGTTTGTAACCCTTTATCTCATAATTACTGCCACTGAGTCCCAGTTCAAGCTACGTGATCTATAATTGCCATTTCTGCATGTGTAAAAATCGAATTAACACAGCATTCCCATTAACACGATTGCAGTCGATCTGCTTGGATGTCTGTTTGATGTCTGTTTGATGTCTGTTTGGTCCTGCAGGTTTGTACGCAGGCATGTGCACAGTTACTCAAGTCTTCATGACAGAAATATGGAGAAAAGCGGCTTACAGCAGATGTTCTGTTAAAAAGGCTTGTAGTATATAGCAAGTTTGTTCTTATTTATTTATTTACACTGTATGTTATATTACACTTTGTTGCGGTGCCTTAATGTGAGTTCATTCCTAACACGACCGGCTCTGGCTCAGCTTTATCACTAAATAGGCCAACTAGCAGATGTTCTGCTTGGTTCAGAAGCTGTAAGATATACTTATCTGACACATCATCCTATTAAGAGAAAAGAGTTCATGTAGAAGATCAGCACTCAACATTGCACAAGTTAGCTTTAGTGTTAGCTCATCAGCTGCTCTAAGTTTCAGCTTTTGTTACTCATCTAGCACGAAGCTGCCTTACAGAAAGTTACTACATTATATGGGTAAGCATATGCTGCCTGATGTCTGAGACCCTGTTTTACTAAAGGTACGACAAGGATTTGGCCTAAAACATGAATCTTTTAAATGCTATTCATTTAGGGGTGGGAATCTTTAGGCATCTCACGTTTCGATTCAGAGGACTGCGGTGTGATTTTAAAACGAGTGTCAATGCATCTTGATGCATCTTTGTTTTCTATACAGGATTTCTTTTTCCTTACTGTCTGAGGACTTTAGTAAGGTAGTTTTAAAGCAAAGTATTTGTAATGATCCATAATGAATTAACTTCCAGTATCTTTTATTAATAAATCAAACGGAAGTGATGTGGCGAGTGAACTAGAAGGGTCTCATTCACTGCCTTTACTTGGAGCACATTAGATGCTGCTGCCACTCATCTGCGATAAAATGTGCTGTTAGGGTGAAATAAGATCCAGTGATAGTGGATGTCCACGCAGCACGTTTCAGCCATCCTACGTTTTCTTTAGTGATGTTATGACTTCGGTTCTGGTCACAGTGGGGGTTCACTGTGTCAGGAAAATAGACCGGACGCTGAGACCGGATGCTGAATCTCCAAAGTGTGCAGCATGGCAAGAAGGCCCTGATTGTCAACGACTGAGAACTGCTGTGCAGACTACAGGTCAGAGAACAACGAAGTCTCGCCTCACTAGTAGCTACGAAGAGGGATTTAAGACAAACATTTAGAGATGAATGGACTTATTAGCACATACAAGCACCACAATTGGTTTTCTGGTACATTAACTCTGCAATGAGAGATTGTCTCTCTCTAAAACGTTGTGAAGATGAAGTCTCTTCTCTTTTTTCCCGCTCCACCTTAAATAGAGCAGCAGTTACATTCGGTGCCTCATGCAGAATTTAAGGTGGAACAGGAAAATTCGAACAAGAATCTGGAGAATAAGAAGCGACTTCAGCCTCGTAAAACAGTCGAATGTTGAGAAACATTTTACAAGCTGCTCTAGTTTTGAGGAAAAGTTTCCTGGTGGAGACGGGAGGAAAGCGGCTATAACTAAAGCTTAAAGCAGAGCAAAGTAAGTCTGCGCTGTCGTTTATATTTTTAGCCTATACTAGGACATTAACATATACTGGACAGACATACTGGGCATTAAATGTGGCTTCCAAAGTGGTTTGATTTTAGTTGAAAGGACAAAATGGCTCTTCTTCACATTTGGGTTGTGACTCCTGATCTAACCTGGCTTTAATGCAGAATCGGTCAGATTTTCTTGCTCATCCAGCTGTGTTCTTGTTATGTGCCACCACAGACCGCCCGGGCGCCACACTTACCCACTTCCAAGTTTCACCTTTTACGTTCGGTCAACATTACAGTATAAATGAAATATTTTGAAAATCGATTTTTGACATTTATGAATCGATTCAGCATTGTTCATGTCCGCATCGTGATGCATCTAAGAATCGAGTTTTTCCCACACCCCTACTATTCATGGTAAAGGGGTACATGTAGGGCATAGGAAGACAAGTCTCAAACCAGTTGCTATAACCACTACTGTAAAGAGTTTTTCTACAATTAGTCATTTCACAGTAAACCACTCTGAATGACTTTGCTTACATCTCTATGAATTAATTTTACAATTATACACACAAAAATTTGTGGAAAACGCTCTTAATTTTATATATATATATGATCAGGGGTGGTGAGGGTGACCGGGGTCCTCTCCGTGTGGAGTTTGCATGTTCTCCCCGTGTCTGCGTGGGTTTCCTCCGGGTTCTCTGGTTTCCTCCCACAGTCCAGAGACATGCAGTCAGGCCAATTGGACATGCTAAATTACCCCTGGGTGTGAGTGACTGACTGTGTCTGTCTGTCTGCCCTGCGATGGACTGGCGACCTGTCCAGGGTGTATCCTGCCTTCGGCCGGAAGACTGCTGGGATAGGCTCCAGGCTCCCGTGACCCTGACGGAGAAGCGGCTTAGAAAATGGATGGATATATATATATATATACTTTAACACAAAGCAAAGAGTAAGTGAACTCTTCAAATTATTATTAAATAATAATATCAAGATGTAAAAACTAAAGATACAAAATTTTATAAGCAACGGCAACAAAATCTTGTGTTCTGAAACTGATTAGCAGGAAAACCTGCATATGTTCTGTTATGGTATGGTTCTGTACTGTTGTGGTGCAGGTGGTGTTTAGCCGAGAGATAAACAGTCGTCCCCCTAATGGAGCTGCAGACAGCCAGTATAACTTCTCTGTTTCTGGAGATTTAAATGATGTTTTAATGGAGAACCATAAATGTTGTGGGTCAGAAAATGATGTCGTGTTTCAACAGACGTGGTTCTGTAAGTTTGCTAGTGTAGTCAGTTCAGAGTTCAGCTCCAGTCCTGCAACCCCTGCACTGCATAACTGTGGTTTCCCTGGTTAAAATACCTGATATTATTAGCTCATTAATCACTTCTTGAGCTGAACGAGGTCTGAACAGCAGAGAGAAACACTGAACTGTGCAGTGCAGAGGCTCCAAGCCTGGTGTTTGAAAACACTGAATTAAAGGTCTGTGTATGTCTCATCATTCTCAGATTCTGTCGCATCTTGCAGGTGAATCATTCCCAAAGTACAGCAAATTGAAGGCATCGCGCCAACGCAGTCATTCCCTAATTCGGTTCTCAAAATGCCACCCGCTATACAGTGTGACATCACACGAAAGGTGAGAATAAACAGTAGCTGCAGCCGTCTTCATTTCTTCATTTTGTCCATCACCTTTGTTCCTTTTATAGACAACAGTTTGTGATACAGCAGCGGTCATAAATTCCACTCCTGGCCTCAGTCCATCACTGTTTGGTAAAGCTTAAACACCTGTACTTAATCTGAAAACTGATAAGCTGAATCAAGGATAAATTGTTTCAGCAAGGAAATCAACAAACTGCTAGACTTTACACGGTTAGAAATAGAAGTGATTTGCTGGTACCTTCTTTGTTCATCAAGGTACAAAAATGTGATTTTTCCCTCAAAGGTACAACAGTGATCTTAAGGTCCACTTGCAGACCTTAAATAAGTTTTTCCAGTTGAAAAATTGTGTATTTGCACCATGTCATGGAGTGTGTGGAGTCAATAAAACTTAGAAAATATAATTTCAAAGAATTAAAGTACAGTTATGTTCCCTGACTAAAGGTACGGAAATGTACCACCCAGGTGACGAGTGGTACTGCCCCAGTGACAGGTTCCTACCTTTTTGTCTGTGTGGCCAGGAGTGTAAATCATTACCATTACATGTGGTTGGTGTAGTGTAGTGGTTAACACCTCTTCCTTCTACACTGTAGACTGGGGTTCATTTCCCCACTTGGGTAAGCACCCTACACTATACCAATAATGGTCCTTGGGCAAGACTCCTAACACAACCTTCACCCACCAGTGTAAAATTATCGTATTGTAAATTGCTTGGATTAGAGCGTCTGGCATAAATGTAAATTACCCTTGTCATACAATGTGTGCATTTACATGCACACCAGTTTTGACATTATGAGATTTTGACAATTATATGATTATTCTACTGGTCATGTCAACACCACAGCACAATTTTTAACATTGGATTAAAATAGTTAAAGAAATTCAGTAAAGAGGCCTGGGTTTTAGCCCAATAATCAGATTTTTGGTGCTTGTGACACTTATGGGATTTCATCTTTTCTACATCTGCACATGTGCGCAAACAGAACAAGAAAGAGAAGAGCAACCTGGGAAACAGAAAACACAGCACTGATTTCAATGCTACAGCTGCATAATGGAGGCAAATGACCACATTATGCGCAATTTGGAGTCAAATAAACCCCCAAAGTAGTATTTACAAGAAAAGGGACTTAAGAAAACTGGCAAGAGCTTTGAATAATACATCATATGATGCGCCTCTTTGGTAAATTTAGCAGCAAGTTGCTAAGCAGCAGCAGATGGGCACGCCAACATTGAGGCCAAGTTCTCTTGGGGTCAACTCTCACATAACTATAAAAGTTAAAAGTTGACATTAAAAAGCTCACAGTGTACAAACGTTTATTGCACGTAACAATAGTTACATCTTATAAGCAACATCTTTAGCATAGCAAGGTACTGTGTATTTTATTTAGTGATTAGGAGGTATAATTTACCTGATAAAATGGCTAATGTATGTACAGCCTTGTATCCAGAACAGTTGGGACACTGTACAAAATATAAGCAAACATAATGCAATGATGTATATTTATATAATTGTACAAAGACAATGTATTAACTGCTGAAACTGAGATATTTTATTGTTTTTTGTAAAAGTATATGACCACTTTGAATTTGATGTCTGTAACATGTTTCAAAAAAGCTGGGGAGGGCAAAAAAGACTTATGTAGTTATGTAATGGTATAACATCTCCCAACTAATTTGTTTAATTGCCAACAGGTCAGTAACATGATTATGTTTAAAAAGAGCATCACAGAGAGGCTGAGTTTTTCAGAAGTAAAGATGAGGAGGGGTTCACCACTCAATGACTGCACAGGCAAATAATATAACAATTTAAGAATAACATTTCTTATCAAAAGATTCAGAAAATACAGAGAAATCTCTGTATGCAAGAGAAAAGAGCGAAAAACCAGTATTGGATGTCAGGTGGCACTGCATTAAAACAGACTTCAGACAATTCTGCAGTAAAAGTCACTGCATGGGCTCAAACACTTCCAAAAACCATTATCAGTGAGCTCAGTTCCTCACTGCATCCACAAATGTGAGTTAAAACTCTACCATGTAATAAAGAAACTGTGTATATACCAGATCCAGAAATGCTGCCACCTTCTCTGGGCCCGAGCTCATTTAAGATGGACTGAGGCCAAAGTAGAAAAGTGTCCAGTGTTCTGACAAATCAAAATTTAAAAAAAATATTTTTGGAAATCTTGGGGACTATGAAACAAGAATTATGACCAAACTGTTGAGTAGCTGGACTTCACTTTCAAAATTACAGCAGTTACTCTTATTTATTTTGTGTGCTTTTAAAGGAAGAAGTTAGTGTGTTGGCTGCAGTGCACATGCCTCTGTCCTAACTTTTTCAAAATGTGTTGCTGCCATCAATTCAAAATAGGCATATATTTAAAAAAAGCAGTTCAGTTTCAACAGTTAATACGTTGTCTTTGTACTATTTTCAATTAAAACAGGGTTTAAGTGAATTGCATATCATTCTGTTTGTATTTACATTTTGCACAGCATCCCAACTTTTTTGGAAATTGGTTTGCAGGAAAACAGTCATGTACCATAATAAACTGGCACCTCAACAAGGTATGTTTGCAGACTTTTCAACGACTTGAAGAGAAATTTATATAAGTGTGTGTAGAAGACAACGACCATCCCTCATCTAATGTTAAACCTGATAGCTCTTGCATTAGTTCATCTACAGATATAGGTTGGGTTTCCCAAAAGTGTTTTAGCATAAAGATAATTCTTATATGGGAATGCAAACATCACACTGAGCACTCTCTCTTTACCAGTTAAGATAATCTTAACACTAAGATGCTTTTGAGGAAACTGGGCCTTGTTTAGTAAAAGTAAGTGTACAGCCCTGTGGGTGGTTATTTAGATTGATGACGATGCTACAGCCATTGACAAACTAGAAAAAAGATTCTTAGTGGTCACTGTTCTGAATGTAAACAGTAAAGAGGTTAATTGAGTAGTCTTTTTTTTTGGTTCCATCACAGCCAGATAAATTCATTCCATAGGGTAATGTCTTCTCCCAAACATTTTTGGATGTGCCACTCAATGGCAAGCATCAACTTTTCATGCAAAACTGGCCAATTTTCGGCAGTAATCAGATTGTTTAGCACTTATGTATTCAGTGTCAGAATATGTAGGTAAGTCTATTTCAGATTATGTAAAATTAAGTCTGATCATTTAGGCATATGGTTTGCTAATTAGTAGTTATATGTTTCCATTATTGTTAGCTACATTAGCCTTGTATCTTCAGTTCAAAACAAATAAACCTAAGTTCAGACACCAAACATGTCTTAGCTTATCGTTTGGGATAAAGAGAAAACTATAGAAAGATGGCCAAATTATCGCTTTAGTAGTTTTCACAATGGTGGAACCAAGATGCTTTTGGCTTGCCATTAGTAGCAGGTGTGCCATTCTCAGTTTTCAATCATGCCGTTTAAGCGCTATGATGGATAGTTCAACCAAAGTGTCGTTAGCGATTAGCCTGGGAGCTATTTCCTGCGTGTGAGCTTGTGCTAAAGGGAAGGGGTAATGCAAATCGATCGTGCTTCATTGATTTTGTAATTGAAGTTGGGAGCATTGGCAGCCCCCCCCCCCATCCCCCCCCCGCCCGCTTTTTTTTACTTTAATGTAGCAACATGGCAGACTTGTCACTTACACTGAGCGTAATGAGCAGCTGATCCTTCATGAGGTTTCTCCAATATCTGACCACAAGTGGATGTTTCGTGTTTCACTTGAGCTTATCGTCATGTGATGCATGTTAAATGACTACTTGTTTCAAAGGCAGAACTTCGCAAGAATGAATGTAGCTGTGCTATTAAATTCACAAAAGCACTTAAAACCCACCAGTGCGTGGAACACAATTTCCAGCAACGGCTAAGTGCTCAGCCCCTTCACCAGTATCTTTCTCGCCTGTAGATTTTATCGCCTCTCATTGTGATAAACTCCTCTGCTGAGGAAAATAAAGGATGGAAATTGAGACTCTGGAGTCAAATTGAGACTGTATCACCGATTAGACTATCAAAACTGTCCCTATCAGATAAACATTACTTAATGCTTTCAGGGTCCACTTTCGCTTCAGATCTGAAAAAATCCAGCGCCCGGACAGGCGTGGTGGCACATGACAAAAACACTACAGGATGAGCAAGAAATCCGCCCGGCTCTGCATTAAAGCCAGGTTAGGTCAGAAGCCACAACCCACATGTTAAGAAGAGCCATTTTTTCCTTTCAACAAAAAGCTGATCACCTCGGCAGCCACAACGTTTAAAGCCCAGTATGTCTCAGTGTGTTGTAATGTCCTAGTACAGGTAAAAAAAATATGAAGGAAAACCCAGGCTTTGCTCTGCTTTAAGCTTTAGCTCAGCTATAGCCGCTTTCCTCCCGTCTCCGCCGGAAAACTTTTCCTCAAAACTAGAGCAGCTTATTGTAAAACGTCTTTCATCATTCAGCTGTTATGAGGCTGAAATCGCTTCTTATTCTCCAGCTTCTTGTCTGCCTGAGGCGCCGAATGTAAATGTGGCACCAGTTAAGGTGGAATGGGAAAATTCGAAAGAGAAGCGACTTCGTCTTCGCAACTTTTTAGTGTTTGACAGTCTCTCATTACTTGTTTAATGTTCCAGGAAACCAACTAATGTGCTGATCAATGCGAAAAAGTCCATTTGTCTTCAGATATTCGTCTTAGCTAAACCTCTCTCTTTACCTTTTCGTTCTAAGTGACCTGCAGTCTACATGACAGTTCATTGAGAAACAGGGCTTTCGTGCTGTGTTGCACACGTCCAGTATCACAGATGTTTTACTGACACAGTGACCCTTGACTCTCTAGAACCAGATAAAATCCAGAGTTATAAAATCACTAAAGAAAACAGGCAGGACGGCTGTAACGTGCTGCGTGGACATCGCCTGCCACAGGATCTTATTTCACTGTAACAGCGCATTTTATCGCAGACGAGTGGCAGTCGGGTTCAATGAGCTCCACACAAAAGCAGAGAGAGTCTTCCAGTTCACTTACCACATCACTCACAGTTGTTTTATTAATAAAAGATATTGGAAGTAAATTCATTATAGATGGTTGCAAATACTTTGCTTTAAAAGTACCAAGCCGTCACACAGTGAGGAAAAAGAAATCCTGTGTAGAAAAGAAGATGCGTCACGATCCATCGATAATCGTTTTATAATCGTCTTGCTGGCCCTCTGAATCGTAATCGAATCTAATCGTGAGGTGCCTATATATATATATTGCTCTCAGAACAAAACTTTGTATCTCCATTTTTGTCAATTTTCATTTTTGTCATAATCTGTAAATTCCTGTTGTCCTTTACATTGTCTATAAATTTCATTCGGAATGGGCCAAAATTGACTTACATTAAAAGTAGAGTATGTTTTTTCCTTCTCCTGTAACGTTGCTATTTTGGAGATTAAGGTTTTGTTCTGACAGCAGAGATTTAGAGATTATACAGATTTTGACAGTCCCTGGAGAGGTGAGGCCTGGACTGGGTCCTGAGAGTGGTTCCCCAGAGAGTAGACGGTTGGATTGCATTCACACACACACACACACACACACACACACACACACACACACACACACACACACACATGCTAGATTGATATGAGGGCATGAGCGACCCATCAGTGTCATTCATCTAGCCTTTGCGAATGAGAGCTATTGATTTGCTTTATCAGCTGTGCAAAAACATAATTGACCATTTCACTGGTTGTAGCTTCTCTGAGACAGGAAATGGACCTCGAGACCACCGTGAAATATGGGCATTATAACTGAACTGATAAGGCCTAGCTTCTATTTTTTCCCCCAGCTGTTACATCATAGGGTGCAAAGAGCGTCACAGAAATCACAAGAAAACTGAGCTTGTATGTAAAAATAGCCTTTTAAAAATCTTTTCTCAACACGGTTAATGGGCACTCAGTCCAGCGCTTTATGTGTGGAACTTGCCTTCGCACTATTGAGGCCATCTGAAAAGGGGCTGAATCTGTGATGTTCAATATAGCATCGATTGCAAGCCAGTGAAGCATGTCAGGTGAAGACTTGGGCGCTACGTTCTCTCCCACCTCTCTCTTTCTTTAATTCTATTATCTTCCACAATTGGATTTGGTACATAACCTTAGTTTACTGCCTGCTTAAAGGCCCTGCAGAAACCTATTTCACTTTTTTCGTGTTCGCAGTTTGAGTCGCATTCTGTAACCCTTAAGCAGAAGAAATAACGTCCTGATACCTTTATGTTTATCCTATACACTACACACTCACATTTCTTGCTATCATAAACAGATCTCAGCAAAGAATGACCTCTGTATTTGAGTGACCGCAATCAAGAATGATCATATGATTGCTCATTAGCTTCTGGATGGCATCTTAACATCTGCATATTCAGCTAGATGGACGAAGTGTGGCCTGGTCAGGCACAGCCTCAGATTATGAGTTTAAATGGAGGGGAAGCGATGCATAATTTAACACCGTGGCACCTTTCTACATCAGGCTGCTGCCAGATGTGACGGAGATTGATGTATAATTCTGTAAACAACCAGTGACAGCAAGATAAAGAACTTTAAATGAACAGCATTGCTATGCTTACATTAAAAGCCCATTAAATATCATGTTGGATAAATATCATTTACCAGAGTGTCGTAAATTTAGCTAAGTCAGCAATGTTGTATTGGTTGTAGGGCAAAATCAGAACCTTAGATTTATAAATGTAACTTCTGTCCTCAGAGCATCGTGGTCTTTATGCTGATCTCTGCCGCAGGGAAGTCGGGAGAGACCATGAGCCTTTGCTATCACACACACACACACACACACACACACACACACACACACACACACACACACACACACACACACACACACACACACACATCATCCAAGCCGTTACACACCATCCATTCTCCTTCGGGGTCGCGGGGGGTGCTGGAGCCTATCCCAGCTGTCATTGGGTGAAAGGCAGGATACACCCTGGACAGGTCCTTTGCTATCATAATAAGTTAATTATCTTGTGATCTTAAGTTAACAACTTTAATTTGACTGGTTACCTCAAGATAACAATGTTATTATCCTGAGGTCACAAGATGCTTAACGGGTTATTGCAAAATAACTTTATCTTGAGCTCACAAGATAATTAACTTGTCATGTCATCTTATGATAACAGCTTTGTCTTCGTTATTTCCAGATAACAAAGTGGTTATCTTGAGATAACAAGTTCATTGTCTTGTGATCTCAAGGTAACAAAGTTGTTATCTTGACATAACGAGTTATATATCTTGTTATATTATCTTGTTATTAGACAACATGTGTTGTCTTGAGATAACGAGTTGTCTTGTAATCTTAAGATAAAGTTGTTATCTTGACACAGCAAGTTATTTTTGATAAAGTTGTTATCTTGAGATAATGAATTATATACGTTGTTTTTTCAAGATAACAACTTTGTTATCTTGAGCTCACAAGATAATTAACTTTGTTGCTTAAGATAACAACTTTATCTTATTGTTATTACAAGATAGCAAAGTTGTTATCTTGAGATAACAAGTTATATCTTGTTTTTTCAAGATAACACTCCAAAAAATTATATCAGCAGCTCATGGCCTCACTGGACGTCCGTAAATATGTCTCACAATGACACATGACCATTCATTCAAGGGTTTTACAAAGAACGGAAGAACGGAGTGTTTCCCATGACTAGTAACTGAATAAATTCAACAAATGCCCAAAGCTGCTATTATTAGTGTGTTTTGAGGAAATGTTTTCTTTTCTTTTCTAAGTCCAAACAAATGCCTGAATGATTGTCTATTCTAATTAACCATATGCTACATATACAGTGCATAGAGATTAGCTTGAATATTCTTTCATATACAGAGTCAGAGTTCAGAGTGGTGGTTATAAATGCATGGCTAAAAATGCATGTGTGTTGTTTTAACGCCTCTAAAAGCTACATCATAGAAAGCTTTAGCATTAATTGACGGTTCACGCAGGACGTTGTGAGGCGAGTAACAAAGAAAACACATTTTTTCATAATTAGCTCTATTTCACTGCAACCAAATGGTACCTTGTCAAAGGAAATGATCTTAAATGTAGTCGATATATCTGATATTTTAAGTGTTGAAAGCTTATGATGAGATTATTTAACGCATTTCTAGACATTTTGACTTGTTTTGAGTGATCTTTATAAGTCAAGAACAAGTTCAAGAAGAAGTGACAACAAGCAAAATGATGTGGCAGCGTAGTGAGATCATTTGACTTCACTCAGTGACTTTAATACATTTATAATAAGTTTTGCAATAACGTCAAAATGACAAATATTAGATATATTGAATAGATCTAAGATAATAACACTTAGCAAAATAGCATTTTACTTACTTACTGATCATTTTGGATAGTAAGTAAAATGGCTATGTTTGCGTTGCAGCCATAGAGACCCCTGGTTATTATCACCACCACTGTAAAGAAATCCAGCTCAACGAATTTTCTCTCCAGTGAACCATTTGACATCAAACCACTCTGCATGACTTTGTGTACATCTCAAAAAGTGAACTATTTTGCTTAGCCACAAACTTCACACGGCATCTCTTCAGACCACTGGGAGTTTGTTTTTTGTTAGTGTGAAGAAACGAGACAGAAGAAACAGACAGTCACTGTGACAGTCAAAATTACTGACAACGGATAGTGAACAAAGTTCTTTGATTTCACACTTCAGCCTCGCTCTCAGTTTTCAATTCCCACCTCTGTAGTAATCCACTTGTAGCCCAAAGTGCAGGGGCTGTTATTTGGCAGGCCGAGGAGCCGAGGAAGGGAATCATGCCACCCAGCATGCTAAACAGGAGATGACCCGCTGAGTAAATCAATGAGAAAAAGGATTAAACATCTGACGCTGGTTTATCTGCCCTGGAGGGACCTAATGACTAGAGGGGAATGAATTTTGTGTCGCTCCAGTGCCCAGGACGGAACTGAGTAGTCAGATATTGCATCAGGAATCTCTCTTAGCTTCTTGTATCTGTTAGCTTTAGCATATCTAATAGATTCCAAACACTATTAGACAGGAACGATGTTTTAGAGCAGCTTATCCTCCAACAAACGACACTGCTTAGCAGTTGTAGCTCAGGGCTACAACTCAAAAGCTTCGCTAAAGGCTTAAAGTTGAGGAAAGAGGAAGGGAATGTTGGCTAGTGGTGGGATTTTAGCTCGGTGCTGTCTTGTGTCTTCTTTTGGAACATTTTAGCATGGAGCTTATCAGTTATCCACCCCACAACGTTACTGCTGGAGACTTTTTTTTGGATTCTATCAATAACTGGACAAAATTAAACATGTACCTGGCCAAACACACTGACCAAAATCAATAATGTACCCACATATGTTGTTGCTTACGATCTCAACCACAGCAGTTTAAAGACTAGAAAAACCCTATTTCAATGAGGTGTCTTTAAGTTGGTCAGAACATTTAACAGAATGCAGGTTTTTGGGGCGATGTGTTTCATTTAGCTGGCATACGCAGAAGAAAGCCACGCAGCTAACCATAATGCAAGACAGCTAGTGATTGCAGCCACATGTAGGAACCATGTGCTCTTGCCATATTAAACAAAATGCTAGCACTGTGTAACGTGGAGCGATGAGGCGGACGCATACTCTGAGATAAGCGAGATTTATTAGGGGCAAATCCAGGGTCGTGGTCAAGACGGTCCAGGGTCATAGAACCAATACGGACAGTATCAGGTACAGACATGACGAGCAACACAAACCGTTCAAACAACAGACCAAAACATCCAACAGAGACCGATACATCAAACAAAGACGGGCAAACACAGGGCTTAAATAACAAAGGGTAATGAGGGACAGGTGAACACAATCAGGGGCGGAGTAATCAAACGGGGCAGGACTTAAACCAAAACAAATGCACATGGAAGACCAAAACAAAGGAACACATGGACAGGACTGGGAGGGGCCAATCGTGACACACTGAGGTTCTGACCAGTGTCCTCATATTGCTCAGCAGAGCAGTTTATCTCAGCGGGCTGTACTGATTATTGAGTGCATTGTAATCAGATTATTAACTGATTGGTAACTGATTAGTAAATGACAAATTTGAATGTGACCATTCATACAGGGCAGGTGGGACAACTTTGCTCTGAGGACTATTCTATAATTCTATAGAATATTCTATTCTATAATTTCTATTTTATTATTTTTTTTTTATGTTTTGTGTTTTACATGTTTTCCTCCCAATTTCTACCATTTTTTTCTCCTTTATTCCCCCTTGTAATTTTTGTTCGCTTGTATGTTTGCAGTTTGTTGTCCTCCCTCTTCACGATGGCAGCATATACTAAAAGAAATTTGTAATACCAGTTATAAAGAAAAATTGGTGGCGGGCAAAAAAACAAACATTGTAACCAGTAAAATTAACAAGACAACTATACTATATTGACAAATTAGGAAAAATAATGGTTGCTTTTGATAAGTGGTCAACTGTTGAGGTGTTGAGTAAATTCAGTGCATTTTAATGTCAAGGTCTATACACCGAAGAATTTTGTTAACTATTGTTTTAAAAAAAAATTGACATCCCAATAAATTCAGCCTGGCCACCCCAGAAAGTTCTGGCTATGTCGCTGCTATCTTCAAATCATCGTTACATTGGAGTGAATGGATTACAAGCGACAGAAGTGGCTCATCAGATGATTAAAGCTAAACCTAGCAAAGATGCCTAACTAGACACCTTAGCTCAGTTTGGTTGTTTTTCTCAGCTCAACAAGGTAAACTCTGGTCTCTGGAGTCCAATTTGAGTTGAATACAGATCAAACCACTGTTTTTTGTTTGGTGACTGAGGTGAGCCACCCTAATGCTGGCTTGCAGATCAGTGGCTAGGCTAGTAGTCAGGATCGGTTGACATCACAGGGATTCTCAGTGGTGGTCTGATGTATTTGGTTAAAACTGTGATGAAGAAAAATTCATCAAACCAGTAAATCTAAGGGATATCATGCTGCACTACACGGCATAAAATGACAAATAACATGTTAAACTCTAGCTTAAGGCCCACATGGTATACATGGCAAAAAGATGTAAAACAAACATAAGATCATTGCTCCACAGTCATTCATACTGTGCTATCATCATCTCTACTATGCTTTTTTTTTGAGAAAGTTGCCCACCAGGGGGCACTGTGAGAACAGCTTTGAAGAAGACACCTCCTATTGAGCAATTTGCACAGCACCGACTTAAAGGGAGACAAATATACGCTTGAGGGCTGTGAAAGTGACCAGGCCCGTTCACTGAAAGTTAAAGTTGCTTTCCATCATGTCGCCGCTTTGTTTACTATTTTGCCGTCTGTGATACCGCTTTAATTCGGACGCTCCCAGTTGTAATCAGCCCGGCAGGTGCTGTGTCACGTTTGACCTGATCATTCCGCAGCAACCTCGGCTCGGCTGCAATTGCTGCTCCTCATTAATTCCTTGTAAGCCAAGTGTTTGCTTCATCACTTGTCGGTGGATCTTTTTTGTTTTACCTCTGTTAGACTTCTTGCAGACTCCTGATCATTTCATCCTAACAGGGAGAGCCCCCCCACCCCCTTCTTTCTGAGCGAGGGATCTTTTTGTAGCTGAGGATTAAGGATCAGAACATCTGACTCGGTGCTTCACAGTTTGACACCCAATTAATGAAGAGGTTTCAATAAGCAAGCTATTAATAAGTATCTTCCTTTGATTCTGTGCACTGTCTTTATGAATGTCCTAACTAATGATGCTCATTGTGATAATTGAAAGTGTTCTGCTGCTGTTTTGTTTATATGCTGTGGAAGCTTGTGTGATGTTTTATGACTGTAAGAACCGAAGCGACGCAGTTCTCTCATGTCTGGTGCCGTAGCCGCTGACGGACTAGGGATAAATGGATTGCCGAAAGCTCGATGCCATCTCCAGCGCATAGCTTTGACAATCGACTCTAGGGATCAAAACAGCTAGTTGACTCCAAACCCTTGACCTTTAGAAAGGCCTACTGTCCAGGCCCGGAGGGAGGTGCTGTTCAGGAAGCCAGTGGGATTGTTTGAGTTGAGTTGTTCTCCAAGGAATGTAGTAGGGCACCTTGTGGGAACGCGATCAAAGGAAGTGCCGGAGAAGATACTCCAGCACTCTGTGTAAAGCATTGCATTACCATATATTACATTAATATAAGACTATGTAAAATGAAGGATGATGAGGGTTACGTTAAGGATATTTCAGAGTGGTTTTAAAAGATCTTATGATGTTAAAGGGCCCATATCATGGAGCTTTTGGCCTGCTTTGATGTAGTGTGGAAACATCTCTTTGGTCCATGGAGTCCAAGGTGGAAAATTAGCCAGGTACGAATTCGTCGTTTTTGTGATGTCACAAAAAACAAGGCATTTAGATATGTGTCTATTCCGCTTACAGCTGTTTAGCCCCTCCTGTTTGATTTAAAGTTCGGAGAAGTGTTTTTAAGCCCAGATTGCTTTCTGAACAAAGCACAATGCAGCACAGCCAAGCAGAGTAGAGCTCATTCAAATGCCTCATTCTGAAAGTCACAGGAACATAAACAGCCTGTTTAATTCTGAAACATGGAAAGCCAAATTGTGTTTTATGTAGAATATAAACATTGGTAAAGTGTCAAAACAGGGTGGTGCAGTGGGCAGAACTGTTTCTGTGTGGAGTTTGCATGTCCTCCCCGTATCTGTGTGGGTTTCCTCTGGGTGCTCCAGCTTCCTTCCACAGTCCAAAGACATGTAGTCAGGAGAGGGCCACCTGGATTGCTTTCTGAATGAGGCACGATATCTGGCAGCCAATCAGAAAATAGGTCATTTACATATATAAATATATATTAGTCCTAACAGGAGAAAAAAAACCTGTAAAGAGAGGTTAGTCATATAAATGAAATATAAGTGTTGATGTTTCATAAACTTAATGTTCATGGTCATGATACCCAATATATGTTTTTCTTTAGTTTAACTCAGTAGTTTTGCCTTGTTTTTCATTTGACCTCTATAATAATAAATATGATATGATGTTTAGTGAATCCCCTAGGTCAGGGTTCGGCAACACATGACTCCTGTACCTTATTCTTTAGTGGTCAGGACCCCCACGGACCCTCACAGAACAGGTACTGTTTGGGTGGTGGATCATTCTCTGCAGTACAGTAACACTGGCGTGGTGGTGTGTGTTACTGTGTGTTGTGCTGGTATGAGTGGATCAGACACAGCAGTGCAAATGGACTTATTTGCATTTATAATCACTCCAGCTATTTTCCTGATATGTTAAATCTGCGACAAGAAACTGTCAAACACTAAAAAAGTCACAAAACTGAAGTCAGTTTCTTGTTTGAACTTTTTTGTTCCACCTTAAATGGTGCAACAGTTGGCTACATATTTATATATATATTTATATATATAACATATATAACATAGCTATATATGTTATATATATATATATAGCTATTCACACATGCCACCTCAGGCACCATTTAAGGTGGAACGGGAAAATTTGAACAAGAAGCTGGCGATTGAGAAGCTGACTTCAGTGTCATAGAAGATCAAACTTTGAGAGACATTTGACAAGAAACTGTTCTACTTTTGTGGAAAAGTTTCCTGCTGGAGATGCGAGAAAAGCAGCTGTAGTTGAGCTGAAGCTTAAAGCAGGGCAAAGTAGGTCTGAATTTCTGTTTATATTCTATTTTAGCCTATACTCATACATTAGTACATACTGAGACATACAGCCACGATGGTAAAATGTTACTTCAAGAAAATGGACATGAAATTTTGTGGCTCCCAAAGTGGTTAGATTTTTGTTGAAACTTGACAAAATGGCTCTTCTTAACATGTCCCAGAACCTGAAAGCTATTTTGTTTTACTATACTATTCATAAGTAATTACATATAATTACATTCAATTACATTCAAAACGGATCTGTTTTTTCTGAGAAATGACAGAAAACTTGGCAAAAATGTTTCTTTCCACCAAACTAAACTGTAAACACAGCAGTAACTTTCCATCAAATTCACGTCATAATAAAATATCTCCTTTTCCACTTACGATCACAAATGCAGTAGAACTGAAATGTAAGAATCTGCAATCTTGTGTCAGTAAGAAATAATTCATTCCATCATGCTTTTGACTTATGACTGCAGCCTCTAAAGGGTCCTCCACACCAGCAGTGATTCAGAGTTTGCCCACAGCCCCAGGCCACATTTCAAACCATTCCCCATCATTATCTCGTGAGAAGGTATGACCGATAGGATAACACACAGCTCCAGATTTGAGATGGAGGGGGTTCTTGACCTTTGCCGCCAGCTAGTTATAATTCTGCCTCCTGAGCTCTGTAGGTCCGTTCCAGCGGGCTGTAATCCCATAGAGCAGATTATTAACACGAGTCCTCATGCACACTGCAGATAGGAAGTGCAGTAGCTCCTGCCAGCATAGCATCTCCTGGAAAGGATTCATCTCATACTCCTCAACCTAAATCTCCGTATTTGTGGTTTATCAGGTCTTGGTTTCAAGTTATTTACAGGATTTTTCCACCTAAAATGTTATTAATCTCCTAACATTTTGACCCACATCTCATTGCCATCAGCTACTTGTAGTTTTGTTGGAATGAAAATAGCAGGATATTATTCCTAAATGGTTCTTGGCTTCTTGCAGTTCAACACATACCTTTAGTTGATATAGGATTTTGAGGAAGTTCTTTGAACATTCAGGAAAAATTTTCAAACTTGTATGTTTAATTGACTGTTTTTTTAAATAGCCATTTGGGCAATGTTTTTGATCAAACTAAAGTTTCTTTTATGGAATTTATTCCATGGAAACCTTTTTTTGCTACATCAAAAAACAAACAAACAAAAAAAAAAACTGAGCAGCGGAATGGCTTTATAAATCAATAATAATGCAATACAATTGCAAATGCACTCTATTGAGTTCAGCAGAGATAAACCAGCATCGGTTGTCTGTGTTATCTTAATAATAAATATCCGGAAAATGAGTAGCATACATTTCTGAGAAATTCTGAGACTCTAACTTGCCTTTGGTTCCTATGCCAGAAACCAGCACCACTCAAGGACAACACAAACATATATAGTACTGTAAAAGTCAGAAACGACACCAAATGGCCTTTAAATACAAGTTATTAATCTTTCAGGAGATATTCCTGAGAAGAAAACATACAAGGTAATTCACTTACATAAGGAAGTAAAAGATAAAAAAGTTAAAGACAAATAGTTGGGAAAAACAGGAGAACCAAAAAATGATTAAAAGATGCAGAGAAAATGGATCTACCAACAACCTTAGATCACAAAAACTGTAAGATAAACAGTACTTTGAGAGATAATCAAGCTCCCCTCATGCTTTAGATCTGGAAAAATCCACAGCTGTCCTTCCACCAACTGAACACTTTAGCTTTGAAAGGATGTGCAGCTGTCAAGAAGCCCTTGCTGAGAAAATTGTACAGACAAAAATCAGAACATTTGCATTAGAACAAAAGCTGGACGCTTGAGATGTGAAAGTTTTCTCTGAACTGATGAGTCTAAACTTGGGGTTACTTGGATTGTGAGAGGCACAACCAACCAAGGTGCAACCAACTTTTATGAAAACTTTGAAGATGTGGGAAAACATCCCTGAAGATTTCTGTGACAAATGGAAAGCTGGTCTCGCAATAAGAATCAAAGCTAAGTAACACTTTATTTGCATTAAGACTTTAGAACACATTGGATTATGTACTTATAAAGCAATAGTTGAGTATTAATGAACAGCTTATGCCATTAATTGCAAGATGACATAGGATGTTTTAGGAAGCAAATGTATGTCTGGTATTTCAATTTGGTATTTTGACATAGACTTTTATTTCTTTGTAAGAGCTCCATCATTTGAGAAGGACATAGTTATAACAGTGTTATAAATGAATCAAACTATCCCTCACTTCAGTTTAAGGTCTCTTATGTCAGTCAAACGTTATTTACTTCATAAAACATCTTTTTTGCGAATAATAACAAGTTACTTAAGCATTGCTTCATAAATATGTTATTCAATGCTTATTCATGTGTAATGAAGTCCTTATGTAGGTAACCTTCAAATGAAGTGTTACCCAAAGTTGTACTAAGGAAGAATAGTGACTAATGTGTTATTATATTTAGAGGCTTATTTCCTGTTGATGTTTTTCTTCTGTTTTTTTTTTAAAGTGAAAAATGAAGAACTTGCATTTAATGGCTGTTGTGACTGAAAAAATGCTGGTCTTTTGTACAGTACAGTATTATGCTACACTATATCTGAATAGCTCATGCCTTACAGTTTCCCCTTAAAATGCCATGTGTTATATGTTGTTTTAGAATGTTATAGAGATCGAGACTGTAGAAGCTCAGTGAGCTGCTGATAGTTCACTCTTGGGAAAAAGAGGAAGCTCAGAAGACTATGTTCACAGTTGTTATTGTTTATTGTTATTGGGACCCTCTCTTGGGTAAAATGCTGGTCAACTGTCTGGTGGTTCAGTGATGTATTTGTTATTTTCGAGAAGTTTTAGAGAACGTGGTATCCTCTGCTGTAGGAGCCATCCTGTTTAAACTCTGCCTCCAATGGAGGCCCATCCGTTACCTTGGATCCACACAATCCCCCCAGCACAGGCATGATTTCAGACAATGATTTCCTTCATGGACATGTAGCTTGCCCTTGGAGCAGACCAGACAGTGATGGAAGATGTGACAGGAGTTTCTGTGATGCTTCCATGGAATTGTTCTGGGATGGGTTGCTGAGTTTTTGTGCTGCTGTGATCGTCATTCTTCATGATGGAGTTTATGTTCGCCTCCCAGGGGAGCACACTGGCAACGGTGGTCCGCGGGAATTGGAAGACTCAACTGCATTGATGGCTGTGTTGTTGATTTCTATGGGTTGAGATGTTTGCATTGTCATTTGACATTTTCAGTGTTCTAGTGATGCTGAGTTCTAAGTGTAAGAACTAATGTAGAAATTTCTTTCTGATTTGTGCCCTTGCTGCTATAGATGCGTACACCAAAAGGGTGGAAACATCACATTTTCAGAAGGGCTAGAAGTGTAGTCATTGCTAAACAAGAAAGAAAATACATTGACTATTAAAAAGTTACTATAAATTATATATTATAAATTATATCCTTATAGGATCACATCTGGCCCTATCAGATTATGAACTGTTGAGCAAAAAAAGTTATTCCAGTCATTATAGCAATTATATGCATTTACTCCAGTCGTTCAGAATGTAAAGCTGCCAGTAGCTCAGCGCTTGTTTTAATGTGACATTATGGGATGAAGTCGTAAATCAAAACACACATGCAAAAAAAATCTTTGACGAAGGAGCAAGTCCTACGGAATGAACAGTAAATATCAGCTAGGAATATCAGTTAATTTAGCAAAAACTAACAAAACTGCAAAACTTTTGTTACCTTTTGTGCTTTTGTGTAATATGTGCTACAATATTAGTTACCATTTTCTTTCCCAATATATTGACAAATAACAAATTAAAATCTGACTTTTTAACCTCTTGATCACAAAGCTTGACTTGTATCTCCTAAAATGCACAATTTTTACAGAAATCTGCTGGATTTAAGGATTGCAGTAGATTACTGCAGTGTTTCTGCTGTAAATTTATTTATTTGTTTATTTATTTATCTATTTATTTATTTATTTACTTATTCATTTATGTATCTTCACTGTGTAGTATTATACTTTATACAACAGTTAGTTCCGGTCACGCAAGCTGATTGGTTGAGAAGCGTTTTAACCGTACTGTTATTTCACCATAACATCACAGGTTTTTCACAAACACTGTATCGCTCTGTTAAGGCACCGTTGCTAAGCAACGACTTTGACAGCTGTAGGAGATGCTCAAGCCATTTGAACGTTTTTACTTCTTACTTTGCCACAAACAGAAATTGTATACGTTTAAGATCACATTTGACCGACAGTGGATTTGGTCCGACTCTGAAGATGAGACAACACGAAATTCCCAAACTGTCATCACCACTGAGCAGCTTTTCAGTCGGCAGCTGTGACAGAAGAACATCTACACAACCTGGAATCAGCCAGAAATGAAGCCAACACCATTCGCCAGACGTGTAGTCTGACCAAATCGGACTGAACCATAAGACTGACACAATAAAAAACAAAAAAGCTGCTCAGCAGTGATGACAGTTTGGGAGTTTAGTGTAAGGAGCTGGAAAACGAGCTGCCAGCTGTGCAGCGAGTGGGCGGAGTCTGTTACGCTGACGTAGCAACAAGCTGCTTGTTAAGGAACTATAATTTGGCAGAAAGAACTGCTGACATTAAAACATATTAACCGCAGCGTTCACGGCCCAATTTATTCAATTCTAACTTTATTTATTTAACTGTTGTATAAAAGCAATAGAACATTCAAGGTTGTGTATTATCACTGTAATGTCTCGGCTTTGATGATCTATGGAGACCAAATCACAGCCGTTGCGTTATTTCGCGATAAACACTCCCTCTCATCTTCTGTTCCTTAAGTCAAAACTGAAGGTCGAAACAGGATTGTACGGAGCGATGCCAGAGACCCTCATTTCTTTCTCTATACTGTGTAAAATGAGGTGTGTACAGTGTATGAGTTCTATACAAGTAAAGAACCCAGCACCCAAGCAAAAAACCATCTGAGAACTTTTATTCGTAAGGCTGTGTGACAGATGTGTGACAGATTTTTTCAGGCAGTGTAAGATTGCAGGTACAGTTGGAATAGCCAGGAAATTGTGGTGGTAAATTGTCTTGTTGAACACAGAGCTGAAGACTACAAACTGAATTCTGCCATGGGCATCACATTCGGGTCCTGAAGGGCCCCAGACTGCAAATACACTGTTTCTCTGTTCTAACACTTATGATTCAGCTCATGAAGGGCTTGCTCGTTAGCTGATGAGCTTATTTGGGTCTGCTGAATCAAGGAAAACAGAACTCTGCAGAGCTGTGGACCCCGTGAGACTGAAGTCAAACACTGCTGCTCTGGAGTTCAGCTTTTATGGGTTGAAGTTAAGATCCGTATTTACGGTCTTAAGCCATTATTGACCTGGAGGAGTGAAGATGAGGGGCAGTGTTGGACCACAGAGGAACGGATAATGATGGGGCGCTAGCGAACTTCAGATGTACTAGAACATTGGCTGGACAAGGCCATTTCTTCTTCATGTCATACTGTTCTGTACTTGATGTGCGAGTTGTGTTGATGAAACTCAGCACTATTTATTTTGCAGGTAATGGAATCTGAATGCAAGCAGCCTGTGGCCAATTATATTTCATAAATATAAAATATATATGTATTTTTATCAATAATAATATCACTATATTATTACATGACAGTATCACCATCAATAACAACAATTGCAGCTACAGTAATAACAACTTCAACAACACTGGTAACAACAATAACAAGAAAGACCATAAAAGTAATAACAGTGACAAAAGCAATAATAACAACAACAACAACATTAATAACAATAAAATAATGACAATAACAACAATATAATAATAACATTAACACTATATTATTGCATGAGTGTCACATCTGTAACAACAACACTAATAACATCAACAACATTAATAACAATAACAATGAAGACAGTAACAGTAATAACACTGACAGCAACAATAAATATAGCAACAACATCAATAACAATAATGACAGTAACAACAATATAACACTTATAATAATAATATAATTGTATTATTGCCCGACAGTGTCACCATCAATGAAAATTACAATAATAACATCAACAACATTGATAACATCAATAACAATAAAGACCATAACAGTAATAACAATGACATCAACAGTGACAACGGCAATAACTACAGCAACACCATCAATAACAATAACAATAATGACAATGACAACAATATAATATTTATAATAATAACATAATGGCAATATTGCATGGCAGTGTTACCATCAATAACAACAAGTACAACAATAACATAAACAATCGTGATAACAACAATAGGGATAAAGACCATAACAGTAATAACAATGACAGCAACAGTGACAACGGCAATAACTACAGTAACAACACTAATAATAATAACAATAATTACAGTAACAACAATATAATATTTATAATAATAATATAACAGCATTATGGAATGACAGTGTCACCATCAATAACAGTTACATTTTATCAGCTCCACTTGCATTTATGGCATTTGGCAGACGCTCTTATCTAGAGCGACTTATAATTGGATCATTTTACACAGGTGGCATTAGGAGTCTTGCCCAAGGACTCTTATTGGTATAGTGTAGAGTGTTTACCCAGATGGGGATTGAACCCCAGTCTACAGCGTAGAAGGCAGTAAAGACAGTAACAGTAATAACAATGACAGCAACAGTGATGATGCTCACTGCAAAAGCTACAGCAACATCATTAATAATGATAACGATAATGACAATAACAAATATTTCATACTACTACTAATAAAAATAATAATTAAACTTGTCTTTATTAAAGGTTGTAGCCATTATCGTTATTGTTATTATTGTTAATAATATTGCTGTTGCTGTTATTGTTGCTTTGTTGTTGTCATTTTGTTGCAGTTATAGTAGTATTGCTGTTTTTATTCATTACTAAGATCCATTATAGTGAATAAATAGCCATATAGCACCTTACATACATTAGACTGTATGTCAGCTGTGCAAATAAACATAAAAAGACAAGCAATAAAAGTGATAATGGCAGCAAAGACAAGGCGATAAAGACAATGTAAATGAATCAACCAGTGTATGAAGAAGTTGAAACAGTAATGGAGGACTTTAAATCCAAGCACATGAATTCTCTTCAAACTACCAGTCATTAAAAAGCTGAGCCAGTCTGAAGCCTTATATTCAGGCCTGATTTCACTGATGTGATGGAGGAAGCCTGTAAAGCCATCTGCTTTGTCATGGACCCCCATCACCTCTGAGACCCCGCTGTAGCTCTCTGACAGAGAACACTGGCCCAGGGTTTTAATGTGGCAGGGGAGAACAGGTCAAAGCTGCCTGTCCTGTTTTTACACTTTGACAGTTCTGAAGGCCTGTACTAGACATCTATCAAATTCTGAGATGGATTCCCAAACTGCAGGTATGCCTGTCACAGAACCCATTTCAACCGAGGAGCAGCTACTTCAGCAAGAAGGAACAGTGGCTGACAATTGACAATCACTGACAGATAGAGATGCTTAAACGAGACAGTTCCTAAATAACAGTGAACAATGACCCAGGACTGAAATCATTTCAGATCTCCCTGAGCAGGACCCAGTAACTGCACAGGCTCCACAAAGCTTATAAGATGTCAGTTGGAAAAGCGTGTGACCAAAACCAACATCTAGAGATAATGTGGTATTATTAGCATAAAACATATTCAAGCAAAAATACGGGTGACACTTTATTTTGAGTGGTCCTTAAATGAAACAGCCAACATGCTAAATTCATATGAGGGTTACACTGTTAGAAATAAAGGTACCATGCAGGTACATGATTGGTTCATCAAGGTACAAACAATGTAAACGTTCCCTCAAAGGCAGTTTTAATGTCCAATTGTGCACCTTAAATAAGTTTTGTTCCTAGTGGAAAAGTAGATGTTTGTACCTTTTTATAAAGTAATGTTTTAAAACAGAACCATTTAAAAAAAGGCTGGAGGCGAGACGGGGCGTGTGGAGTCAGTACAACTTAGAAAATATCCTTTCAATGAATTCTGGTACAGTTATGTTCCCTGACTAAAGGTAATGAGATGTACCCCTGAGGGTACCACCCCAGTGATGAGAAGGGTACTGCCCCAGTGATAGTTTCATACCTTTTTTTCTGAGAGTGTAGGATTAGGTTTTGGGTTGACGTTAAGGTTAGAGTTAAGATTAGGTTCTGAGTTGAGGTTAAGATTAGAGTTAGGATTAGGGCCTGGGTGAAGGTTAGGATCAGGTTTTGGGTTGACGTTAAGGTTAGAGTTAGGATTAAGTTCTGAATTGAGGTTAAGATTAGAGTTAGGATTAGGTCCAGGGTGAAGGTTAGGATTATGCTTTGGGTTGAGGTGAATGTTAGGTTTAGGATTAGGGCCAGAGTTAGGGTTAGGATTAGGTTTTGAGTTGACGTTAAGGTTAGAGTTAAGATTAGGTTCTGAGTTGAGGTTAAGATTAGAGTTAGGATTAGGGCCTGGGTGAAGGTTTAGGATTAGGTTTTGGGTTGACGTTAAGGTTAGAGTTAGAATTAAGTTCTGAATTGAGGTTAAGATTAGAGTTAGGATTAGGTCCAGGGTGAAGGTTAGGATTATGTTTTGGGTTGAGGTGAATGTTAGGTTTAGGATTAGGGCCAGAGTTAGGGTTAGGATTAGGTTGTGGGTTAAGGTTAAGGTTAGAGTTAGGATTAGGTTCTGAGTTGAGGTTAAGACTAGAGTTAGGAATAGGGCCTGGGTAAAGATTAGGATTAGATTTTGGGTTGAGGTTAAGGTTAGGGTTAGGCTTAGGTTCTGACTTGAGGTTAAGATAAAGTTTGGATTACAGCCTGGGTGAAGGTTAGGATTATGCTTTGGGTTGAGGTGAATGTTAGGTTTAGGATTAGGGCCAGAGTTAGGGTTAGGATTAGGTTTTGAGTTGACGTTAAGGTTAGAGTTAAGATTAGGTTCTGAGTTGAGGTTAAGATTAGAGTTAGGATTAGGGTCTGGGTGAAGGTTAGGATCAGGTTTTGGGTTGACGTTAAGGTTAGAGTTAGGATTAAGTTCTGAATTGAGGTTAAGATTAGAGTTAGGATTAGGTCCAGGGTGAAGGTTAGGATTATGCTTTGGGTTGAGGTGAATGTTAGGTTTAGGATTAGGGCCAGAGTTAGGGTTAGGATTAGGTTGTGGGTTAAGGTTAAGGTTAGAGTTAGGATTAGGTTCTGAGTTGAGGTTAAGACTAGAGTTAGGAATAGGGCCTGGGTAAAGATTAGGATTAGATTTTGGGTTGAGGTTAAGGTTAGGGTTAGGCTTAGGTTCTGACTTGAGGTTAAGATAAAGTTTGGATTACAGCCTGGGTGAAGGTTAGGATTAGGTTTTGGGTTGAGGTTAAGGTAAGGGTTAGGATTAGGGCCAGGGTTAGGGTTTGCATTAGTTTTAGGTTGAGGTTAAAATTAGAGTTAGGACTAGATTTTGGGTTGAGGTTAAATTTAGGGTTGGGATTAGGGCCAGTGTGAGGGTTAGGTTTTGGTAAGGTCGGGTAAGATTAGGTTTTGCATAATGTGAGTAAAATATTAACAGAACATCTACTTACCATAAGTAATGTTTTAACAGAACATCTACAAGATATTTACTTCAGTGTATTTAGATGCTTCACTGCTGCTACTTCACTGATATGATCGGTAATTAATTGTTTTTTTTTATGAATCTCTCATAACTGCCAGTTCATTACAATGTAAAACAAGCCATTATTACATCAACACCAGCTGATATTATCAAAGTTTCTTCTCACCCTCCAAAGAAGCAAGAACATAGAGAAAACCTTCAATCTGCAGTTTCCTTTGCTCAGCAGTTCACCTTGCTAGTGGGTATGCTCTCCTTGAAGAATGGCCCAATTTCCCACTAGAAACTGTTTGGAACGTGTAGAAAAGCCTTCAGAGAGTGATTTAAGCTGCTCTGAAGACAAAATGCAGCCCAGCTCCTTATTGCAGATTATTTTATGTTATGTTGCATTGCCTGGTTTCTCCATTACTCCACCTGCCCCCCTCTGCTTTACCAAATTTAAAATCCACATGCTGCTTAAGAGGAGCTGATATATGCTACACTAACATACCTCTCTGAAATGCTTTATTTTGAGACATAGCATAGATTTAAAAGTCATTAGGACCACCAAAGCTAACATCTTCAGGGTTATTTTGATGGTAAAGTAGCCCATATCATTGAAATCCTGCCTGACAGTTTAATGTGTTAGTCATTAAAGCTAAATGTGTGTCACTAGGCTCTCAAAATAAACCCGTGATGTGTCTGCGCTCAACTGACTTGCACGTTCTGTTAACTTCTGTGTTTTTCTTGACATTAAAGTATAAGCTAGTACATAATTGTCATGGTAACAGAACAGCAGAGTAGCATCGAGCACAGAAGGTATCTGCTGGCAAACCACAGAGCGCTTTGCTCAGTTCATCTGATTGACAAGGGCTCACACATCAAGAAAGTACATCTGTTGCTCCATGGAAGCTGCCTTTGTTGGGTTTGAAGTAATAATATATAGTAAAAGTCGGAAACTACCCTTCCATTTATTTCATTTCCAGTGAAACACCCATTAAGTGCACGTTATTTATATATTGAGGAGATATGTCTGAGGAGATTGTATAGAAGACAATCCACTTGCATAAGGAAAGAGAAAGGCAAGGCGAAATAAGTGACAAAAATAGAAGGTTTCAAAATGGGGCTCCTGGCAACCACCTGGAACACCCTGGTAGACACCAAAACTGTGCACATCAGATAAACAGCACTTTCATCTTTGAGAGAGAGAGAGGGGAAAATCAAGCTGCTTCAGATCTGAAAACATCCACAGGTGTTTCTGTCCATCCTTCCACTGTGAGAATATGACTCAGCGCTATGGGTCTGAAAGGATGTGTAGCTGTCAAGAAGCCCTTACAGGAACCAAACAAAAAAAAAAAATACAGATGTAAATCAAACATAGAAGCTGCTGTTGCTGTCAGAACAATGAACTGGCCACCATTACGCAGTGACTGAGATTAGATCTCAAACGGATTGTATGTGAAAGTTCACATGTAAGTATTGATTTAATTGTGAATTTGACGTGAAAATGTGCATAAATGAACGCAATGACTGCGGCAGGGTACAGCATGCAGTTGGTGAACACTGTGACACAAAGTTTTTAAACACCTGAGAATAGTCCACCAACCAAAAATCCCCAGCTAAAAGTGTCCTGTGCACACTGATGAAAAACTAGATGATGAGCAATGCAAGCTGTGCAGCCACAGATGAGCTCTCAGCTTTACATCCACAATGTGGACCGACAGGGTATTGTCTAATAGAGTAGACAGTGAGTGGACACAGATGTTTGAAAGATCTTTATCCACTCTTACCAGCGCACACTAACACACCTCCAGAATCTTTGTGGAGTGTAGATGCAAGGTAGGTGTACCTAAGGAAATGACCATTGGGTGTTTATACTGAATGCACCGATCAAGCATAACATTATGACCACCTCCTTTTTTCAACGGTCATTGTCCATTTTATCAGCTCCACTTACTGTATAGCTGCACTTTGTAGTTCTACAGTTACAGACTGTAGTCCATCTGTTTCTCTGATACTTTGTTAGCCCCCTTTTACCCTGTTCTTCAGTGGTCAGGACCCCCATGGACCCTCACAGAGCAGGTACTATTTGGGTGGTGGATCATTCTCAGCACTGCAGTAACACTAATGTGGTGGTGGTGTGTTAGTGAGTCTGTGTCCACTCATTGTCCACTCTGTTAGACACTCCTGCCTTGTCAGTCCACCCTGTAGATGTAAAGTCAGAGACGACAGCTCATCTGCTGCTGCACAGTTTGTGTTGGTCATCCTCTAGTCCTTCATCAGTGGTCACAAGACGCTCTTGGCTGGATATTTTTGGTTGGTGGACTGTTGTCAGTCCAGCAGCGACACTGAGGTGTTTAAAAACTTCTGCAGCACTTATGCATGGGGGTCCTGACCACTGAAGAACAGGGTAAAAGGGGGCTAACAAAGTATCAGAGAAACAGATGGACTACAGTCTGTAACTGTAGAACTACAAAGTGCAGCTATACAGTGAGTGGAGCTGGTAAAATGGACAATGAGCGTAGAAACAAGGAGGTGGTCAGAATGTCATGCCTGATCAGCGTATATCCTATTGAGGACATACACCGCCTATTTGAAGGTCCTTTACATATGTCACTCATGTATACACGTTAATGTGACTCAAGGGAACATAGAGCAGTAATTCCCGGTTTCGTCATCATCAGCATTATTTGCAGTGTTTCAAAGCTACATCACCCTGTCATATCACGCTTGGCCTCCACAATTTCTGCTCACAGCTGTATCTAGTTACAGGATTACTGTTTTAAAATGGACCATAATTGCTACTTTCATGAGTAAAATGGTGTCTCTTTTCAGCCGTGGATCCGATGTGAATTCGAGCTAATTCATGAGTGACATTCGTTTTGTTGAAAAGAGCTGACTAAAAGTCTCGGAGGTCATGCAAACTTACCCAGCAGGGGTTGCGCGTCAAATGGAGGGAAATGTTTCTAGACAGCGGGTCCTTCTCCAGCACGAGTCCAGAGACGCGGGCAAATCCCTCTCAGTTTTAATGAGATTTCTGAAGGAATGGATGCGAGAAAATATTTGGACTTCAACCAAATTCACATAATCCACTTTTATCCCCACACCTCAATAAAGAGGTCCAAGGGCGCAGCTCTGAAAAGCCAAAGAAGCAAATATATTTGGGTTCCAAAAGAAGCAACAAGGCTGCATCTTTCATTTTTTTCCAGAAGACTTCAGCAGTGTGTGCTGCACTTCACCACTGTCATAGGAAACTTTAGTTATTTAGTGTTTATTTACTTTTCATTTGAAAACACTAGCTGCCTTTACATTGTCTGAACCTTTCATAATGAATTGACAAGTTAAAACTGTCCAAAAGTGCTTGGAATATTAAACAGTTTTGCCTTTTTCTATAAACTAGCTGTATAAAGTACATAGACCAATAAACCATAACATTAAAACCACCATGTTTCTCCAGTGATTGTCCATTTTATTGGCTCCACTGACCATATAGGAGCACTTTGTAGCTCTACAGTTACAGACTGTAGTCCATCTGTTTCTCTGATACTTTGTTATCCTGTTCTTCAATAGTCAGGAACCCCACAGGACCACCACAGAGTAGGTATTTGGGTGGTGGATCATTCTCAACACTGCAGTGACACTGACGTGATGGTGGGGTGTTAGTGTGTGTTGGATCAGACACAGCAGCGCTGCTGGAGTTTTTAAACACTGTGTCCACTCACTGTCCACTCTATTAGACACTCCTACCTTGTCAGTCCACCTTCTAGATGTAAAGTCAGAGACGGTAGTTCATCTTCTGCTGTACTGTTTGTGTTGGCCATCCACTAGTCCTTCATCAGTGGACACAGGATGCTGCCTACAGGGCGTGGTTGGCTGGATATTTTGATTCTCAGTCCAGCAATGACAGTGAGTTGTTTAAAACTCCAGCAGCACTGCTGTGTCTGATCCACTTGCACAAGCGCAACACATACTAAAACATCACCACCACATCAGTCCATGTCAGATCCATCACCCAAATAATACCTGCTCTGGATGGTCCTGTGGGTTGACCATTGAAGAACAGGGTATAAGTGGGCAGACAAAGTATGCAGAGAATCAGATGGACTACAGTCTGTAGTTGTAGCACTTCAAAGTGCTCCCGTATAATAAGGAGAGCTGATAAAATGGATAGTGAGTGGAGAAACAACGGGGTACTTTAAATGTTATGGCTGATCTTTAATAAAACGGTGGCTTGATGGTTTTTAGCCTGGGTGTGTGGTTTTAGCTTTCTAACTGGTACAGAAGAGGCCTTCAAATCCAGTCCTTGAATAATTTCCAGTCCTGGATTTTGTCATTGCTGGTATGTACAGTATTATATAAATGTAATGTAAGAAATGACCACTTATTTATTTAATTTGGCAAACCAGACATTTTCCAGTGTCAGGAAAAAAAGCACATAACATCTTTAACCATATATTACAGAGGCCCATATTCATTGTCTCCACTTTGCCTTGATTTCAGGTGTGTAGTAAAGGCAAAATTGAGATACTAAATTGTAACTTGTGTGATGGTCATTGTGAAGTTATTTTGCTGTATTTTATTCTTTTATTATACCAGATTGTTGCCATTATTCACCACTCAGCTTGAGCAGTCAGGTGGGCCAGGCCACACTGGAGCTGTACCATGTCTGGGAGGTCTGTTTGGCAGGGATGGTATTATCTGTTGCCTGTAAAGCAGAGCCTTAAGGAAGACGGATTGTTCTCAGCTGAAGGTAGCTATTGTGCCTATTGTTCTTTCCCACTCCCGAAAGAGAGTACCCAGTCAGCACATTGCCTGTCACCTCAGAGCCGAGGAGTGACTCCACTTCTAAAGTTACCTGCTCTGTCTGTGTGCACTCCGGTGGCATGTGTGGAGGAGTTTTGGATCGACTGCATCAGGGATCACTTGGGTTCAGTTTTCTGCTGGTAGACCTTCTCTGTATTCAGACTTTGTTATACTGTAACATTTTACTGGTTCCAGAAATGATTTCCCATCTTAGCTTGGGTTTCCCAAAGAGCCTGTTATTTTAAATGAGATGTGTGAGTGCCTTGTTTGGCAGCGTTGTTAAAGTTTAAAGAACCTTCACATGATGTTAAGGTATTATGTACATTAAAGGCTTTTCCTAGAACCATGCATTCAAGTCAAGAACCATCAGGAATTTGTTGTTTGGAAGTACTACTCCACATTTCCCCACTCAGTGTAGGCTCAGTAGTTTCCATGGAGTCCTGCAGCACCTTTTCAGCTGCCAATTAGATGCATGATCATATCTTGGTAATGAGAAACTCCCTGTAACTTCATAATAAAGGTAAAATAAGTGCTGAATTGTGGCTGGACAGTGGTCAACTATTGTATATTAGGAACCAACAAACTTAAAATGCTTATACATTACTTTAATAGAGTTGATAAAATGCTGGTAAATCACATTAAAATGAGAGTGTTGGTAATGTTAACAGTAATGTTAACCCAAAAAAGTCATAACCTTAGGCAGGAACCTCAGGGAATAGCAAGTTAGTTAGGTAACTTTCACAGTAGGCTAGGGCAAATCAGGTGAATTCAGTCTAATGGACAGCAGCTAGCTAACAGCTGCTTATGAAAACATCCTACTGAGTAAAAATGTGCTTTTTACACATGAAGTGACTGTTTTTTATTGTACAATAGCTCAGATTGTTTTTGTACTGTCACTTATACTATTGTATGTACTTAGATAAAAATGCAGATGTTCATTCAGAACATATAAATATGAAAATGAATAACAAGTTAATTAAACAAGTAAACTGAAATGACAAGTAACATTTTAAAAATGCGTAATTGTAGGCTTGCACTATGTGGCCTGGGAGTCACTTTGGATCTAGTGTGGGAAAGCTTGGAGAAGAAAATGAATGGCTAAATTGAGTCCTTAACCCTCAGAAACCCAAGCACTGATTTTGTCAAATTAGTATGTTTTTTTTTCCTTTTTTTAAATCGGTTAAAGAAGCAAGTGGCCAAAAAAATAAAGCTTAGCGGTGGATTTTGGGAAAGTGTTGCAAAATTGGGTCTATAACACACAATACATCATTTTATATCATTGCTGTCCAGGAAAAAAAAAAAATGTCCAAACTACTTTACAAGAGCAAAAACATTCTCAACATTTATTCCATGTACTTTTTGAGAATTTCTATTTGTCCACTCATTTGAAAAGTTCACACAATGTAAAGCGGGTTTGTTAAAAAAATAAATATCAGAAAATGCAGATACATGTTTTTTTGGACAGCAACAATGTAACAGTGAATTGTTATATTTTTTTAAATAAGTATTAATATGTATGTTATAAATATAATGTTGTGCTCTGCTCCAGCTTGTAAAGGGCTTGACAATTGGCTGATGAGAGGGATTATGTGTGTTTAGGTGCGGAGCAGTTAAATATATGCAGGGCAGGGACCCATTGTTTGTAAAATGTAAATGTAACCATTGTGTAAGCAACATAAAAATGTGTGAATAATGGTTGCATTTTTGCAAGATTCATAAAAGCTGCCTTAAGTTTATATATGCACATCTTGTATTTTATTGATTAATATCATCAATTAAAGTTTACCCTTAAAACACATAACATGTCAGAAACTCATGGACATTGTTTGACATGATGTACGATACCAATCGCTGTGATACAGTGACTCCAGACTTGCGTTGGAGAAGTGCAAAAGTCTTCAAATCCAGACCTTAAATTTTGTAATTGTTGCTGGTTAATTGAACTGCTGATGCAGTTGATTGGGCATCTAAAATCATACCTACCAGAGATTACAATATTCAGAACCAGAAACTGGATAAAGCCAAGCACCTAAGCATGCAGACTGCTTCTACTAACATGTAGAACAACAACGTGTTCTCTGGAGTGATAAATCATGCTTCTCTGTCTGGCAATCCGATGGATGACTCTGGGTTTGTGGGTGCCAGGAGAACGGTACTTGTCTGACTCCATTGTGTCAAGTGTAAAGTTTGGTGGAGGGGGGATTATGTTGTGGGGTTGTTTTTCAGGAATTGGGCTCGGCCCCTTAATGAATCAGCAGACCAAGAGATTTTGGACCATTTCATGCTCCCAGCTTTGTGGGAACAGTTTGGGGACGGCCCCTTCGTGTTCCAACATAACTGCGCACCAGGGCACAAAGCAGGTCCATAACGACATGGATGAGCAAGTTTGGTGTGGAAGAACTTGACTGGTCTGCACAGAGTCCTGACCTCAACCTGATAGAACACCTTTGGAATGAATTTGAGCGGAGACTGCGAGCCAGGCCTTCTCGTCCAACATCAGTGTCTGACCTCACAAATGCACTTCTGGAAGAGAGGTCAAAAATTCCCATAAACACACTCCTAAACCTTGTGGAAAGCCTTCCTAGAAGAGTTGAAGCTATTATAGCTGCAAAAGGTGGGCCGGCATATTAAACCCTATAGATTAAGAATGGGATCTCACTCAGTTTCATATGCGTGTGAAGGCAGATGAGCAAATACTTTTGGAAATATAGTGAACATAAATTACATTAGTTTCATAGTAATTGAATGAATCATTACTGAATAAGTAGATACTGAATGATAAGTGTGATTATTAAGTGATTAATAAGCAGTTTAAGGGGCTGTACCAGAGCTAAGTAATGGTTCTAATTCAGTTATTCGCTGAAAGTCATTTTCATTCTGAAGGCTACATCTACCCTCTGTCCCTGAAACTAGCTCCATTGAGTGTGAAGAGAAGAGTGGAGACGAGGTCAGGATTGTCCTAAATGTTTTCATTATAACCTTGTTTTGTACTTTTTGCAGAAGCTATTAGCGGGAGAGTTCCAGAGATGGCAGACCGGTCATTGAAGGTCAATTATTCTTGCAATAGAATTTTTCCTCATTGAGTGGTAGCATCAGATAGTGGCCATTTGAAGGTAACATCCTTTTTGTGAGAGTCTTGTATCTGTTCACTGAAAGGTGTACAGCCTAATCAGCCCAATTTAACTTTATCCCACCCAGCAAACTGAATTGTCATGCTGTGACCTGGTAGCTGGAGAGTGAGCTATAAAGCTTCTCTCTCCTGCTGACTCTTGAAGTGCAAACAAAACAGGGATATTGTTCAGTGATTTGGAGTTGGAGGTATTTGCCGTTGTACTTTTTGTCAACTTGACGGATAAATCAACCTCTCCACCATAACTCTTGGTTAGACACTGATTGTTCTGTAGCGCAGGAGAGGTAGGGCATAATTTCATTTCAAAACTTTGTGCACTGCAGACACTATCATATTTCCCGAGGATGTCTGGCATGTTGGCCAAAAAATAGAGGTCATTTGTTTTTAAAGTTGGTAGGCTAGCCTGAGCCCAGGCTGAAATAACATGAGCCAAATATAAAAACTCTCCATGTAAGGCTAAATGACTGCGGGTAATATCTAATTGTGATTTTTCTGAGTAATATTGCGACTCTGATTTTAATTGTGATTATTTTCTGTAAATTAAAGATTTTTTTGCCAAGAACACAACAAAATGTCCACTTTTTCTAGTTTAAGGCTTGACCCCTGAATGCAGTGTGCCATACTGCCAGTAAGTTGTGGTTGTGATGTCACAACACATGGAGGTTTGGTTCGCTCTGATTGGTCTAACTGATCTACAGGCAACTCACGAACTCTGTTATTAGGTTAAATTGATTTCATTTCAATCCCAGGTCATTCATTCAACAATCCGGACAGTCCTCGTGTAATATCCGTTGTATTTAGCTGCCATGGACAGCTAAATACACTGACTGGGCTCTACAAAACTAGGAGGGGATATGAACATCCTAAAAACACTAAAAAAGCGTATTTGGTCATCTGATGAGAACAGTGAACAGGATATAATGAAAGGAACAGTACCAGCAGAAAGAAGAAAGGGCAGGCCTAATGCAGCCTGGATGGTCAAATGGATGGAGTCTAAATATGACACAGCTACACTGTGTCACTGGGGCAGTGCCCCTCTTGTCACTGGGGTGGCATCCTCTTGGTACCTTAATTCAAGGAACCTAATTGTACCATAATCCTTTAAAATGATATTTTCTAAGCTGTACTGACTCCACGCACCATGTCTCGTGTCCAGGCTTTTCATGTTATTGTTCTGTTTTAAAATCTTCGGTTATGAAAAGGTACAAATATATACTTTTCACCTGGGAAAAACCTATTTAAGGTTACAATTAGACCTTTAAATCACTGTTGTACATTTCTAACAGTCTAGAGAAGCATTGAGCAATAGAACAGGATACTCTGGATCAGCCACACACGAGTCTTAAGTTCAACATGCCCAATGCATATAAAGCCCCAAAGCAGTGGAGCAGTGGAGCTGCATTTTCTGGAGTGATGAAGCTCCATCCAATACCTTTAGGATGAGTTGGAGTGTCCAGATCATCCAACATCAGGACCGGACTTCACTAATGCTGTTGTGGCTAGAATCAAATCCTTACAGCAATGTTCCAACATCGAGAATAAAGCCTTCCCAGAAGAGGACAGAATATCCATATCTGTTACTGCAGGAATGGGGGACAAACCCCTTATTAATGCCCTTAATTTCAGAAGAAATAATGAATGAATGGGTGTCTACAAGCTATAGAATCTAATAGTTTCTATTCTCCAAGCTTGGCTGCCATCAGTCTCACTAATAGGTTAGTTTTTTTTTCCATATTTTCACAAAATTGTTAATAACTAACAATGTCAGTTTTTTGTAGCCTCTTTACTCATTCTTATTTGCCAATAATTTTGGGGTGACACTAAAAAATGTCCCCCAAAACACAAATAATGTTCACAGTGACAAATGTTCCTCTTTACTAAATGACATGCTGAGCTACTCAACAAGCTGTTTCATATTAGTGCTTAACCGTTAACATTAACCCGTGGATCTCTTTAGACATGATGTTGTTTCTTCACCAATTGGTTTTATCCTTTGGCATGGTCTGGACAGAGAGAGTGAAAACTGGCCGATGGCTGCTTTGTTGTCTGTTTTCGGCCAGCTGTGATTAGAGTGTAATGACACCGTTCAGAAAAACTTGTCTGTGTGGCTTGGCTGAAAACATGCTTGTAGAAGCTTTAGCAGATATTGTTTCGTAATTATAGCATAATAAAAACTCTTAATGCAGGTCACTTTGAATTGATGGCAACAATGTTCACCTTTAAAGTTTAAAGGTATTGTCCGTTGTTGATATACTTCCAAAACTTTGATTTGTAGAATGTTTACCTGGTAATTGGGCCATTTCATAAGCTCAAAGCATCACTTAGCCTGGATAACAAGCAATGTACTCTTGCTACTGTATCCAATTACACCTTATTAGTAAAGCAGCATGCTTCACAATCAATGATTCAGTGAATGATTCCAATGGCCTCATTGTCGGTAGGCTATTTGAACTTGTGGATTCCTCATATCCACTGTCACTCTAAATCCAAAGATGACCAGCTTCACACAACACCTTTTACACTCATTCTGCAGGCCCATGGTGACCATTCCACTGTTGGAATGAATGGTACCTTAAAATTTTTTTTAAAAACATTGAAATGAGTGTGAAAAAATCTTTTAGATGCTCCACCTAACCAATGGGATCTATTCCATTTAAAGTTCCTTGTTTTCCTAATTCTCTTATGTGTAATTACACAATAATTATTATAATTAGAGTAATAACATTAAAGTAATTACATATGTAATCAGACTGGAACAGCAGTTTTTAGAACTTTTCCCCAGCAGTAAAAGAAAGTACATTTTACAGCATTTAGCAGACGCTCTTAACCCCCATAGCCATTTCTACACACACCGGCCACTTTATTAGGTACACCTTGCTAGTAAAAAGTTGGACCCCCTTTTGCCTTCAGAACTGCCTTAATTCTTCAGGGCATACTTTCAGCAAGGTGTTGGAAACGTTCCTCAGAGATTTTGTTATTTGAGTTCCTGTTGCCTTCCTATCATCTCAAGCCAGTCTGCCCATTCTCCTCTGACCTCTCACATCAACAAGGCATTTTCGTCCCCACAACTGCCGCTCACTGGATATTTCCTCTGTTTCGGACCGTTCTCTGTAAACCCTAGAGATGGTTGTGTGTGAAAATCTCAGTAGATCAGCAGTGTCTGAAATACTCACACCAGCCCGTCTGGCACCAACAACCACGCCACGTTCAAAGCCACTTAAGTCCCCTTTCTTCCCCGTTCTGATGCTCGGTCTGCACTTCAGCAAGTTGTCTTGACCACCTCTACATACCTAAATGCATTGAGTTGCAGCCATGTGATTGGCTGATTAGCTATTTATGTTAACAAGCAATTGAACACCTAATAAAGTGGCCGGTAAGTGTATATTACCCCTTATTACTCATTACCTACATAACCACTACACAGGAACTGTCCACTTATTTTAAAGTGTAACTTTAACACTGCGCTACAGGAAAGTTCCTGTGTAGAAGATACATTTTTGTAATTACATGATGCAAAACTGAAGTTGATACACTTGTTCACAGTTATTAGAGACTTCATATAAAGTGGGACCTTTAGGTTCTTAAGAAAGAAACTACAATAAGATTGTATAACATCCTATTTCTTTCCAAAGTAGCCAGAAGTCCACAAGATCTTTAACTGGTATTAATCAATGATCCAATGGATCTTTCCACTGAGTCATCTGAGCCCCTCTGCTTGCTTTTTCTTTTTGAGTTTTGGTTCTTCACAGTTGTTCTACTTTGTGCTTATTGAGAATCTTGCTGAATCTTGGTAACATGCAGGTTCTTCCTCATGCTCTTAGACAGGTTCTGTCACAGTGAAGGGACATCATCTTGGTCCTGGCTAGGCCTGGTCCAGAGGAAAAGGGGTAATACTGTTAAAATCCTCCATTTGAACCTAAATTTGATAAGTTTTCTAATTCTCACTCCCCGTTTCAGCCAAGTTTGCAAATCAAATGCATACATAACACTACCAAAGTCTGAACATCATAAGATGCATTAGATGCTTCTTATACTGTGTCTTTAAGTATTTTGTGAAGAGTAAACTATTATTCGGTTACAATTAATATACTGTAATTATGTATTTTCAATGACTTTTTTTGACTTATTGTATGTGCCTCGAGGTTTGCTCAGGTTATTATTGTATTATATTGGACTTATGTTAATAAATGTAAAGTTATGTGAAAAGAAAAATAAGATGGAAACTGCAAAGTTCAGTCTTAGTAGTTGGTTGCATTATGGTCATTTTGTTGTTCAAACCAGCAGCTTCTTCATTTCATTAAGAAAAGTTCTTTTTTTAGTCTATTTCCTTTTCTCCGTGTGGCCTCTTGACAGCTAACACATCCTTTCAGACCCGTAGCACTGAGTGGTCTCCTCAAAGTGGAAGGCTTATATATCTTTTAAAGATGATCACTTTAAGTGCTGTATATATCTGCACTTATCTCTATAACCTTTAACATTTTCATTATTGTCCTTTGATATTCCCCTATGTGAGTGGAACTAATCTCATCAGAAATCTCTTCTGAAAAATGAATCATTTGTACTTAACGCCCATTTTGCCTGGAAATTAAGTAAACAAAGGGTGGTCTCTGACTTTTGCACCATGTTATATAATTCAAAATAGTGCTTCTAAAATGTTAAATAGAGGTTCAAAATGTCTGAACAGCAGTACACATATGAAAAAGTTACTTTTCAGAGGAGTTCATGTTTTATTCTTTTTATACTCATAATAACCATGCAGGTATTTGAGCTGTGACCCAGATGGAGCAGAAAAAAAAAAAAAAAATGCAGAAATGAAAATTATGTGGCACTGCAGTTAAACGACTGGCCAAGTACAAGTGACCTCATCGCCAGGGTCAATTCAGACATCTCCAGCCAGAGTCACCTGGCTCCACTGGCATAATTTAGTCGTGTTAAGTGTCCTCATGCCGCCCGCTCTGAGGGGACAGTGCTGTGCGACAAGCTGGAGACTCTACTGACCGTGTCCATCTGTTTTTTAGCCTCCGCAGCTTGAAGCACACAGAACAGGCAGAACCTTCCCAATGATGACATGAATTCTGAAACTGTCCTCTATGTTCAGAATGAAATTACATAACCCAGTGTTGGCTTTCGGTTCTAGGGTTAAGACCCTTGAGTGGTTTGCATCAGGGTAAAAAAGGGCCACAAAGGTGTTAGGGATTTAAAAGATTATACCTAGTCAGCTGGATAGTTGTGGAACAAGACAAAAGTGAAGTAATGTTTTTAGTTTTCCCCAACACATTCACAAATACTGATCACATAGACCGTTGTTTCCTATCGCTGGGTTTGCTCTGCACATTTGAATGTTTTCAGTAAAGTCCAACTTACTAGCTCCTTAATAATCCCTGACTGAGTTGAAGTGGGTACAACCGGGTATACACAGTCAGTCATGGCATTTGAACCCACGACTTTCCTGTTGTTGGCTCGTCTCTTCTACTACTTCCACTATTCACCCCCTTTTGTGCACACTTCTGCTTTATGTCTGGTTCTCCTATGGACACTGTCCAGTGTATTCTCCCTAAAACGTCCTCCAACTGCTGGACAGGCCTCTCTTTGCACTGCTTAGTTGTACACCACTGAAGCAGAACTAAACACAACAGCTTGAGTGGATGGAGATGAGTGAAATGGACTCATTTGCAGGTGGTGTTGTAAATTATCCCCACTGTGTCCATGAATCAGTTAAATCTTGAATAAGGCAGAAGTTCTTATGCTTTGCTGCTGGATCTGCATCCAGAGACTGCTGGTGTGGTAAACAAAATATCAAACAGATAAGCAGACGGAACAGACAAGTGAATGAACAAACAGACTGGAAGGGTACAGTAGGGTTCAATTAGAAATGGGCTGCATGCGACAGATCGTCTGATTCTGCAAAACGAAGCAAACACGCACACATCACGCGCATGCATAGATGCTTGGTTCAACCCGAGGCCAGCAGCAGGGATTCAGCAGGGATATGCATACTTCATGCATACAGACTTCAAGAATAGGAAAAGTTCAGCCTGAGAACAGTAACAGGGACTCGGCAAACACCCCAATCACATAGACAGGGATTTGGGGGGACGTTACATAGACCTTAACCATACCTTCTACTAGCTTTACTCTAACCCCAACCTTAAAACATGTCTTTTTGTTTGAATTGAATAATGTATAACAGGTAGTGTATAACAGGTTTCGGTCCCCACAAAGTGGCATAAACATGGTACACACACACACACACACTCACACACACACACATGTATACCAAGGGGTACTTTTCAAACCAGTTACCATACACAGTGTGGACAAAAGAACTGGGACACCTACAGGAGCTTTTATGACATTCTATTCTAAATCCAGAGGCATTAATATGGAGTTGGTCCCCCTTTGCAGGTATTACAGCTTCCCCTCTTCTGGGAAGCTTTCCATAAGATTTTGAAGTGTGTCTATGGGGATTTATGCCCATTCATCCATATGGGGTTGTGGGCCAAGTAAGTTCTTCCACACCTAACTTACTCAGCCATGCCTTTATAGACCTTGCTCGGGCTTAGTCATGCTGGAGCAGAAAACGGTTTTCCCCAACCTGTTCCCACAAAATTGGAAGCATACACTTGTCCAAAATGTCTTGTTATGCTGAAGCATTAAGATTCCCTTCCTTGGTACTAAGGGGTCTAGGCCAACCCCTGAAAAACAACCCCGTAGCATTATCCCTCCTCCACCAAACTTTACAGGTGGCACAATGCAGTCAGGCAGGTAAAGTTCTCTTAGCATTCGCCAAACCCGGACTCATGGTGCTGTACTTCAAATTGTTCTAAATTAAGGGAACCATACTTTTGGTTGTCATGTGTGGAGTGCTTACTAACTGAATAAGATCTTGCTTATTTTAGAGATCGATAATTTCTTTCCACAGACGAATGTATGGATGGATGACAGGTGAGCTAGCCTGTTAGCTCTGTTATGCTTGCTACATTAGCTTTCGCTATGTTGTTCTGACTCAAGCACAGAAAGAATCTAAGGCATTTAAGCTTTGTCAAAGTTGTGAGGGTGGGACATCCCACATGAGCCTTGTGATTGGTGAGGACCCTGTTTATGTAATGTAAGGTACTGAAGATTAGCCAAAGTTTACACCAAATAAGGAGAATTGGGCATTTACAGGACATACTTTGCACATTGCGTATGTTGTGTGCCAATGAGGTTAACCTATTTAGAAAGAAGGGCTTTTAACAATAATGCATGTTTCACTTCCTCTCCCTCCACCTATCATCGAGAGAAATGTTCTGCTTGCTCAGAGACCCTCCCTGATACCACATTTCACTCAGAAATATCATAAAGAAGGAAACTTGATATGCAACATGATTTCTAATTCACTTTGACTTTACCAAATCATTTCCCTTCTATGTAGACTTTCAAAATGACCATAATGTTTCTATCTAGGCTTCAGATTGTTGAGAAGAAACAAAGAAGTAGTAGTGAGATGACGTCAAGGCAGAAGCTCAGCATTTGCATTGCAAAACTAACGAGAGTCTAAATGAGAAACCTACGCAATCAATTCACTACACCTTTTTTGCTTCTTCTAAGTAATCCAGTTAGAACAGGGGGGCTCAGCTCAAAGCCTGCATGCTGTGGCTTTGTGACCGTAATCTTTATTGGAGTCATTATTCTACATTAATAATATTCTACCCAATAGAGATCAGTGCGCTGTAAAAACAAAGTGATCAATATTTATGGGGCTTGTATTTCTTGGGCAGTCGATATTCAGACACGTCGTTAGCAGGGTGAGAGGTATTACATTCGTCCACAATCCCAATTGAAAAACTAACCACTGAAAATGTGAAGCTGATGTTAGTTGATGTTATGCAGTGTAGACTGATCGGTCAGTATATCATCTAATCTCACTTGCGCTCTCAGTCCTACATAAATCATCACTAGGTTGAAAAAGGTGACCATTTTCATTTGTCATTATCAGGGTCAGGACATAGGCCCCTGAGGGCCTGGTCTGCCCTGGCCAACCCTTGTGCTCCCCCAGCCTGTGCACCAAGACACACTCAAGAAATATTTAGCTTAGTTTAATAATTCATTAATATTAATATATTATTAACAATTATAGGTCATGTTTAATAAAAAGTAAAGCTTTTTAGAATGAATATAACATTTGCATAGACACTGGTTATACTTTGTGAAAATGTATATATATATATATATATATATATATATATATATATATATATATATATATATATTTAATCAACTGGCCAATGTAATGGCCAGACACTTCATTAAGTATATCTCTTTGTGTTTTGTGCCCATTTTATCTGCTCCACTCGGGACTCATGTGCCATCTACCACTCCCTCGCAGTTCTTCTTCTTTTCTAAAGAGCTCAGAGATTTTGGACATTTTACAGTCATAGGATGCCACATTTACCACAAATCAGTGTGGGAAGCTTCTGCCCAGCTAGATCTGCCCTGGTCAACTACAAGTGCTGTTATTGTGAAATGGAAGTGTCTAGGAGATACAGCAGCTCAGCAAGGACAGTTGATTATGCAAACTCACAGAGTGGATCCACCAGGTGTTAAAGTGCGTAGCGCATAAAAATCATCTAGTGCAATAATCACTACAGGTTTCCAAAACTTCCTTTGGAAGTAACACCAGCACAGGAAATGTACATCAGGAGCTTAATTATCTGGGTCTCCATAGTTGATGAGTTGCAGACAAGCCTAAGATCAACATGTGCAATGCCAAGAGTCAGCTGGAGTGGTGTAAAGCATGGCGCTGCTGGACTTTGAACACTCTCTGTGTGATGAATCATGCTTCACTATCTGGCAATCTGATGGACCAATCCAGCTCCAGAGAATGCTACCTACCAGAATGTACAGTGCCAACAGTAAGGTTTTTTTTTTTTTTGGGAAAGGGATAATAATTGGGAAGGGAAGATAATTGAATGGGGATATTTTGAGAGTAAATAATGACAGTAAATAAAATATATATTAGTAAGTTAGTAAGTTTCTCTACATTAATACACATAAAACCACTCTGAATGACTTTTTGAATATCAGTGGAATTGCCCTTTAGCAAATTCAATCAAAGTATGTCTTACTTGAGTATTGTTTTGTTGGGTGTAGTGAAGAAACCTGAAAAACAGTCTTGAACATGATTTTGTAAAATAGGACAATCATCCACAATTACATCCCATCACAGCTTCATGCTTTAAGTCATTCTGCCGTGCGGACCAGGAGACACTGATGTGGCTTGTGCCTCTGATTTCCATTTAGAAAATTACTCCAGCATCAAAAACATTTTAAGACCTTTTAAAGTAGATGCCACGAAAACAAAGTCCTCAAAAGGAAGTGCTACATGATAGGTCCTCAAAACAAGTCTTGAAAAAAACAGAAACAGTGGACTAAACAACCCAAATAACACATCATCTGGTGACAGAAGCGCAGAGTTCTGTTCCTCAGCCTCTGAATCAAACCTTCTGTTTGCACTTTTATTGGTGTCTGAGTCTGATGTTCATTTGATGTCTCAGGCCTGCCCTGTAAATCTTGCTAAACTCTGAAGGAACATATTTGATCTGTCACGCAACTGTTTGAGCAAGAATATTGTGGAGAGGTCAGTGATGAGAGTCAATGGAGTTTGTCTGTTCATATATTTTCTGAAAGATGGCCACTGAAAATTGGCTCTCCTTCGGTCACTCACTTGAGTCAGTTCATTTCTGACATATTATCTCAGAGTAACTCACTGAAACCCTTCGAGAAAATCAATTGCCTGAACAGCAGAGGCCCAGCCATCTTCATGTGTACATAACTCCATTGATTTTATATTATTACTGCAATGAATGTTTAAAATTCCTCCTAGTTAAGTAAGTTATCAGATGACGATCACTGTTTCTTTTTGCAGTGAAGTCTGACACTATTATTATTGAAAACTCTGGGCTGACATGTCATCCTGCTCTTCAAGTGGCTGCTTTAATGGGGTATTCCACACCTTTTTCAGTAACATTTTATTTGTATGGTCTACTGTAGATGCTCAGTCTATTTTTAACTAACTTTCAACTAAACATCAGTCAAACGCAACTCACCTTGAAGTTGTGTATGAAGGATTCTATAAAATCTGTCTATTAGCTCTAAACCTAACGGTGACGCTTTATTTGGATGGTCCACTGTAAATGCTTTGTAAATGCTCAGTCTGTCTTTAAGTAACATTCAACTGAATATCTATTAAATGAAACTGAATTTCAAATTCAGTGTGAAAGAGTTTATTAAATCTATCCATAACCCTAAACCTAACCCTAACCTTAACCGCAAGGCAGAACCTACACCTACTCATAACCGTAACCATAACCATACTTTTGTTGATAATCAACTGAACATCACCAGAAAGTTTGTTAGTGATTTATTTAACTGTAGAGCATCTTTTGGGGACCATCCAAATAAAGTCTGACCAACCTTACCCTAACCCTAACCTCAAGGCAAAACCTAAACCTACTCCTTAACCTAATCTTGACCTTAATGTTCTCGATAATCAACTAAGTATCACCAGAAAGTGTGTTAATAATATATGTATCTGAAGATCATCTATAGGACACCATCCAAATAAAGTGTGAACCCTTTATTCAAACTTTCTGCATCATTCAGTTATTTACATATAAACAAAGTCATTCCTTGTGGAGAAACTAACCAGATCAGAATTGTTCACAGTGGTGGTGAAGGAACCAGATGTCCAGAATACATTAGAATAGAATAGAATGTCTAGACCTAGATTGCCAACCTCAATTTAGAAACTGAGGTTGGAAATCCAAGTCCAGAAAGTAAAAACCCTCCCCAGGATTTTGTTTCAACTGCTAGTTTGCACAAACCAAAAATTCTGAGGAGGGGTTTTACTTTCTGGACTGGGATTACCCACCTCTGGTTGGGAGTTAGCTGGTCAACCACCTATAGAAGTCTTAAATCTTGGAATATGGAGGCCTAAATTACTTGATCGTGAAATGCATGATGGGATATCCAAGCCAGGTAGTCAGAAGCCCATGCAAAGATTTTTTATGTAACAAGAAGAACCTCATACAGTAACAATACTATCATTGATAACAAGAGGATAATATTTAGAAGTCATAGCAGAAAGTACAGACATCTGGCTAAAACAGGCTGCTAGGCAGCTCAACATGCTTGGAGGAGAACTATTTATTTGTGCTTTGTAAAGCAATTTATAGGAATATCTGCTTTTTATAGGTCAAAATTGATGGCATTTTGTCTTTGTTGATTGCCTTGCTCAAGGACACAGTGAAAGGCATCTCACTCGCTGCAGATATCCAGTGCAAGATCTGTTGCCTGTGCTTGTGCTAGTTAGTCCTCCTCAGCTACTACTGCTCACACCACCATCTGCAAGCAGCTCTGTTAACCCTCTATGAGATTGTGAATTAAGAAATACAGTTTTATCATTTAAAAATTTCCTACTGATTCCTTTTCACTTTCATAAAGTTACATCAGTGAAACAATTTTGACTATTTTGCCAGATTTATGGTTGATACAGCAGAGCACCAGTGCTTCTTAACAGGTGACCCAAAAGAAGTTTGTGATGTATCTCTGCTCTGATTCTGTGTGAACTCTGTAAATTTATGTCATCTGTCACAGAGTAACTACACTGCCTGTATATATACTTACATACACTGCTCAAAAAAATAAAGGGAACACTCAAATAACACATCCTAGATCTGAATGAATGAAATATTCTCATACTTTGTTCTGTACAAAGTTGAATGTGCTGACAACAAAATCACACAAAACTCATCAATGGAAATCAAATTTATTAACCAATGGACGCCTGGATTTGGAGTCACACACAAAATTAAAGTGGAAAAACACACGACAGGCTGATCCAACTTTGATGTAATGTCCTTAAAACAAGTCAAAATGAGGCTCAGTATTGTGTGTGGCCTCCACGTGCCTGTATGACCTCCCTACAATGCCTGGGCATGCTCCTGATGAGGTGGCGGATGGTCTCCTGAGGGATCTCCTCCCAGACAGTCTGTGGTGCAACGTGGCATTGGTGGATGGAGTGAGACATGATGTCCCAGATGTGCTCAATCGGATTCAGGTCTGGGAACAGGCGGGCCAGTCCATAGCTTCAATGCCTTCATCTTCCAGGAACTGCTGACACACTCCAGCCACATGAGGTCTAGCATTGTCCTGCATTAGGAGGAACCCAGGGCCAACCGCACCAGCATATGGTCTCACAAGGGGTCTGAGGATCTCATCTCGGTACCTAATGGCAGTCAGGCTACCTCTGGCGAGCACATGGAGGGCTGTGCGGCCCTCCAAAGAAATGCCACCCTACACCATTACTGACCCACTGCCAAACTGGTCATGCTGAAGGATGTTGCAGGCAGCAGATCGCTCTCCACGACATCTCCAGACTCTGTTATGCCTGTCACATGTACTCAGTGTGAACCTGCTTTCATCTGTAAAGATCACAGGGCGCCAGTGGCGAATTTGCCAATCCTGGTGTTCTCTGGCAAATGCCAAGCGTCCTGCACGGTGTTGGGCCGTGAGCACAACCCACATCTGTGGATGTCGGGCCCTCATACCATCCTCATGGAGTCGGTTTCTAACCGTTAGTGCAGACACATGCACATTTGTGGCCTGCTGGAGGTCATTCTGCAGGGCTCTGGCAGTGTTCCTCCTGTACCTCCTTGCACAAAGGTGGAGGTAGTGGTCCTGCTGCTGGGTTGTTGCCCTCCTACGGCCTCCTCCACATCTCCTGGTGTTCTGGCCTGTCTCCTGGTAGCGCCTCCAGCCTCTGGACACTACGCTGACAGACACAGCAAACCTTCTTGCCACAGCTCGCATTGATGTACCATCCTGGATGAGCTGCACTACCTGAGCCACTTGTGTGGGTTGTAGAGTCCATCTCATGCTACCACGAGTGTGAAAGCACCATCAACATTCAAAAGTGACCAAAACATCAGCCAGAAAGGTACTGAGAAGTGGTCTGTGGTCCCCACCTGCAGAACCACTCCTTTATTGAGTGTGTCTTGCTAATTGCCAATGATTTCCACCTGTTGTCTGTTCCATTTGCACAACAGCTGTGAAATTGATTGTCAATCAGTGTTGCTTCCTAAGTGGACAGTTTGATTTCACAGAAGTTTGATTTACTTGGAGTTATATTGTGTTGTTTAAGTGTTCCCTTTATTTTTTGAGCAGTGTATATATATATATATATATATATATATATATATATATATATATATATATATATATATATAAAACAGAACAGCCAGGCAATTATAATGCAGTAATTTAGATACTTGTTCAGTGCAATAATGGACATTATTATATAGAAGTATGTTTGCATGTTACAGCTCAGACATTGTTTAGTTTTATTGTAATTACAGCGTATAACTGTGTCTGTACATCACACCATTTATAGACATTAACAGATAAATAACAAAGTGAAAATGGGTAATGTGGTGTTTAACAGCTGTAACACCACATAACATCAGCAGAACCACTGCCCGGTTTTGGTGTAATAACCCTAAAATTATAAAACTATAAGAGTTTGAAATGATTGGAATGATATGTTGATTAAACAGGTAGGAGTGGAACACCTTATGTAAAACAACAACAACAACAACAACAACAATAATAATAATAATAATGTAACAAATGACTGACTGATTATGTATTATTACAATAGTTGTTGATTAATTCTTTTCCATCAATTGGGAATTAACATTACGTCTATGTATAATTACAGTTTACCATCGTTTTTCCTTTTTAGTACCAACTATTTACCAATACAATTATTATCCTATTTGTCAGTAAAAATAAGCATGTAATTTGTAATTTAATACAACTTATCATCATTTTTTAACTGCTACAATTACTAACTTATTAGTAGTAAATTAGTAAGTAAATTACACACTTATTACCTATCTCTAGTGGTTCTAGTGAAAATAAGTAACTCTGTGAATAATCCATAACATTGACTCTTTTCCTCTTTTCAAATCCAGTCTTAAAACTCACCTGTTCAAAATAGCCTACTCTCTCTGTTGACGTTGTTTTTTTTATTATTTATTTATTTTATATATATAAACCCTACATTTTGTACAGTGTCCTTGAGTGTCAAGAAAGGCGCTTTTAAATTAAATGTATTATAATTATAATAGAAGTTCTGCACTAACATGTACAGTACCTGGCAAGCTAATTAAAAAAGGAACTTAAGTTGCATTTAATTGAAATTTACTTGAACATTACTTACAAACAGACTGAGCATATACAAAGCATCTACAACAGGCCATCCAAATAACACTCAACTTGAAGTCCAGCTGCATTTAATGGATATTTATCTGAATGTTACTTAAAGATACTGAACATTTCAAAGATTGAAATTTCTAAACTGTTAGTTGGTAAGTGTTTGTTTAGACACGTGCAATGCAATGACGTGAACTGCTGACACCAAACATGTCTTGGCCAACTACATTTCTTTTCAGGAAGATTTCATTTCATTTCTGTTTGAATAATCGCTTTCATTTCTCAAAAGAACACAGCAAACACTGAAACAGAGGGACAGGAAAATACATATGTATGTCTGACTGCAGTACGCGACAGATTATGAGGCCCCTCAGCTCCCTCAGCTCTAGACCTTCTACCCTTTTGCACACAGTTACAGTCTACTAGGTGGAACAGACTTCAGGAGTCAATCCACCAGGGAGCCTGTTGTTCTGCAGCCTCCAAATCAGGCAGGAGGTCACAGATTCAACCCCACTCATAGTCTGTGTAGCCTCTGATACGAAACATTACTTCATGGGCCAGATATTTCTGTGTTGTAGGTGTTAGGCACCCCTACCAAGCCAGATGGAAGAAGCGATAAGCCTAGCCTGGCTGGCAGTAATGAAGGAGTATTGGCTTGAGTCATAAACCTGTCCCCCCAGCCACACCATCAGCATTTGGCCTTACTTCTGTCACATGCCCCATTGAATCTGAACAGTTGCAGGCACAACTGCTCCCCACCTAAAAGCCAAATGGGAAGAGCTCCCTTGGAAGATCCTTAGATGGTGAATGTTGTTATCAGTAAGCATCTCCTTGGTTCCAGCACCCCCCCCGCGACCCTGAAGGAGAAGCGGTTTGGAAAACGGATGGATGGAAAATGTGATAAAATGTCTCTTACTTTTTGACTTTTTATGAGTCTGAAGTCAGCTTCTCATTGACCGGCTTCTATAGTTAAAAATGTTTCTATTCCACCTTAAATAGTGCCCGAATGTAACTACTGCACCATTTAAGGTGGAATGGAGAATTTGAATGAGAAGCTTTGCAACTTTTTAGTGTTTGACAGTTTCTCATTGCAAATTAAATGAGGCGACATTGTCGTCTGTGTTGCTATGGTGACCAGCCTTCTGCATGCAGATTTAAAGGGTGAATTAGCGCTTATACATTAATTCCAGCATTTAAGACAATTTATTGTTAAAACTGTGTTAGAACAGATCAGTAGAGCTTATTTGCTGTAAATGAGGGTTATTTTATCTTCATTTAGAGCTCTAATTCCTCTGTGGAGCCACAACAGGGCAATAAAAGAGCTGCGTGTTGCCAACCCCCTGATCTAGACCAAAAGCCTCTGCTTTCAGTGAGCAAAAATACTGTTTTTGTGGGAAAAGGAAGCAAAAACACTACATTTTCAAAAATATCTACAAATATGTGGATGCTTTTTCAAAGTTTTCTCTGTGCTTGGCTTCCTTCGTTTTTCCATTGAATAAAAAAGTGCAGCATATGATTCTGAAAAAAAAAGGTTGTTGATATTTGGGCTCAACAGCAAAACAAATACAACCCTCCCTTCAGCGCTCCTTCAGAAGCTGCACCCCCAAATACTTGGAGACACATTGCCAATGCAAACAATGCTGAGCTGGCAAACTTTTTTTTTTTACTTTGTGGCTTTAAAAACCTTCACAAATGTTGTACAGAAAACATCAGCTTGTTTTTCACCAGATTTTTGATCCATGTTTTTCTGTTCTGCTTTAAATGGTGCAGCAGTGATATTCAGGTATCTCAGGTGTAGAGTGGAACTGCTGCACGATGTAAGATGGAATAGGAACTTGGCTGAATTTGGCTGGATGGCCAGTTTTAGGAGGACTCAGGCTAGTTACAAACCTATTTGTCTCTACAATGACAGAACCCACTATATTCCTGGTAACTTTTCCATTTTCCAATTTCCCCTCACTGTTCCCCAAATCAAAGAAGTCTACGGTGAGCTTCATGACTTGCAATGGTGACTGTGCCAGCTTGTAACATTTGTCTGCTTTTCTAAACGTTGACCAACCAATTTAACTTGACAAATGTCGGCTACAACAAGGTCGAGTAACATTACAAGAGTGATCAGAGGGAACAATATGCAAATGAGTCACAGACCCCCATTAAAACCCTTTTTTAAACAAAAAGGAGACATGAGATACAGAAGACATGAAGAAGAGATGAGGGTTTAATCACAGATAAGCATTATCTTGGCAAGTCTAAGAACAGTATGTGACTGAGACACATGAGGTTACTGGGCTCTATTGATTAGAAAAAAACATCTGATCAGCAGGAAAATCTTGTCTTTCCATCTGATCTCAGTGTTGTCTAGGAGAAATTACAGAGATATGAAGGAGTTCTGTTTTTTTCTTTCGCTTCTTATGGGTTATCACAGCTTCCATTCTTTTGCAGGGATATTTTTTCCACACTTACAAAGTTACAGTTTCTGCTTCTCACAATTCAAGTAATACTAAACACATTCAATGAGAACAAAGCAGCTTCTTTTTTTTGCTAACTTGTTTATTTCCTTTTCTCTGTGAGGGTTTCTTGACAACTACACTTCCCCTTGGACCCATAGCGCTGAGTAGTCTTCTCAGGAGACTATGGACAGAAACACTTTTCAAATCTGAACCAATAGTGGAGCTTGATTTGCTGCTGTCTTTCAAAGCTGAAGCTTTAACCTTTTCTAGATGACTGTACCACTTCTGGCACACTTCCATCAAAGCATTCGCTTCCCGTTTTTATACATTGTGTTTATACATCAAATCATCCAGAAATATGATGCAATGTACCATTAGACAGCCTGATTCCTGCAACTAAATGAACTCCTCTATTCTAGCCTCTGTTCTTCCATTTCAGTAATTAATACTATTATTCTGACAGTGGGGAAAAATCAGAAGAGTGTTATTTTTCAAATGAGTCCAAGATCATGACTGTAGTACAAAGTATGTGGGCGCAGTCTTCCTTTTACTTTGGGTATGAAGTTTCAGGCAAAAATACTGGCACATTTTTTGGTGGTCTACCAGGTCATGCATGATTTTTAGGAATAATATTTCCTCAATATCTTTTAATAATATTTTGAACTCCTATTTTGGTTTTATATATACGTTAATTTTATTTGACTCCTTCCTTAAGCAAGTGGATAATCTTATATCTAATCTCATCAGAAATATGCCCTGGAAATGGAGAACCTAATGGCTGTTTGGACTGAAAGTTAAACAAATGAAGGATTTCTGTGAATTAGAGCACATGCATAATAAACATTACATATGTCCTGTGGTGCAATTGTATCATCCACCCCTCCAACACTAATCCTTAAAACGTATTTAGTCTACTACACATATGTTATCCACAGTGGGCAGTAATGCCTCCCACAAGCACCCAGATATCATTTGTGAATACCTCTCTGCTCTTACCATTGTGAGACCTCACTTGTTGCCCCCAAACATGTCCACAGACAAAGGCTATTCAAACTGTGTGCCTTCAGAATTGATGTTTGTGATAGAGTCTCAATTGTACACTGGAGACAGCCTTATGAAATAAGCCTTGAATGAGTCGATCCTAAAGGTTCAACGCAAGCCCCCTGCAATTGTGCGAATGTATGCCAGTACCCCAAATGGGGACTATACATATGGCTTGCAGGTTACAATTTTGCACCATGTAATTTTGCAAGAATACTGTGTTTCAACAGCAAAGTACATTTAGCACAGCAAGAACTCTGATGTCCAGGGTAAGATTGAAAAGAAACAGATTGCATATTCCATCCCTGCCTCTCAATGCCATGCTTTTGTCTTCATGTTTGAGGTTTTCGTTCTCATGGTGAACTCCTCACCATGGAAGATGTTCAACATTACACTTAAAAGGCTACACTGTATGTCTTGGTCCTGTATTGTTGGAAGCATCCTGTCTTTACATGTGGTCTGTAGAGCTGGCCCTTGCTCAGCAGGGAGGCTGTTGTTGTATCCATGGCTCAACAAATCACTCAGTTCTTGTTGTTCTCAGTAGCAGATCAGGGGAGGAGGTGCCTTTGGGAATAGTAGTATCTCAACAGAGGAAAAGTACACTTTTGTATGCATTATGTACCACAGAGTGAGCAAGATGGAGGCACTCTGCCTATTCTTGTTGCTCCCACATGGCCTAGGAAAGGCAGACTTCCGCGATTGCAAAGCTGTGAGGAGAGTCTTAACGCCTCCTGCTACACTGAGACCTCGACTTCTTTGTGCTTTTTCGAGATTGAGAATGCTTATGTCCTCAGAAATGAAATGAGTAGTGCAACATGCCAGGAGCATTTTCCTGAACAGAGAATTTTTAAATACCCTTTTCTGACCTTTAGGGAAATGAAATCGTTTCGAGGTTACGAAGGCCCTGATGATGCAGGAAATTGGCTAGGTTTGTCTAAGACATAGCAGAGACTGTTGAATAGTCCATTGAACAAACTACGTCTGAGCGTAAAAGTGGGTGAAACCTCTGTTTTCTATGAGTAAGACTGTTATCAGCAATTACCGTGAGCTGATTTTATTTCAAAGAAAGGTTAGGGTCTCGGCTGGTCAGCCAGCAGCGACTGTCTAATGGCTGTTTTATTTATTTATCTTTTTTGTGGCCATTGGCATCCTCGGAACAAGTAATGTCCCATTAGTGGACTGTGCCTTGCTCAGAACCTCAGAAAACCGAGGTTTTTTATGACACTGGATGTTTGTTTCTATTCATTACCCATTGTTCACAGTGCAGCCAGCTCAGACTCTATAGAAACCATCCATTATCTTGGCTTGGTTGAAAAATACTGTCGCTGTTAGGATCCACTGAGAACATAATGCAGTTTCACCAGTAATATGAGCTCACATAGCATTTTAGGATAGTGGTAGACACATGAAATGATAAAAGAACAGACAAACACATGCAGACACACAAGGGCAGCTTTCAGGGCATGGAGGAAGCCTAGTCTAAGATCATAAAGAATTTTCAAAAGAGAGTCCTATATAGCTCAAGACTGGGTTTCATGTGTGTCTGGGATGGGAGTCCATAGAAAAGCATGTAATATACAGACAAATTCCTTTCAGATAGTGCTATATGCTGTGGAAAGATTTAACTTCAGCTCTTTTATGACTGTAAATAAGTATATTTTAGAGGATCTTCACCTTCACAGAAGGGTCTATAAGCAAAGAATATTAGAATAGTATAATCAAAAAGGCAATAAAAGTGGAAAGCATTGTTTGGTTAAATCTGTTTTAAAAACTATTGGGACAGGAGCATGTTCACCCCACCTTTCCCTTTAACAACACTTGTCATTTGGACACTGAATATGCAAACTCACACATTATCTAAGCCACTTATCCTCCTGGGTCATGGGGGTGCTGGAGCCTATCCCAGTGATCACTGGGTGGAAGGCAGGAAACTCCCTGGAAAAGTCACAACTCAAATCACAGGGCAGACTGAAGACACCAGTTTTCACATTTTTGGCCATTTTTCCATTATACAAGTCTTCACCTGTGCAATCACACCCTTGTTTTTGTCTCATAATGCATGATACATTTTTACTAGGAGTAGTTCTGGACTGCACACAAGTCAGTCTTGCACATGCTATTGTAACACATGCAGAATGTGACCTGGTGTGGTCTTGTTAAAACACATGGAAGCATGGACACCTCTGAAAAAGACGTCATCCAGAAGGCAGTGTATTTTGCTCCAAATTGTGTATATATCTTCACAGATGTATCACAAGCACTAATACACCCACATACCGTGACAGATGTTGACCTTTGAACTTGCTGCTGGTAAAAATCCGGATGATCATTTTGTTGTTTGGCCTGGAGAATAAGATGATCATTATTTCCATAAAGTTGACTGCAAAGTTCACCTGTCAGATCACAGCATGTTTTCATTTCCACATCTGTCCATTTTAAATGCCATCTTCAGAGAGGTCTAAGGCAATTCAGAGCGTAGTCTTTACTTGCATTTGTGGATGAAGTGACGAACTGACAAAGATTTGTCAAAGTATTCCCAAAGTATGCAATGTTTTCCATTACACAAGCATTCTTGTTTTTAATGCAGTGCTGTCTGAGGTTTTAAAGGTCACAGGCTTTCAATCATTGTCTTCGGCCTTGCCATTTGAGCATAGCAATTTCCCTGGATTCCCTGGATGTTTTGAGGTTATTGTGCCTTGTAGAGGGTGAAATACCTAAACTAATTGCAACTGCTTCTTACTAAACATTGTTTTTATACTGTTGGATTGTTTCTTGACACTTTTTTTGATAAAGTGGCAAGTTACTTCCCATCCTTGCTCAGTTAAGACTAGGCCTTTCCTGGATGCTCCTTTTACACCGAAGCCTGATTGCATCACCACAACGTTCCTACTAGTCTCTCTTGTGCCTTTACCAACTTTTTGGAACTTGTTGACGGCATCCTTTTCAAAAGGGGCGTAAAGTTATGAAAAACAGTGAAGTTAATAAGGTAAAATTTTAAATATGTTTTCTACTTTTTTCTGTTTAAATACAGGTCAAATTTTTTATTAGCATTTTACAATCTGTCCCAACTTTCTGAAACTGAGGTTTATGTTAATAAAACATGCATTGACTTTAATGTATGTTAATTTAACAGGATTTTTTCCCCATTTTTGACTATTTGTAAAGGGCAGCTGGTGTATAACCAATACCCAATATCTTTTAATTCAGCCTGACTTGCCATCTGGGCTACAACTAATTAATCACCAAAACAACCTTATTCATTTGCATTCAGAGTTATTTTGAAGCTTTATATCTATGGTTCAGGAACAGACATGTGGCCCTTTGTTTGAAGTTGAATGTAGCCTCGCTTGGTGGCTTTATCGGCCTGAGAGCGCTTAACGGACGCTGTTATCTGGCAGGCAGGCTGAAAGGGTCTGACGCGTCATTAGCATGCCAAACGAGGAACCTCTATTCAGCATCGTCCACCTTGGTGTCACTTACTGAATGCGGTGTGCACTCCCTTGGTCCAGGTAGAATGTCACGAGAGAGAGGTGAGGAAATGGCAGTGTTATTTAACTTTATTGTCAGGCATGGCTGTGGCTTATCTACAAAGTGGTTACGAATTGTCATAACAATAAATAATCACAGAATCTGGATGCTTTTGTCATTGACCTTTATTTAACATTTCACCACCCATACAGTAGTCAGTGTTCCTAGAGGGTATTTGTAGCTATTCAAACAGGGCAGCTGAGCACAGGAAAAATGGGCCTTGAAGGGCCAAGTCAATATTCTACATTTTTATATGCCCCCCCCCTCCTTAAAGTCCATTTTTAATGTGGTTTTATGTACCAAATTGGTTGTGTATATATATATATATATATATATATATATATATATATATATATGCAATCATATTCTAACATCTTTATATCTTTATATCTATGTCTTTGTTATAGAGCCTTTAAGATTTGTATATTGTCATAAAATCTTGTATGGTAACTTCACAAGAGATGAGAAAAAACCTTCTTAACTTTGAATGGAGGATGATGAAGCAAAAATGGCTTACCAGCAAACCAAGTAAACCTTAGCTATTTCTATGGGCCAATTCATTGTGAAAGATTGACTTTCAATTCATTATGAAGGACAGCTGGCATTTCTGATTCTGTCAAAAAAAGTGTACAGGACAAACCTTTCAGACAAAATCCTCAAGAGTGCCAGTAAACAGTATCTTCACATTTTTGGATTTGCGGATCATTCGTAAGGCTGCGATGATCCATTTGCATCCTAACAGCCAGAAGCAGCACAACATTTCCCTCTCCAATAACTCTGTTACAGACTATCAGCAGTAACAATCCTCCAAATCACTTTCATTTGAATGGATAGGAGGGTTGGCTTAACTGCTGAAGGCAGAATGGGCAGTCTCATGTAAATATGTTCATGGTTGTGACATCACAGTTATGTTTAATTCAATATGAACCATTTTTGCACCTTAATCAAGAAATATTTGTGATGGTTGAGGGCCTCTACGACAAATCTGGAATGAGACTTTGTTCCTAAAGCAGAACAATAAATATCAGCTACTTCAAAAGAAGACATTTTTAGTCTATTTTTTAGTGTATCTATGCTCATTTGCATTAATTTCATGTAAACACAAACTTATTGATAAATACTTTTAAACAATATGCATAGCTGCCCGAGACTTTTGTACAGTATATACATGGGCCTGAATTTGCCCAATAATTTATTATTATTATTATTATTATTATTATTATTATTATCATCATCAACAATAATAATAATATCAACAATGATAATAATAATAATAATTGTGATGTCATCTGCAAATTTGATGATGACATTGGAGCTGTGTCTGGCTGAGCAGTCGTGGGTGTACAGAGAATACAAGAGAGGGCTGAGCACACAGCCCTGAGGAGCTCCAATGTTAAGGGTCAGTGAGGAGGAGGTGATGTTGCCCACCTTTACCACTTGGCATTGGCCCGTCAGGAAGTTCAGGATCCAGCTGCACAGAGAACTGTTCAGACCCAGATCCCGAAGCTTAATGTTGAGCAATGGTGTTGAATGCTGAGCTGTAGTCCACAAATAGCATTCTCACATACGTGTTCTTTTTGTCCAGATGGGAGAGGGCAGTGTGTAGAGTCAGGGCAATTGCATCATCAGTGGATCTGTTCTGTCTGTGAGCAAACTGCAGTGGGTCCAGAGTGACAGGTAGCAGAGGTGGACTTGAGTTAAAGCAGAGATGCCCAAGGTAAAATACTACTCCAGTAAAAGTAGAAGTTCCTCCCTTTAGCCCTCAACTTGAGTAAAAGTACTAAAGTATTTACCTTCAAATGTACTTAAGTATAAAGTAAAAGTACTAAAAGAGTAATTCTGGCTCTGATGTCCTGTTATCATTTTTATAACCAGACTGGCTTCATGAACTCATTTCAGGTGAAAGTCCTCCAGCGTCTCTCTTGGTAAACCAGTCTTTTAATAGAACGTCATTAATTAGTGACGCTGACGTCTATTAAAATGATCATAAGCACAAAACACTGAAGGTAAACAGTTTCCATCAGGGAGAACCGAGTGGCTCTGAAATCACTTTTTACACACAAGCAAAGTTTCAGTTTAAGATTACTTTACAACTTAGTTCCAAGTTTAAGTTGAATAAACTGGCTTTAAACTCAGGATCACAGATGAGCTCCTTTACTATGTTGATCTGTAGGCGTCTGTTCATAAACATAAACCAGCCCAAACTCATTTACTATAAAATGAAATGGTGTTTGTAGAAATTCAGAAAAAAGCCGCATCAGTCTCGACTGCATATGTGGACATATTTCTATATTGAGCTCTATTTACACAAAGTTAGATTAGTTCATCGTTTAGGGACGTATGAGCTCCCAAAGTTTTACGCTGCTGCGCTGATGTTGAACTGTGTGCTGCACTGGGTCGGTATGACCAACAAGTCAAAACAAGCTCAGAACAAAGTGACCGCTGGGCCCTGATTGGTGCTCTGGCTTTGCGCTTCTTTCGTTTTGACATGTTACGTTTTTATACACACAGAAACCAAAAGGAACGACAGATTTCTCAAAATGTAGTGGAGTAAAAAGTCAGATATTAGACTCTGAAATGTAGTGGAGTGAAAAAAAAAGTCGCCCAAAATGGAAAAACTTCAGTAAAGTACAGATACACGAAAAAACTACTTAAGTACATTAACGGATTACATTTACTTAGTTACTGTCCACGACTGGCAGGTAGTCAGGAGCAGATAAAATCTCTTACCAGCTTCTCAAAGTACTTATGATGGAGTTCAGAGCAGCCGGGCACCAGTCCTTTAGAATATTAACAAGCTGACTTTGGAGCTGACATAATGGTGGCAAGTTTGAAGCATGCGGAACAACTGAGAGTGAGAGAGAGAGGTTAAAGATGTCTGTAAACACTCCTGCCAGCTGATGTGCACAGGCTTAGAGAGCGCGTGCAGGAATCCCGCCAGGCCCGGCTGCCTTGCGGAAATTAATGCGGGGACTCAAAACAGGCGTAGAAAGCATTCCGCTTGTCTGGAAGCGCAGCACTGATGTTAATCACAAAACGAGTTTCCCTCTTAAAGTCCGATTTTGTGTTTAGCCCCTCCCACAGGCTTCTGGTGTTAGTGGTGTTGAAATGTGACTCCACTTTAGCAAAAAACGAACAGAAGTTAAGGGAGCTCGCAACATGGCAGCCATGCTCAGCGCCATCTTGAAATGGATTGGAAAGCAATCTGCTAGGAAACCTTCTGTTCATCTCATTCCCAGGGCCAGCTTGTGAGCAGCTCACTTGAAGCCGATAAGGGCTAATGATCCCTACTCGCTCTGATCTCTCTATGCCACCTGTCCTGCTCTCCGTATGCAGGCATGCGTCCCTGCATCCCTGCAGCAAATCAGATAGCTTGTTCATCAGCCCACGTCGATACAGGTCAAAGATTTTCATTTCTGCGCTTGCTGCAGAGAATGCATCAGCACTGTGATCGCCACGTCTAGGAAGAAATCCCAGTCTCCACTGAAGAGCCTTTTCGGAACAGCTCTCCACTGCCTCTAATACAAACGATCGGTGTATTCTAGCGACATCATTTCCTTTCGAAATCAATAGCACCCTGGCTCCATCTGTGCTGCCCGGTATGTACTCGAGGACTTGGCAGTCCCAGAAGCCTCTCTGTAGATAATTAATATGTTTGCTTCTCTAATTGTTAGGATTCCCTGTCTCATTACTTGATATATCTCAAGATATTTATTTATTTTGAGGTTTTTGACGAAAAAGCCCCAGTAGGGGTACATTTACAAATTATTCTATAACATAACTGTGTTATCTGATTGTTTTCAACTAGGGCGCTTGAAATGCTGTAACTCTGCATTGAGCTGCTAGTGAGCAACGGGGAGTGAAAGGGGAAGAGTGAGGAGTGATACGCCTTGCTTTGAAATCAGTTCACATCTCCTCAAAACTGACCAAGCTGAGATAATTCGCAGATAAAACATTTATGGTTACTGTATTAGACGGCACGGTGGTGGGTAGCGCTGTCGCCTCACAGCAAGGAGGGCCTGGGTTCGATTCCCCGGCCGGGCGGCCAGGGTCCTCTCTGTGTAGAGTTTGCATGTTCTCCCCGTGTCTGCGTGGGTTTCCTCCGGGTTCTCCAGTTTCCTCCCACAGTCCAAAGACATGCAGTCAGGCCAATTGGACATGCTAAATTACCCCTAGGTGTGAGTGACTGTCTGTGTCTGTCTGTCTGCCCTGTGATGGACTGGCGACCTGTCCAGGGTGTGTCCTGCCTTCTGCCCGAAGACTGCTGGAATAGGCTCCAGCACCACCCCCCCCCCGACCCTGACAGAGAAGCGGCTTAGAAAATGGATGGATGGATGGGTTACTGTATTAAAGGGTTGAACAGGACTAACTTTGCTCTCTTTGTTATGATCTATGGTCAGTGGTCTTTATTTACTGACCATGACCATGACATGCTAAGTACAGCATGTTGTGATATAAAGTACATATTTCAGTTAATCACAACGAACATTATTATTATTATTATTATTATTATTGTTATTAGTGTTCTGTTTGGGTCTTGGTTCCTCTGATTGTATCCATTCATCTTGTTGCTGGTCGTTTTCTTTCTTTTTTACTATCCACACTTCTACATGATGATCTTTTCCAAGTATTCAGTTTTTCTCAGAATAGTTCCACACGTTTGGTCTTCAATCTGCGCTTTGAGTATGACGTGAGGTTGAATTATTTCGAGGATCCATTTCTTTATATTTACCACCCCAAATGTGCTGTTCTTATCTCTCTCTCGTTGTCATTGTTGTTAGTTAACATTGAGGCCAGCCAGATATGTAATGTTTTGTGTTTTTCAAATTGATTGATGAATATATTCTCTTTTTTTAGGTTGTGTATGATCTGTTGATGACTGTCAGCTTCACTAGCTTCACTAACTTGCTTCCCCTAGTGTTGCTGCAGCAGACTCTAAACCAGAGGTTGGCAACCTAAATGTTAAGCATTTTGTCAAGTTTCAACAAAATCAAACCACCTTGGGAGCCAAAAGATTTGATGTCCATTTTATTGAAGTAATGTTTTACCATCTTGCCTGTAAATATGTCTCAGTATGTCGTAGTATAGGGTAAAAAAATACAATATAAACTAAAACGCAGACTTACTTTGCTCTGCTTTAGGCTTTAGCTTAGCTATAAGTGTTTTCCTCACATCTCTGGCAGGAAACGTTTCCTCAAAAGTAGAATGGTTTCTTGTAAAATATCTCTTAACATTCAATTGTTATAAAGTTGAAGTCAGCTTGTCACCAGGTTCTTGTTAGAATTTTCCTGTTCCACCTTAAATGTATGAATGTAGCTAATTTTGTAGCTGTTGCACCATTTAAGGTGGAATGTGGCAATGACTTCAACTTTGTGAATTTTTTAGTGTTTGATAGTGTGTCAATGCAAATTAAACATATCAGGAAACCAGCTGGAGTGTTTATAAACACAAATAAGTCTATTTGTTTCGACTTAAATCTTTCTCTGTCGTTTTCGTTAGGTACGAAAGATTTGTGAGATTGTTATCTGCGTTGCTATGTAACCAGCAGTCTGTGTGCTAATCCTCAGGGTTAAAGGGTGAATTAGCTAATTAACTCCAGTGTTTAAGCATTTACTGATAAAACACTGTGATAAAAAGATCAGCAGAGCTTTATTTTACTGCAAAGGAGGATTATTTTATTTTTACCTAAAAATCTATTTCTGCTTTGGAGCCACAACAGGGCAGTAAAAGAGTCGCATGCGGCTCTGGAGCCACATGTTGCCGACCCCTGAACTACAGTGAGTTTTTCTATTTAAAAAAATTCTGAAAACTTTCTTCTTTGGAACTGTTGATGCAGCAATGGTTGCTACAGCTCTCATATAATGGCCATTCATAGACATTGCAGTGGTCCTGTTCAGCAGACCTGCGTACTGGAAATTCCCACTGTTTACAACTAAATTCTACACCCATTGCACAGAGTCATGCTTGTGTCATTCATTTTGCTGTGCAAATGATAAAGAAGATGATATAAAAAGCACATGCATTTGTTTACAGCAGATTTCTAGATTAGCTGCCACTTTAAGCCTCTTTTAACACTCTTGAAAAGGAGGTTCAAGGGCTCCTTAGTAACGAAAATGATTCAATATAGACCCATGAACTTTCAAAGAACCCTTTACATGATTAAAGACTCGGCTTGTAATCAGATTCACATCAAACTGAACCTCTAGTAGAAATGAGTGTTATCTTGTGTATTCATTGTAACCCAATGAAGAGCCATATATTAACCATTCCACCCTTTTTTGGTTTTGTTTTATATTTTTTACAACCTTTTGTATTAAAAAGACAAATCTGTGTTTTATTTACATTTTAGTGGCCCCTTTATTTTAATCACAGGGCCTTAAACAAGAGCATACCATGCAAATATGATCTTTACACAAAGCTTGCATCGCTTTTTTGCTGCAAGGGCTCAATTATTTAAAATAGTTTTGCTGTTCCTTCCAGTTAAATGCCTGGAAAAGCTTCAGAAAAATGAAGCAGCTATTCATTAACATTTCAGATTTAGCTTGAAAGGCTTCTGAAAAGCGAGATGTCCCCCCCAAAAAAATCAGCTTTCTATAACGTGTAAGCATTTTGCACACAAGCGCACTTTCCAAAAGTGCTAGCCCAGCCATCGCAAAGTTGATGGACAATATCTTGTGCTTTTTGGATGTCACAGGAACACTACGGTTGACGAGCATTGTCACAACAAGCGCGGCACCTGCCTAATTATTTTCTGTTTAGTCAAAGCACTCGCTGATGCTGAGCTCAGTGAAGTGTGTCAGATTTCCAAATTGGCCTGAATGACAGGGCTGCGGCAGCGCGCCTTCGCTCCAGCGTTTCAGCGCACTGTTTTTCTTTTCATGCACACTCACAGGAAATTACATACTGTAATATGCTAATTTTCCATGAATATTTCATGTGGAGTTTATAAATAAGGCGAGGAGGCGTTCTCCAGCTCCTCTCTGAGCGTCCTGCTCTTTAATCCTCATGTTTCTGTAGAGCTCGCAAACACTCCACCTTACAAACATCTCATGTGGATTAGTAACTGAACTGAGAGCACATTCACATGTACTCAACTCAGTTCTTTTAAAGTGAGCCTGAAAGGGAACCTGCTGCCAACGCCATCAGTGCAGGCTGTAAAGCTGACTTCTTTTTCTGGTCCATCGTTGATGAGATCTCAGACCATAACAATAACTCCTTTGGAACTCAGGCCCCACCTTGGTAATATTGCGTTATGAGTAGCATTGCTCAAGATGGTCACTTTACCATTGTCCTGAGTAGGTTGTTAGCCACAGGTGATAAAAGATTATAGCTCTGTATGTGTGGTAAGGTTCTTCAGCTGGACAGCCAAATATGAAACAGACTGTGGCTACTTTGTTTTTACAGCGCCTCACAAAATGAGACCACAAGATAAACAGTGCTCAGACCACTTTTATGTGGTCCATTTCCAAGTTTCAAGGTGGTCTCAGACTGAATACCCAATGGTTTTGCATAAATGAACATGGTAAATGAGCTCAGATCTAGGGACATACAGTATCATGGTCTCGTGAGGCCCTTAGGTGGACACACTCTGACAATAATGCGAAAGAATAAAACCCCGATTTGCCTCTTGCGCCATATTTTCACAGTCAGAAGTGATTTTCCAGGTTGGGAGCTCAATCAGAAGCGACTGACAGTGTGGATGATCTGGTAGAGAATGCGGAGAATCAAGTCAATCTTGTAGTTGAACTCTTTAGTGATCAGAGACCCTCCGATATTATAAACATACATGATATTTACGACCCACAACGTTCACATGTGATTCACACCAAAAATGCTCATTGGTCATCAGTCTGAGACTGCTTGCTTTGCTGAAACAAACCAAGTGTGAAAATGGCCCAAAGAAGCCCCTGAATTACATAGCACAAACCTCACTTTCTGACAGTGGCAATAAAGCGTAGGTCTTGTTGTGGAGCCCTGTGACAGTCTCTTATCTGGGCTTGCGGTCGGATCCTCTGCCCCCATCCATTTCTTCAGTGGCTCTGAGTGCGCGCATCATCTGTTTTTGCGGCGCGGGCCATACATCACTGCTGATGGTGAACGAGGAGCTCTTTAAGTTGCATAAACACTGTCGCTGAAGTGCTCGTGCTTGCAGGTGATGAATGAGGGACCCCACAGAGCAAGCTTCTGCTGCTGACGGTGACAGAGAGGCCTGAGGCATTCGGAGAGTAGAATGGACAGATGGTTTTGTACAGGTTACAGACATGAGGCTTTGGTATTCTGAGTTGTTTTGGGTTAATCAGGGGCTCCTGTTTTGTATCTTCTTTGTGTTTGTTTAACCATTTAAACCTCACATTCAGGAAAAAATTGAAGTATTGCCTATGCCTTGGTTTTGTTCCAGTATGTTAAGGTCAGCAAATGAATTTAAACTGCACTAAAATTGTCAGACAAATACAGCATTTAAGTTCATTCCTTGCATATATAATGATGAGGCATAATATTATGACCTTGTTTCTACACTCATTGTCCATTTTATCAGCTCCACCTACTGTATAGGAGCACTTTGAAGTTCTACAGTTACAGACTGTGGTCCATCTGTTTCTCTGATACTTTGTTAGCCCCTTTTACCCTGTTCTTCAGTGGTCAGGACCACCATGGACCCCCATTCTCAGCACTGCTGTAACATGGTGTAACATTGCTGTGACATGGTGGTGTGTTAGTATGTTATGCTGGTACTAGTGGATCAGACACAGCAGTCCTGCTGGAGTTTTTAAACACCTCAGTGTCACTGCTGGACTGAGAATAGTCCACCAACCAAAAATATCCAACCAACAGCGTCCTGTGGGCAGCGTCCTGTGACCACTGATGAAGGACTAAAGAATGACCAACGCAAACTGTGCAGCCGCAGATGAGCTGTCGTCTCTGACTCTACATCTACAAGGTGGACTGATAATGGGGGTCCTGACCACTGGAGAACAGGGATCAAAGGAGGCTAACAGAATATGCAGAGAAACAGATGGACTACAGTAACTGTAGAACTACAAAGTGCATCTATATAGTAAGTGGAGCTGATAAACTGGACAATGAGTGTAGAAACAAGGAGGTGGTCATAATGTTATGCCTGATTGGTGTATGCTCACTGGACAGAAAATCACCTGTGACTGAAACATGCCTAATATCCTACAATACCCCCATGAGCACGAAAGAGCTGCGATTTGATTTGGCACGGACTGGACAAGTTTCTGGATGTAGGCAACATCAATGTTCAGCCTTGCATCAAAGATTTGCGCAGTTCTGCCAGATTTTGTAGACACCTACTCTGGAGTCATTTTCACAGGCCACATTTTTTGTTTTGTTTCCCCCAGTATGTTAAATTCAGTAATTCTGTGAAGAATGTGTTATCTTTACACTAAAATCAACAACACATGTAACTTCATATATGACATCAGATATGATTTTGACCAGATATAATTTGGGTGGTGGATCATTCTCAGCACAGCAGTGAGACTGACATGGTACATCAGTGTCCCTGTTAGATTGAAAGTGGTCCACCATTCAAAAATATGCAGCCAAGAGCAGCTCTTTAGTAAGAAACCAACCACTGATGAAGGGCTAGAGGATAACCAATGAAAACCCTGCATCCATAGATGGGCTACCCTCTCTCTTTAAGTGCATGTCAACAGGGTGGAGCTACAAGTAAGGGGTTTCTTGTAAAGTGGCCAGTGTTTTTCTTTTATTTACTACTGTAAACAAATGAACTTGAGTTCAGTCATTTATAAATGTCAGCCTCTGAGGTACATTTGTAAAATCCTTATACACTGCATGGTGCAGAGTGTCCTTGGCAGGGAAAAACACTGTTGGCCACATTTCTGTTCGGAAGTCCTAAATGGGTCACTCTGTTTACTGGATTGATGAAATATGCTGTGCTTCCACACAGTTGTCTGGTGAACTCATGTAATTAGCATTCTTTCCCAAGCATATTGAGGTGTTCAGCCAAGCTGTACGACATAAGCTTCGACAATACGTGACGGCAGGTGCATCAAACGAAGCATGCACAGGTTTTGTCTTCTCAGATTGGTGGAACTGCTGTGACAACAAGAGACAGAAGAAACAACAAATCATACTCTTTTAGTTTCAAGCTCAAGCCACTGTCTATATAGTCCATTTATAGAACCTGAGTAAAGTCTTTTGGAATATATGGTTAATGTGATATTTTAGAACCAATAATTCTATGTACACTATATTGCCATGAGTATTCACTCATATGATATGCATATGAACTTGAGTGATATCTCATTCTAAATCCATGGGGATTAATATGATGTCGGCCCACCCTTTGCAGCTATAACAGCTTCAGCTCTTCTGGGAAGGCTTTCCACAAAGATTAGGAGTGTGTTTATGGGAATTTTTGACGATTCTTCAAGAAGCCCATTTGTGAGGGCAGACACTGATGTTGGACTAGAAGGTCTAGAAGGACCGAAAGGTGTTCTATCAGGTTGAGGTCAGGACTCTGTGCAGGCCACCCAAGTTCTTCCACACCAAACTTGCTCATCCACGTCTTTATGGACCTTGCTTTGTGCACTGGTTTTCAGTCATGTTGAAACAGGAAGGGACCGTCCCCAAACTGTTTCCACAAAGTTGGGAGCATGGAATTGTCCAAAATCTCTTGGTGCTGAAGCATTAAGAGTTCTTTTCACTGAAAGCAATGGGCCAAGCCCAACTCCTGAAAAACAACCCCACACCATAATCCCCCCTCCACCAAACTTTACACTTGGCACAATGCAGTCAGACAAGTACCGTTCTCCTGGCAACCCAGACTCATCCATCGGATTGCTTGATGGAGAAGCGTGATTCATTACTCTAGAGCGCACATCTCCACTGCTCTAGAGTCCAGTGACGCTTTGCATTGCGCTTGGTGATGTAAAGCTTGGATGCAGCTGCTCGGCCATGGAAGCCCATTCCATGAAGCTCTCTACGCTGTTCTTGAGCTGATCTGAAGGCCACATGAAGTTTGAAGGTCTGTAGTGACTGACTTTGCAGAAAGTCGGTGACCTCTGCGCACTATTTTTTACATGGCCGATCACTTCATGGCTGAGTTGCTGTTGTTCCCAATTGCTTCCACTTTGTTATAGTACCACTGACAGTTGACTGTGGAATATTTTGTAGTGAGGAAATTTCATGACTGGACTTGTTGTACAGGTGGCGTCCGATCACGGTACCACGCTGGAATTCACTGAGCTCCTGAGAGCGATGTTTGCAGAAGCAGTCTGCAGGCCTAGGGGCTTGATTTTGTGCACATGTGGCCATGGAAGTGATGGGAACACCTGAACTGAAAGAGTTTGATGGGTGATTGAATACTTTTGGCAATATAATGTATATCTGCTTATTCCGCCTGCCCATTCTCCCTGAAGTTGTAAGGAGTGTTGCAGCCTAAAGGTAACCAAGGAGCTCTAAAAGGGATAAATTAATGTTTTTATCATGAAAAGGCAAAAATGACAAGCCAGTATTTGGTCATTAACAGGTTACTATGTTTTTGAGCAATAACTAGAATTAATTAAACAATTTCCAGAGCACTTTTGTTAGTGCATTACAGACATTACACATTTCTTTGCACGGTATTTTATTATGCTCTTATTAAGCCAACAGCTAGTAACTCACGTATCAAGCCAATAATATTAACTAGCTGCTTATTACTACATTATTCAGCAGTAATTAGAATGAGTTGGTTGTTTTTTCAACAGTATGTGTAATGTTCTTATTAAGCCTTATCAAACCACTCATTGTTAATTAACTCTCTGCTTATTACTACTTTATAGAAGGATTAATTAAGCATTTTACTGGTGTATAATATGGTGTATATGCTAGTGCACATGGTCTGAAATGCATGTTGAAATGTTCTAATCTTATTATTATTAGCTTGCTATGTTTGCCAAATGTGGGCTTAATTTGGGGGCAGTCGTGGGCTGGAGGTTAGGGAGCTGGCCCCCTGACTGGAAGGTTGCCGGCCCCCTGACTGGAAGGTTGCCAGTTTGATCCCCAGGGCTGACAGTCCATGACTGAGGTGTCCTTGAACAAGACACCTAACCCCCAACTGCTCCCCAGGCGCCGTGGATATGGCTGCCCACCGCTCTGGGCAAGTACATTTACATTTATGGCATTTGGACTTACAATTTGATCTTTTTTTTTTTTTACAAGGCAGTGTTAGGAGTCTTGCCCAAGGACTCTTATTGGTGTAGTGTAGGGTGTTTGCCCAGGTGAGGATTGAACCCCAGTCTACAGCGTAGAAGGCAGAGGTGTTAACCACTACACTATCCAAACCACCCCACTACCCCTAGTGTGTGTGTTCACTAGTGTGTATGTGGTGTTTCACTTCATGGATGGGTTAAATGCGGAGGTGGAATTTCCCCGGTTGTGGGATCAAAAAAGTATCACTTAATCTTAATAAGGCTTAAAAAGTCCATAGTAATTGACACCTTACATGGTGTGTAATACACAAATAAGCATGCTCTGGAAACTGGTATTTCACCCTTGTTACTGCCTAATAATATTCTAATAATGCAATAAGCAGACATTTAATTACCAGCTACTAGCATATTTCAATGAGATTTTAAGGCAAACTCCACCGATTTTTCAGAATTTCAGAACTCTGAAGTTAAATGGTTAACCTGTAAACAAAGCCATTCAGAGTAGTTTGGTGTGGAAAATCTGTTCTAGAGTAACTTACAGTGTCAGAGTTGTTCACAGTGGTGGTGATAGGAACCAGACGTCCACCTCTAAATGCCCCCTCACAAAAAGTTGTTACATTATATGATTAGAAAGTTGCCGCCTGCTGTCTGAGAGATTGTTTTACGATGGTTTTGTTATAATGTTCTCATCTGAAACACATTTTAATTAACTTATTTTAATTAATTCATGGTGGAGGAATACATGAAAGTTGTTACTAAGGCAAAATAGTTCCCAAAGAAAGCTTATTTTTTCCAGATTTATGACTACTTTACCATCATCAACACTACATATAAAAACATAAAGACACATGTAGGTTCACTGGTGGGTTTGGATAGTAAATTGCATTGTTGTCATGGTGACCCCTGGTTCCTACCACCACCACTGTAAAGAAATCAGAGTCTGTAAGTTTCTCTACAACTAATGATTTCATATGAAACTACTTTGGGTGACTTTGTTTACGTATCAAAGACTGAATTATAAAGAAAATTTTGGTTAAATTCCACCGTATTGAATTGTTACTGAAATGACATGAGGGCAAAGCATGAAACAGTTTGCACTTCAGGACTAAATGCCTGTCAAGTTTAGGTTAAATGCACCAGTATTTTATTAAATTAATTAATGAGGCTGAAAAGCATAAGAAACTGAGGAAAAGTAAAGATGCTCTTGGAATGTTGAAATGTCCTGGAATACGCCCTGGAATGTTGATTGATGTGCAGAAACCATAAGCACAGCCATCGCAGAGACAGCTTGAATTCATAAATACATAAAGGTCATAAATAGCAAAACTTTACTGTGTCTCCTCTTTCATTTACGGCATACACACCTCAGAAAAAAAAAGCTGCAGTTTCCATGACAACTAAAGAAGAGAGAGAGAGAGAGAGAGAGAGAGAGAGCATCTCTGTGAAACTCTGGCTTCTTTTTTTGAAAAAAAAAAATAAAGGTAAGCTTCAGTATTCCACTTCGATTGTCATCATCTTTTTTTCTTAAGGTTGAATCTGGAAGATCTGTTTTCAGAAATATGAGCTCAAGTTAGCTTGTCGTTTTTTATGGCTTCATATTTCTTCCTGAAACAACACGTGTTATGAAATGAGGGTTAAGATTGAAGTGTTTTAAGCCTTTTTTTGCCAGTTGCTGTACTGCCACAATTGCATATGTGGATAGGTCTGAAGGTGTTTTTTTGAATTTAAGGCACATTTATGTAACAGATTTGAACATAAGCTCATTATCATGAATGCCAGTCTCTTTATGGAACGGTGATGTGGTTCTCTTCATGGTTTCTGCGACTGTCACTCTTCATAAGATTTGCTCCCACTCAGGATAATATAGTGTGCTTCCGACTCCCACACTGCAATCCGTAGAAGCAGAGACAGATTTTCCTTTGTCCTGTATTTATGTCTGAAGTATGCGGTGACATAGGTAAAGGCCTAATGGTGCACTTCTTGGAAAAGAATGCCGCGAAATCTGTTAAAAATAGCATTTTTGAAATGGCAAATTGTAAATAGTGCTGAATACGCTTAGCACTGGTGGGTGAATTTAAATGTTGAAGATCAAAGCCATATCCGGTGTCAGCGATTGCACTTGCATTTCATTTCCCTCAAGTTAACGTCGGGATGTCGGTTGAGCAGATGTTCTGAAGTCTCATGAGCATTACCTAAGATGCACTTCGGAGCTTCCAAAATATTTAACAGAACTTCCAGCAAAGACAGATGTAATTATGCACTTTCAAACTTTAATTTTGCTTCTGTATTCACTTTTGACTTCATTATTACTGGTGGTCATATGCATCAGTCAGTTCATTTTAATTCAGTTTAACTCATATGGTACCTTTTAAAGAAGCTTAACAACTTAAGAAGCACTGGAAGGATCCAAGAGTAAAAAGGAAAAGCTCTTTATGAGTGTGAGGAAGAACCACTGAGAGGAACCAAGATTCTAATTTAGAAATGTCTTAGCATTAGGAAAATATATCAAAGAACATGAAGGACAACAGGGAGGAACCATGACTTAGAAGAGAAAAGTCTCTAAGAACATGAAGAAGAACAACTGAGAGGACTCAGTATTTAAATAGGAAGAGCTTTCTAGGAGCATGAGGAAAAAACACAAGAAGAAACAAAAAGGAAAAACTCTTCAAAAACATCAGAATGGACCACTGAGAGAAATCATGAATCAAGTAGGAAGAACTTTCTATCAGCCTGAGAGAGTCACTGGAAGGAGGTGTGGTCAGACACTGATGTTGGACAAGAAGGCCTGGCTCGCAGTCTCCACTCTAATTCGTCCCAAAGGTGTTCTATTGGGTTGAGGTCAGGACTCTGTGCAGGACAGTCAAGTTCTTTTACACCAAACTTGCTCATCCATGTCTTTATGGACCTGCTTTGTGCACTGGTGTTCAGTCATGTTGGAACAGGAAGGGGCCGTCCTCAAACTGTTCCCACAAAGTTGGGAGCATGAAATTGTCCAAAATCTCTTGGTCTGCTGAAGCATTAAGAGTTCCTTTCGCTGGAACTAAGGGGCTGAGCCCAACTCCTGATAAACAACCCCACTCCATAATCCCCCCTCTACCAAACTTTACACTTGGCACAATGCAGACAGACAAGTACCGTTCTCCTGGCAACCAAACCCAGACTCATCCAACGGATTGCCAAATGGAGAAGTGTGATTCATCACTCCAGAGAACACATCTCCACTATTCTAGAGTCCAGTGGCGGCGCTTTACACCACTGCATTTGACGCTTGGCATTGCGCTTGGTAACATAAGGCTTGGATGCAGCTGCTCAGCCATGGAAACCCCATTCCATTAAGCTCTCTACACTGTTCTTGAGCTAATCTGAAGGCCACATGAAGTTTGGAGGTTGACTGTGGAATATTTAGCAGCAAGGAAATTTCACGACTGGACTTGTTGCACAGGTGGCGTCCAATCACGGTACCACATTGGAATTCACTGAGCTCCTGAGAGCGACCCATTCTTTCATAAATGTTTGTAGAAGCAGTCTGCAGGCCTAGGTGCTTGGATTTTGATTTTGATGGGTGAAATATAAGGTATATTGCTGTTGTCGGAACAAAACCTCATATCTCCAAAATGGGGACTTAACAGGAGAAGGAAAAAACATACTTTATTTTTAGTGTAAATCAGTGTAACCAGACAATTTTTCCAAGCAATTTAAGGCCTTTTTCTTTTGGTCCATTCATTATGAAATTTGCACACAACAAAAAACAACAGACATTTTCAAATGATGTCTAAAACTGAAAAATGTTACAGCGAATAACGTAAAATAACATGTTGTTCCATAAAATATTGTGACCTTTAGTTTGTCATGAACTCACTGTGTGCCATCATGGGTCACTGTTTCCTTGTTTAACTGCATGTCAAATAACTAGCCTAACCTATTGGCCTACTAGCCTTTTAGCCTAATGTCTAGCAAGCTAACATTGTTAGAGAAAACTGGCTAGCTTACTTCATTAATGGTCTAGTAATGGCAGACAAAACAAGCACAAATGATTTGCTCTTGTGACTTTTCAAGCTGTGATATAAAACTTTTATAGGGAAATCTACACATGCAGTGCCTTACCATTGCCCTTAAACTGATTCAGAGAAGCATGAAGCACCTCAGTATTTATCTTATATGCTCACATATATATCACATGGAGGGAGTACACGTGTGGCCAGGGTCATAATCAGGAATAGAATGTTAATGAAGTCCATTCTGCAGTGAATAAATCACACTGCTGAATGTGTTTACCACACCAATTGCTCGTTTTAATCTCTGTTTTATTTCTCATCAATCTGTTTTTCAGCCATCCATAATATGTGAGAAGTTGTGATAAGTAAATAATAAATATTCAAGACTCTCCACTATCTCTTTGTTACATCTCTAAGCAAATTTACAGCAGATTTGGGATAATGGCCATGTTAAGGCCTGTGTACAAAAAGGTTAGTTTCTTTTGTTGATTTTTATCTCTTCCACTGAAGCGCATGCTGATAAAATCCATGTTCTAAGGTGGCTTTGGATTGATTAGGATTTTGTCCATACAAGCTCAAGTGAGTGCTGCCATTGAAGCAAAAGAAGAACATATCAAATAGTATAAAGTTCTCAAATTCATGCTACTGTTCACTCAGATTGTTATGCTGATAATCCAATTTGTAATAAAAAATGTCCTATTAAATAAGAAAGTAATGCAAGGTAGATGTTCACTAGTGATCTCAGACTTAGGCCAGCTATTGAGCTTATAGGCTGAGTTAATCAGCTATTGCAGCTATGGACCATTCTGAGTATACTCTTAGCAAAAAGCATTCTTAGACTTATAACAATAGTAGAAACCTATGTGGTGCTATGTAGAACCATTTTTAAATAAGGTTCTTTAAAGATAGACAAGTATGGTTTTCATCTTAGAGAAAAACCATTTGACCATGCACTCAAATGATGATGGTGATTCTTCAAGGGTTCTTTAGCAAAGAAAATGGTTCTTTGTTGAATCGTGAGCATTCGAAGAATCCTTTGCTTGATTAAATGATTCTTTGCATGGAGAATGTGCTGTATATGGTTGTATATAGCAGCAAAAAAAAGGGTTCTTATAACGGGACTAATTATACAACCCTGGTTGGTGCTATGGAGAGCAAATTTTTAAAAGGGTTCCATAGACAACTATAGTTTTCATCATAGAGAAGCACAGTTTTACCATGGAAAGAACCATTCATGCACTCAAATGGTTCTTTGAGTGTCCATGTTTCTATATACACTCTTAAACAACCATGAACACTCAAAGAACCCTTTGTATGATTAGTGTTCTTCAGATTTATGGAGAATGTGTTGGTTATAGTTCCATATAGCACCAAAAGACTTCTGCTTGTGTTACGATGCCAAGCTTGAAACAATAGAAGAAACCTTTTTGGTGCTATATAGAACCATTTTCAAAAAGGTTGACCACATCCTCCATAAATCAATGAAGAGCACTTTCACCATACATAGAACCCTTTAATCATGCAAAGGGTTCTTTGAGTGTTCACAGTTCTACATAAAAAAAAACTTTTCTTTACTAAAGAACCCTTGAAAAGACTTTGAGTGTGGAAAGGTCAGAAATAAACATAGTGGGCAATTCAATCTATAGGTCTCAGTGGTCAGTTGTGTGGCCCTGCTGATTGGGTCATTTTGCTAAGCTTTTCCACACAGTAGGCTGCACTCCACCACCCTATTGTCAGGGTCCTCCACGTATGGCCATGCAAGTGGCTTCACATTACTATGTATATAGTGACATCATCAGCAATTTGTGTAATATATGTATTCACATTGTGTCCTACCTAGGCCCTTCATTAGAACTAACTGCTGTGATAGACATCTGTACAGCTGTGGTGCCATTCCAGATTTACAGCTCGCCATTTAGAACTGCTGTTTTAAAAACCCTTCCCAAGGACAAAGCTGCTGCATGACCCTACCCAAATTCCACCCTAAATAACATTTGTCAAACTCTACCTGGTTTCCCTTAGGTTTTGTTGTCACATCAGAAGCACCCAGCATTTTTTGCGAAAGAATCCCAAGCTGTTGGGGACAGATGGAGAAAAAAAAGAGGGAAAAAAATGAAATGAAATGAAAGCATCCCGGATTAGAGAATAGAAGGCAGACGTCAATGAGGCTGACATGACAGAGCGCATCTTGGGGAAGCGATAGCAGATTGATTCGGACAGGAGTTAAATGACACTGAACTCTGGTGAGTTGAGCAACAAATCAGAGGCTTCGATGCTTAGCTGTCAGCGCAGTCGTGCTCCACAGGGATATTTCAGCAGACGCACACCTGTCAAGCCAAGGAATCTATATTACCCGGACGAGATATTGGACAAGGGGTGCCAGTGACAAAAACTTCAATCAAAGTGCAGCGAAGGTGCCATTATAGCTATTGAAGCATACCATGACTTTTTGGAAATAAACGCATCGAAGGCCTTGTTTTTGGAAAGGTGCACTGATGTGACCTTAAGAATTAAGCGGTAACAGTTTATCTGGTTCTGTTAGTATAGATGTTCTGTATTTGCCTTGCGTTTAACTTACATTTCACAATTTATCTATTAAATTCTTCTGTAACACTTCATTGGAAGTCTACCTACATAAAGACTTCATTACACATGAACAAGCATTGAATAACATATTTATAAAGGGTTGAGTATTTATGAACAGCTTGTTTTATTACCTGCAAGATGACATAAGATGTTTTGTGTATATAAGTATATAACATTGTGCTGACATAAGGCATTCATTTATAACACTCTTATAAATGTGACCAGAAGCCTAAATGAAAACACATATTGTATATTATATATAATAATATATATTTATTAAGTACCAAAGTTCAGTTTTTAAAATGTTACAAGAGGAATAAAGGTAAATCACCCTTATGCCTATATCCTATATCATCTTACAATTAATGGCAAAAACTGTTCATAAAAACCCAACTACCAATCTAACATTTACATAACTAAATACTTATTCATGTGTTATGAAGTCTTTATGCAGGTAGCCTTCAAATAAAGTGTTACCAATTCCAATTTTCCCCAGATGGAACCTCTTTCTGCCGGACCCCTGGTGCGCATTCTACCGGTGGAATGGAAATCAGCTCAGATGCTGTTAGCTCAGCATTCAACTCTTAGCATTGAGGGTTCTCTGGCTTGTTCTATGTAGAACTATTTAAAAGGGTTCTTTACAGAACAATATATATGGGCCCAATCCCATTTCTCATTTTTATCCCTACCCCTTGTTTTTGAGTATGGAACTGAGTTACAAGGGGTAGTGGCGGAAATCTTCCCCTACAAAATGGGACCCTCCAAATAAAAGGAACATCACTTTATTAACAGCTACTAGCGCTGCTCTGTAGGCGACCCTGCCAGCCTGCAGTGACAGCAGAGTAGGGTAAAGTATTTGCCAACTTCTTCAATTTAAGTTGGAACGTACTACTAGCAATTTTGGTAGCACTTTCTATGAATGTCACGTTTATAAGAATCTATAAACACATTCATAACACATTATAATGCATTCATAAGGCATTATAAACATGGCTATAAGTATTTTGAAAATGCATAACACGTTATAGCAATGTTTATAATATGTTCATAATATATTGTACGTCAATACCAATAAAATTCAGTCCCAGCTTGCATAGTGCATTATGACTAACAAAGCTGCCTGCTTATAAACACACCCTGAAACATGCTATAATTACTTTTAACCACTCTTGATTTATATATATTTAAGTAGCTTATAGTGATTTGTAATGTATAATAACATTTATTTGAGCATTCCAAGTGTTAAATTTCATTATGGGAATAAATTAGTAATGACAGATTTATGATATTTTAACTTTAGGTTTAAAGATCTTATTGGAGCTTAAAGTAACATTACAGAGTTTATGTGCTTTTTATCAAGGGAATAGATGATGATATTATGCATAGGATATAGCAACCATGCTATGATTACTTTTAACTAATAATGAATTATCGGGAATAACAGCTTATAGTCATTTATAATGTATTATAGCATGTCTTTGTATGCTCCAAGTAAAGTGACAAAACTTTAGCGTGGGAATAGATTATAACTGAAAGATACATAATATTTGAATCCAGTTAAAAGACTTTAAAAGCATTTGTGACCTTAAAGTAAAGAGAGGCATGTTTAAAAGTTTTAAAGTTGATTAAATCCACAGCCTTTCCAGCGTTCTAAATTTACAGCATTTGTTTTCTTTTTTTAACAGAAAAAAAGTTCTTTAGGTGACAACAATGCTCAAAACTAACACAAACTTCCTCATTGAAACTTTTTTTGTTTGCCGTTTCTATGTAAAACAGGTACACTGCAAAATAAATCTCTGTGGCAAAACCTGAAGCATTCAAATGTCATTACAAAGGGAGAGCTCTCGATCTTGCTTTGAGATATTAGTTAGAAATGGGCAGTAGCTCACCACTGGCTTTCATTTCAGTTATTTTCATCTTAATCTCACTGGTCATTGCACTGCGACATCTCTGAATGAATGAGGAGAGTTTTTCTGTCATTTTCATTCCACTGACCAATAGCTCTGAATGCATCAGGTGATGCTAAACTGAGCTCAGCAATTGGTGCTGTCCTGCATATTGTGTTGTGATCAACACCAACAGCTTCAAATGCCCTTTTCATTGACTTTCCCTGGTTGAAGGCTTGTAGAGCTGTCTTGTATCTTTGTATGACGCCTCTGGAGTTTTTTAGTTTTTTTTTTACTGTAAAAAACCAAACCGTTTATACATCCATCAGTTTTAAAAATGTATATTTTTTCCTAAACTTTCATGGAATTTCTGTGACTGTTCCATGTAAAACTATGCACCACAATTTGCTACAAAAACTAGCTAAGAAACTTTTAAATACCATGTTACAGCAACGGAACTTCGGCATGTATCAAAATATAAAGTAGACTTCTAAATAGATGATTAACATTCAACATAACACAGTGACTTTTTATCCCTGGTCTTGGAGTACCCACCTGCCCTGCCCTTTTTAGTCTTTAATCCCATCTTGATTCAACTCATCAGCTAAGTAACAAGCCTCTTCTGACTTGATGCATGTCCATTAGATCCAGAAAACATTCAAACATGCAGGGTGGTGCTTATTCCAGGACTAGGACTAACAGCAACTGCAGCAGAGCGCTAAAGCTAAACTACTACAATAGTCACAATAGTTGTCTCTATTCATCTATTCACTATACTATTTATCTATGTATCTATTCACTATACTAATTAACCAGGTCCCCGAATAAAATAATAGTTTGGCAAAGATCAATTACACAATTTTCCAATGACCCCAGGTTTTGTTCATTGGTCAAGACGTGTTCGGTGTCCAAACTTTATTTCTTTAGTTCAAATGCAATAGTCACCCTAATAGCCCACATTGTTCTGTAAAATCACCAAAACATTTCTTGACCTGTTCAAACAGCATCCAGATGTTAATTCAGGTCTTGCAGACTAGTCAATGTGTTTTATGACACAGTATTAGTTACAGTGAACAATAAAATGAACAAAACTCACAATGTTGCTGAATTTTAGACAACAGATCTGTATTGACAAACTGCCTTAAAAATACAGTGCAAACATCTAGTCAATATATCGCTGCTGTCAGAACAAAACCTCTTATCTCCAAAATGGTAACTTTACAGGAGAAGGAAAAAAAACTAAAATTACTTTTAATGTAAGTCAATGGAACCAGACTTTTTTTCAAGTACATTTGGGCTGTTTCTATTGGTCCATTCATCATGAAATTTACACACAATATAAAGGACAACAGATATATTCACATTATGTCAAAGAAAAATGACTAAAATGGAGATAGAAGGTTTTGTTCCAACATCAGCGATACGTAGTATTTCACATGTTGAGATTGTTTTAAGTTTACTACTTTTACTTGTTATAAGTGATTGTATCAAGCGAAGTTATCTCACCACACTGGCAGATAATGTTGCATCTTTTAAGAAATATGCTTGATACAAGCACAATTATCTACCAATATTTTTTCTTAACAAAATTTCCCTAAAACTAGTATCAGGCATTTAGAAGTAAGATAGATTATGTCATAGTAAGCTTACAGCAATCTCAAGATTAGAAATACATTGACTAGATTTACAACCCCAATTCCAATGAAGTTGGGACGTTGTGTAAAACATAAATAAAAACAGAACACGATGATTTGCAAATCCTTTTCAACCTATATTCAATTGAATACACTACAAAGACAAGATATTTAATGTTCAAACGGGTTAAACTTTATTGTTTTTTGCAAATATTCCCTCATTTTGAATTTGATGCCTGCGAGTTTGTGTTCTCCCCGTGTCTGCATGGATTTCCTCCGGGTACTCCGGTTTCCCCCTGCAGTCCGAAGACATGGAGTTAGGCCAATTGGACATGGTAAATTGCCCCTAGGTGTGAGAATGTGTCTGTCTGTCAGCCCTGTGATGGACTGGCGACCTGTCCAGGGTGTATCCTGCCTTCTGCCCGATGACTGCTAGGATAGGCTCCAGCACCCCCCGTGACCCAGAAAGAGAAGCGACAGAAGATGTGTGTGGGTGTTTTATAGTACACATACCCTCTCTCTCCTCAGTTACAGCAGCACTTGTCCTAGAATGAGAGTTCACAGCGCCTTGTCTGGTGTGCATGGCTGCAGGTTAGCTGGAGTACAACTGTTAGTTCATTTGAACTTGAGCATTATCCAGTATAAATAAATACCTTAGGCAAAATAGTGTGACTTACAAGTGCTTGTAATATTAGCTAAGCCACAAATAATCTTTAAAGGCTCTATTAAACAGCTTCCCAATAAAGCACTGCTGGTCAAGACATGTCAACTAGCAAGCTAAAATCGCCATAGAACACAGCTAATATTAATATCCTAAATTTGGGCCAGTGGCTTGTGGTATCACAGGTTACAGGCTAAGTTCACTATGAATAAACTTTATTATATAATCTGACAAATACAGTGAAAAACTTAGAATCTCGCAATACATTCGTTTAAGGTTTGTAGCTATAAAACCTAAAGAAAAAACAACTGCTTTAATATCGTATTTTCGATCAGTGCAATCATGTTAACGGGTTCAAGAAAGCCTCTATTTAATCACAAGCAACATACACGCTTAACTAGTCATTCTACCTGATTGTGAAGGATTCTCTGTTTTTGCGGTGAATCCGGTGGTGTGTGTAAACTGATTTGGGAGCAGAAAAAACACAGGTATGTATGATGTACGTTAATTACAATTTCACAAATTTCAACAACTCTGAATTCTCCAGGGGGTGCTGGAGCCTATCCCAGCGGTCATCGGGTGGAAGGCAGGATACATCCTTGAACAGGTGGCCAGTCCATTGCAGGGCAACTCACTCTCTCCTTTTAATGGCTGTGAGTGTCTCCCCTCTTTTCCTTGGTAAAGTTATCTGCAGTTGAGAAGTAACGCAGTCATTATCGTTCGTCCATGTGGTCACTGCTGACATATCAGGCGCAATACCCAGCACTCTAACATCTCCGAGAACCTTGATTATGTTTCAATTAGTGTGCGAAAACATGTTCACCATGTTCCTGTGTTCCTTAGGTAAGGTTTTTTCCTTGATGTAGAGACTGTTCCTGTTTCAACTTCTTAGTGCATATTTACTCATGTCTACTGCGGAATGAAATTTGTCATCTAATGCAACGTGAAGACACTAAGTCTTCACTAGGATTACACTTCACTATTAATTACACTAAGTAATTGCAGTTTTCTGGATGCGGAGATGGGGGATCTTGAAAAGGTATATGATGTGTCATTGCAACAGATCCATGCGGTTAAGAGCTTTGGCTCGAGGCGACGGACACCAATGGTATGGGGTCTGCAACATGTGGCTCTTTTAGAGCCCTGTTATGGCTCCTCAGAAGAAGTGGATTTTTAGATAAAAATAAAATAATCCTCCTGTGCAGTAAAACAACGCTCTGCTGATTGTTCAACACAGTTTTAACAATAAACGGTCATTAAACACTGGAGTTAATGATCAACAGCTACTTCACCCTTTAACCCTGAAGGTTGGCGCGGAGACTGCTGGCCATCATATTAACGACAACAGTCTTGCCCAGGTAGTAGCTAATGAAACATCAAAGAGAAAGATCTGAGACGAACATCGATAATGTAGAGGTGAATGGACTTATCTGCATTCATATTCACTCCAGCTGGTTTCCCGATATGTTTAATCTGCAACAAGAAACTATCAAACACTAAAAAGTTGCTTTTCATTCGCCAGCATCTTGTTCAAATTCCCCCGTTCCACCTTAAATGGCGCAGCAGTTCTGGTGGCTCAGGCACCATTTAAGGTGGAATGTGAAAATTCAAACCAGAAACTGGCGAATGAAAACTTCGGACTTGTAAAAAGTTGAATGCAGATTGACATTTTGCAAGAAACTGTTCCACTTTTGTAAAAGTTTTCTGCTGGAGATGGACAGAAAGCAGCTCTAAGTTAGCTGAGCTACAGCTTAAAGCAGAGCAAAGTGAGTCTGTTTCTATTATATTTTTAGCCTGTACTAGTACATCAGCACATACTGAGACGTTTACAGTCAAAATGGCAAAATGGACATGAAATGTTGAGGCTCCCAAGGTTGTTTAATTTTGGTTGAAAGAACGAAATGGCTTTTCTTTACATTTGGGTTGCCATTCCCGGCGTAATGCATAGTCCACTTGTCTCTACTAAAGCAGCAGTGTTATCATGCCAAAATGTCCTTCTCATGCTGCTGTTTTTGACAACATAGACAACATGACAACAAAGATACTCTCTTAATCAAGTACAAGTTAGCTGTTGTAACAAAAGGACAAAATCTAGTGTGCAAAAAAAGGAATTGCTCTTAACAGTGAGAAAACATGAATAGGTGTGAGAAAATGTATTTTCAGTGATTTATTTGTATATTTTTAACACAGGTTTTGTAGCAACCAGTGTCATCGAAAGAGAACTTCTGTCAGAAGATAGATAGATAGATAGATAGATAGATAGATAGATAGATAGATAGATAGATAGATAGATAGATAGATAGATAGATAGATAGATAGATACTTTATTGATCCCAAAGGAAATTTAGGCATCCAGCAGCAATAACACAATACAGTAAGAAACATATTCACCATCTATTAAACACAGAAGAATAGAAAATATATAAGGGTATAAAAACTTTCTGTACAAGGTAAAGAACTATCTGTAGATGAAGCAATGCAGTAGATTTTGCTAACAAGTGGGTCAATATTTTTCAAGTCAGGAAGGCCACTGCATTGCCATGTGTTCATTTACAGGTAAGTGTGTGTGTGTGTGTGTGTGTGTGTGTGTGTGTATGTGTGCATGTGTGTCTGAGTGAGTGCATGTTTTATTTTATTTTGTTATATTTTGTTTATTTTATCTTATTCTCTATATGTGAATGTCTGTCTGATACTGTGCACTGTGAGCTCCTGTAACCAAAACCAAATTCCTTGTATGTGTAGCACACCTGGCCAATAAAGCTTGATTCTGATTCTGATCCTGATGTACAGGTGTGTGAGTGTGTGTGTGTGTGTGTGTGTGTGTGTGTGTGTGTGTGTGTGTGTGTGTGTTTGTTTTGGCAAACAGCATCTTAGAACAGTCTACTACAATTAAAATCTTTGTTCATATGAGTTTATCTTCTGCTTGATGTTTCTCTTTCATTTTAAATGAGATATCTTTATCAATGAAAGGTTTTCTCAAGGACTGCGGCTCAGGCAACTAGATATGATGGATGACGACATAGCACACAGCAGTAGAACGCTAAGTAGGATGGCATCCACACTGAGAAAGGCAGTCTACTCCTTTTCAAGGGGCAATTATTGTTTAGGCTCATTTTGTAACATTTTGTATATCTTCACCGAATATTTTTCAGTACTTTAGTAGGGCAGCTATTATTTTACATATTTAGGTGTGCATTCAAGCCATTGATAAAAGAAGGCGTCAAGGCAGTATGAAGAGTGGTGGGCAACATTGTTTTATGTTGTTGGATGAGAACAAATTCTCCCATAAGAGGAAAGTGAGTATTGCATGCTCGTTATATTTTGCGGTTTAAAAATAATGATTAAAATGAAAAATCTTTAAATGAATTAATCATTTTCTGTATAATTTGCACTCACTTGCCACTTGATTTGTGTCCATCTGTTTTCATGTAGAATTTATTTATTTAGCATGCTTTACCTTTGTTCTTCAGTGGTCAGGAACCCACAGGACCATCAGTGGGTAGTGAGAAGTGACACTGACAAGGTAGTGGCAGGTTAGAGTGTTTTATGTTGGGACGCTTACTGTCCATACCTACCTTGTTGTTCCACCTTATAGTTGTAAAGTTAGAGATGATAACTTATTTGATGCTGCACAATCTGTGTTAGTCATCTTCGAGTCCTTCATCAGTTTCTGTTTTCAGGACCACCTGCTGTATACAGACTATTCTCAGCCCAACAGTGACCCCAGCAGTGACCCTGCTGTTTTTGGTCCAGTACATATAGGGTGCACACAAACACACAAAACAGTGTTACTGCAGTGCTGAGAATGATGCAGCTGACCATCGATGAACAGAGTAAAGACAGGCTAACTAACAAGTGAGGCACAGAAAGATGGCAGATGGATTTCAAGGACAATGAATGTAGATGCAGTAGGAAAGTGAGTGTTCATTTTTTTTTTTGCATGTCAACATTTGCTAAGAAAGAGTAGTCAAGCTGGGTAAAGTGTGAGGTTAATTTTGTTGTGAAAAATATCCATCCATTCTCTAAGCCGCTTCTCCGTCAGGGTCGCTGGAGCCTATCCCAGCAGCCTTCGGGCGGAAGGGCAGACAGACACAGACAGTCACTCACACCCAGGGGCAATTTAGCATGTCCGATTGGTCTGACTGCATGAGGAAACCGGAGAACCCGGAGGAAACCCACGCAGAACATGCAAACTCCACAAAGAGAGGACCCCGGTCACCCGGCCGGGGAATTGAACCCAGGCCCTCCTTGCTGTGAGGCGACAGCGCTACCCACCACGCCACCGTGCCGCCACTGTGAAAAATATGTTCCTGATATTTTTCCTGCAGTACAACAGAGGACGTTTCGTACCTGCCTGGCAAATCAGGCATCCCAGAGGGAAATTGCCGTAAAAAAGTGTGTCCTGTGTTATCAGAAGTAAGGCCAAAGTCAAGGAGGCCAATTTTGAAGGTGGTAAAGGACGATCAAGAGAAGACCTCCTGCCAACCATTATGCAACATCTGAAAAGTGACTCGCAAATCATCACAACTGAATGGCGAGCCTATCAGCAGGCCCTGACAGATGCAGGATTTCAGCATCACACTGTATGCCACAAAAGACACTAACAGCAGAGCCCACACACAACACTTGGCACAGGCTTGGCAGGCATTTAAGGTGGAAGTATGGCAGCATCGTGGCAACCGTACCACAAAACTCTTGAAAGAACATTTGAAGGTGATTGAGTGGGAGTACTGGCCGGGAAGACGCCATAGGTTTAATGTAACAGGCCACCTGCTACATGACATTGGGAAATATGCATTGTGTAACTGCTGAAAAATATCAGCACTTAAGTTATCTCCCAGCCCCTGGTCTTAGTAGGTGCACAGAATGTTTTGGTTTTAGTAGTTTTTGGTTTTACTAATATTGTGAGAAATTAAAAAAAATTGTATTGCTTTACATAAACTTTATTTTGTATAAAATGTGCCTTATTTTACTTTAAGCTCACAAACACAAGGGAGTAAGGGTTAAGCGTTAGGGGCAAGGGATTAGGTCATGGTTTTCCATCAGTAAGAAGAACCATTTGACCATGCGAAGAAACATTTATGTTTCTTTGAGTGTTCCTAGTTCAATATAGGACCATTGCCTTTTTAGAAGAACACTTGAAGAACCAGTTTACACAAGAGTGTAGAGATTCATCACACAAATTAAAGGTTCTTTCCAATCCAGGAACCATTCATTATTTTATTTTTGAGATTGTAGATGCACTACGATCTGTCTGAACAAAACTTCATGTCTCCAAAATGGTCATTTAACTGGAGATGGAAACATCATTCTTAACTTTTAGTGGATGTTAATGGAAGAAAATTTAATTCTAAGTCACTTTGGATGATTTGTGCATGTCGTGAGCACAGGACAAAAAATTTCACAGGACAAAAAAAGATTCCAAAGGCAATAATGTCCAAAACTTTCAAGCAACCCTTGCAATTAGTTCAGCTACTATTTTTTTTCTATTAGCCATACAATGCTTTCACAGTAGGCAGACTTCAATGTCTTGCTGTTTTGAAGGAGGTCTCTATGTATGAATGATGCATTTTTTTCTTCAATAACATTGATGTAATATATTTTAATATAAATGTGTGTAATTTATGAAACTGGGGGCAAAGTGGACTTTGATCTGTGTAGGTGAGCAAGGAGGTCAGCTTTTCTAAAATATTTGTATTGTGTTTAAATGCTATTTTTCATTGAATTACGTTACTTTTTGATAGTAAAAATTGTAAATTGTAAAAAGCTGCAGTTGCATTGTGTATCCTCTTGGCATGACCAGGTTTTATATAGAGAGGTGTGAACTGTTTGCACAGCAAACTCCTCTTTCACCCCATTTTGCTCACTAGCAGCTCAACACAAAGTCTCAACATCTCACACACAGAGATCCAACAGTGTCCTGATTAATCTGATAACAGAGTTGTGGGGAAATCTTATATTTGATTATATTAATTAAAAATAAGAGGTGGTTTCACCAGGAAACCTGCAGGAAGAAACGGAAAGAACTGTGCACAAAGCTTGTTTCATCTCCATAGAAAAGCATTGCCAATTGAATTCTTAGGTGATGTGTGTAATGAAACTTTGAGCCACTGGTGGTTTAAGGGGTTGAAGTGCACCCATTGCTGACACTGATGTTCAATTGTACAAAAGAGCTTGTATATTCTTTCAAAAAAAAAAAGACCAATAAAATTAGATGGTCTGGAGCAGCTGCATGAGTCTAAGGTTATGTCCAGAGCCAAGCATCAACTAGATGGGCAAAACCCCCTCCACACCCCCAACTTTGGGCTGTTGAGCAGTGGAACCTCAATATCTGGAGTGATTGAGCTAATCTGGTTCGTTTGGGATGAGCTGGAGTGGAGTTTGCAATCCAGACGTAATCATCTAACTTCAGTACCTGACCTACCTAAAGCTCTTGAGGCTGAATGCAATGAAATCCTCACAGCAATGTTCCAACATTTGGTGTTAAACCTTTGCAGAAAGGTAGGGGCTGTTAATACCCTTGATTTCAGAAGAAATACTGGTTGAACTGATGTCTTCAAACTTTTGGACATGTCCTGGATAATATACAGCTGAAGCAACAGTGGATGTTTGACATTAAACCTGATATATTGGTCACAGTTAATGGAAAGGCATGACACTTTGGCATCACGAAGAATGAAGAAATCCCCTGTTTCATTGAGTGGATTGCACAGCACCTGCTACAGCATTCATTATGACACTTAGATCTCCCTGTTTGCGTTGTTGTCAGGGCGAGTTTTCTTGGCTCCTCTGCTCTAAGCCAGAACATGTGAAGAGTCTTAGCAGATCATGTTGTTGTAAACACTCTGCCTGTGTGCTCTGAACTAAAATGCACGAGTGCCATTTACATATGCAAGTAGTGTAAATTTGTTTAAGTCATTTCACCTCGAGTTGATTTCACCTAATGATCCTCCTCATTCAAGGGTTCTCAAATGTAATTTATTTGCCTTCATAATGTAATCAAACATGGAAAGTCTCTAACCCTTACCTTCTCTCTTCTAAAGCTTCGTCACCAAGTCAAATGCTAATTTCATCACAGGACACAGTGACATTGCTCTTTTCTCTCTATTCCACAGCTAGTAAATAGCAGAGCTAAAGAATATACCAAGTGCCTTTTCAGGCAGGCCAATTGCAAAGCAACTCCTGTACCATTTTATTCCATTATGTGGAATGTCAGTTCTGTGAGGAAAAGTACACATCTAGACACAATAATAACAGAGAACTTACCTGCTCCATTTTTAGAGAAAGCTTTCAGTTACCATTAGATCAGCTCCCTGTTCTCTCTTCCCATTATTGAGGAGTTTAGATGGTTAATGTGCCCCTTGAGCCTTGGCAACACTACACATCTTAACAGGCTATAAAAAGACTGGGCATCTCGCGCTATGGTGACTGGTTTTTGCAGATTGTTTTGGGTGACTGAAATATTGGTGATCACACACTGAACAAATAGGGATCACACAATATTCAGCTTTTCAGCTGCTGTTGAACAATCAGAACTCAAGCAAACTTACTGTCACACCTTGCTTGGAGGCAGATAAGCTCAGACCAGATTGTGAGTTGTAAGAAAAGTGATGGCAAATCACAATAGCACATTCAGTGCAAGGGTGTTTATTCAGTGAACAATGTCAAGAAAATAACAAAATGTTGAAAAAGTAAACAAAAAACTATTTACAGAATATACTATGAACTGTGAAGATGCAACCGATTCCCTCTAAATCCATCAGCTCAACAATCAACCGACCATATCCGTCTTTTATGGAATCGCTTTGAGCTCCTTAAACAGACATCCCCTGGTCTACCCAAGCCAGCACAAACCAGTCCATCACCTCTGAAGGGGGAAACAATAATAACCATCAATAATACCATATAAAATACATACAAAATCCAAGAATCAAAAGAAATCAAAAGAAAAGCTTGTTCACACAAAATGAACAAGATGAAATTAAATTAAAAAAAAGAATTAATCCCATGAATCCCCCCCTCCAAATGGATTAGTCCAAAAGGGTTCTACTGAGCATGTCTGAAGTTTGCCCAGGCATTATTTAAGGACTGCTCAAACCAAGCTTGGGCCTTTTCCCCGACCAGGCAGTATTGCAGCTCATGTAAGTAATGTCTGTTATAAATCTGCTGCTAGTATCATGATGTAAAGCCCAGTAGCATTACTTTAACTGTAAAAGGTGATACTATGTACCAAGCTAGCATCGGCTGAGCTTGCAGGGAGAAGTAAACAGCAGCATTAGCTGATAAAATGGTGAGGAAATGTATGAACTACTGTAAGACTAGATCAGACACAGAACGGGACTGAAATGGGGAGGAAATATGAAAGGAAATGGCTTTAACTAGGGAGACTGGTTTGCTAGTTCTGTCACACTTACACAAACCCTTGCGTTCTCCTGTAACTAAAAGATGCAAATAAACAAACCAAGAGCTGCTCACTGCTGCTGTTTACTCGGTTTGTGCTGGCACAGTAAAGAAACCGCAGGTAAACATGCTCTAGTGAGGCTCATGGATTTAAGAATGTGATCAGTGTGGTGTTTCTTCTAGAGTTTTAAAAGTACATAAACTTGATGGTGTTTGTCTTAAACTTGGTTCATTAAAAAGCTTTGCTCCACACGAGTGGCTTTTTTTATTGCATTTTTCTTTGTTTACTTGCTATATTGTCTTCTTTTGCACTCTCAGTTCTCACTGGCTATTGCAGGAGTCTGTTCAGATTGAGCCATTGACCATTTTACACTAGATTACGCACAGTCAGGCCAAAAAAATCAAACGTTTGATAAACACTGACTGGACTGACCAGCAATCAGGAGGCCAAAGACCTGCGTCCTCCACCCTCGACTCTCTCCAACTGTCGACTCCAACTGACCCAACCATCTGCAGACTAGAGCCAACCAGCACAAATACAGCCAGACTTAGAATCAGGGCTAAAATCAAGGTAAAAGTGGTGCAAGCCCAGCTTTAAAGAAATTAGACAAAATGCAGTTGTTTAGTGCCTTAAACATGTAAATGTGATGGTAGCATGTTTTTAAGCATATCCATGTCTAGTTTCACTTGCCAAGACCAATTTTATCCATTTCTACTGGTCCACTTGGTAAGTAATATTTAGACCAGACTGTTTTATGGCTTTTTAAAAAACAGGAAAGGATGATAATAAAAGGCTTTTATGTCAGCAATGATGCCCTTTTAAATAATGAATTCAGCTAATTGACCCTAAAATCCCAGGCTTATTGCATACTAAGGCATCTTACTCAGTAATTATTTGGACTACAATACAAACTAGCCATTCTTAGGCTAAAGAAGTGTAATTAAACTGACACTGGTGGACTCTGGCCATTTAAGGTGTTCCGGAACACCCATTGCTGACGTGTTCAGTTGTGCAAAACAGCTTGTATAATCTTCAAAAAAGCATTGACCAATAGACTGGGATGATCTGGTGCAGCCATATGTGAACCCAAGTCCTCCACAGCCCTTATGCACTGCTAGAAATAAAGGTACAGTGCAAGTATATTTTTTTGTTCATCAAGGTAGAAATTTAAATGTAAATGTTCCCTCAAAGGTACAACAGTGGATTTAAGGTCCAGCTTTGTGCTTTAAATATCTTATACTTTTCACCAGGAAGTGTAACCTAGTGTTTTAAAACGGAGCAATAAAATGGAAAGCCTGGAGAAGAGACAGGGTGTGTGGAGTCAATACAACTCATATCATTTCAATGGATTATGGTACAATTATGTTCACTGACTAAAGGTACTGAGATGTAGCTTTGAGGGTACCACCCCACTGACAAGAGGGGCACTGCCCCAGTGACGGTGCCTTTATTTCTTTAGTTTGGTACCTTTATTTCTGAGATCATACGGAAGTCTGTTCACTCGGCAGCCATCTCTGCAATTGGTTCCAGCCATATAAGACCAGACTCTTATCTCTTTGAATAGGGTTAGCTCTCAAAGTTACTAAACTCACTGGTGGGGTACCCCTCTTGTCTTACCCTGTCTCGTCTCCAGGCTTTTTTATTTTATTGCTCTGTTTTAAAACATTAGGTTATGAAAAAGTACAAATACTTACCTTTGACCTGGAAAAACCCTAAAACCACTGTTGTACATTTGAGAGTACATTTGCATTGTTTATACCTTGATGGATGAAAAATGTACCTGCGCAGAACATTTTTGGGATGAGACTAAAATACTTAAAATTGAAGCTCAAATTACACATTTGAAATCTGACAAATCCTTAAATATATTGTAGCCTTTTTTTTTTTTTAAGGGCAGGACTTCAAGCATCTGCAATCAGATATGAGTATTATGAGCTTTCCCATCCATATTTCAACTCATAACCTGTCCTTTTATAAGCCCAATTCAGTGTTGACTAGAGCTATATAGAACCCCCAGTGCAGGGCTGTGCAACCATATAAAATCTAGATGTTGGAATGTTTCATCAAAACCAAAATAGTTGTGTTGTCTCTGCTCCAACAAAGATGACTAAATTTAAGATTAATGCAATTACCAGATTGGCTGAATAAAGCACATTGCAGCTGGGAAAAGGCAGTGGTGCAGTTATTTGGACACTAATTGGATTTGAACTATAAGGTTCAAGTGTAGAAAGTCAGCTTTAATTTGTATATAGACTGTATTACGTCCATTTGGTGAACCATAAAGGAATCACAGAATTATACGGAATTAGTTACATAATCAACAGACTCCAGATGCATATGGCCACATCTAGGGTCAATTCCAGACCTTTTATTACCTCTTGTGTGCATGATGCAATTATGCAACAAATGATGAATAAATAGGGATGTGATTAATATATAGTTTGCTCAATATAGATATAAATAGCATTAGATTAAAGGAAAAGCTTGACCAAACATGCTAATGTAGATAACAGCCACCACTGAGCGTGACTTCATTTGCAAAAGGCAAATTGTTGGCTGGTCATTTCCATTGATTTTAGCAACATCTTGGCAACATTTTAACAAGCTTATCACTGCTGTTGGATGAAAAACCTCGTATCTCCATTTTTGACTTCAATTTTGGCGTAATTTGACAATACCTGTTGGCCTTTATATTGTCTAAATTTCGTGATGAATGGATTACACTAACTGACCCAAAATGACTTGGAAAAATGTCTGGTTCCATTGGCTTGCATTCAAAGTAAAGCATGTTTTTTGCTTCTCCTGTGAAGGTGCCATTTTGGAGATGCAAGGTTTTCTTCCGACGACAGCGTTATATTAATTTAAAGCTGCTATTCTACACATTCTGCACCACAGTCAATCATTTTAAGTCCAGTATGCTGTAGTAGAGCCAAAACAATAAAAATATTCACTGTCCAGTTATTTAGACTGCACTGTTCTAATCTGTCCAGAACTGAAACGCTGTTCTTATATGCAAGCTCAAGACATCTACACACAGCAGACCTGTCTGTCTACACACCAGCCTGCATTCTCAAGCATATCATGCGACCTGTTAAGTCCTGGGCCCAGTGCAGTGAAGATTAGGTAGCATCTTGCCTGCGTCTGCCATTGTCTGGCTAAGTGAAGTGGGCAGCGCTAATGCGCAGCGGAGGTGGGGGATGGTTACATCGATTTCTCTTGGTCTTCTCCTCCTCAGCTCAAAGAGGATGCAAACAATCCAGCCTGGGTCCCTGCACCACCTCTTTCTGTTCCATTAGCTGCTTCACTGCAACACACTCTTCCCTTCCTTGCTTGACCCCAGGGTGTCTAGAGGAACAGTAATGTGATCAACACAGCACTTTACACCTATGGGCAATTTCCAGCTTTTGGGCAGCTCCTTCAACCCCTCTTCCTCACACTCGTCAATTGCTAATGGTGAGTTTCCACACAAGCGTGGTTTACCTTGGCAGATCTTGGGATGGGCAGTGTGGAATGCAGCATTAAATGTGATAATAGGTGTGTCTCTTTTGGCACTGGTAAAAAAAAAAAAAAACAAAAAAAAACAAAGGTCCCTTAAGGGTTGATATGGAGCAAAGCCATAGAAGAATCACTTACTTCCCTAAATAACTTTCAGTGGATAATTCTTAACAGAATCTCTTTTGTAACTGAGATTGGAATAATAGTTAAATTAGGATGGCAAACCTCAATGCAGTAAATGAATAAAACTGTCACTCTGACAATCAGTTTTGCTGCAGTTGTCCACAATCAATACTGCAATGTTCTCCTACCGTTCACAGTATCAGGTTCAATATGACTTCAAATAAGTCTTTCATTGCAGAAAAACCCTCAGTTTGACGGACAGAATGAAGCACTACATGCAGTAAATGTGGTGTTTAGATGAAAGTCGCAGAGCGTTTTCAAACTAGTGTCTTCAGACTCTTCCTCTGAGAATTCAGTATGTTTGGTTAAGTGTGAAAGCTGTTTTGGAGCCTGGGAGCTGTCCAGAGAATCTGGCCCTCCCGAAATCTGTGGTCTGAGGTTCGCTTCCAGCAAACTCTGGTCTGATCCACTGCGCATGGCGAAGCTATCTGCTTCTAGTGCAGCGTAAGTTGGTTCACATTGTAAAGTCACTGCTTTAACTTATTGTCACTTCACTTCCTTCTCATACAAGAACAGCTCTTTTCTTGCAGGTGCTCCTGCATCTTGAAATTCCATATGTCCAAATATGTGTTCCTGACTGCTTGAGTGTTTGTGTCCAAGGAAAATAATAAAAAGCAGAAAATAGATGAAGCCAATACCGCCTACGGTTTTGTAAAAAATAAGTGGAATTGCTCAGTCGATCCACGTTTTGGCTGGAACACTTGTGTGTGAAGTAAACCAGCAATGATGAGCTCCTCCCCCCCAGAATGAACCCAGAATCTGTCCTCAGCAGGTGTAGATGAAACAGGGTTCAGAATTAAGATGAGCCATGGCTGTCATGGCAATTGAGTCAGTGTATGATTGTTTCTCTCTGACTACATAGTTTTAAAGTGTGTAACTCAGAAAATACAGAAATATACATATGTGTATGTATTTTATTCATGCCAAGCATCAGTTAAGCATCCCATTGGGCTGTGGAGCAGTGGAACTCTTGGAACTCTGGAGTGATGGCTCCATTCAAATCCTACAGGATGAGTTGGAGTGATCCGGATCTAATCTTCCAACATCAGTACCTGACCCTTTTGTGGCGGTGTGCAATCAAATCCTCACAGCTAGTAAATATTACCTTTAAACATTAAAGTGTACTAAAGTTTCAGATGGATTAGTTATTGTCTGACTAACTTGTGTGCTGTATAAACTACAGTGTAACAGTTTAAAATAGTTTTGCCTCTTTCATTTTAACACCAAACATACCTTTTGTAGCTCTTTAATTCCGTCCTTCAGATGTTTGATGCCATACTTTGGATCATGAACAATTCCTTATTTCCATGCTCTTCTCCTCCCATCATTCTGGTACAAGTCTGGTACTTTGTCTGATTTGAATATGAAATGTTGTTCCAGATCTATGCAAGCTGTTTTGGATGCTTTTGGCAAACTCTATTCTGATCTTCCCGTTTTTGAGGCTTAAGTGGTTTACATTTTGTGGTAAACCCTCTGTTTTCACTTTAGTGAAGGCTTCTCTGGATTATTTACTTTGACACGAATACGCCTACCTCCTGGATGGCGCTCTCAGTCTGGACAGCTGTTGTGAAAGGATTTTTAGGGAAAATTCTTCTTAAAATTGTACCAAATAGTTCATTTGGTCAGACTTCATATTTTTGCCATCTCCTTGATGAGTTTGTTTTGATTCTTCAGCCTAATGATGTCTTGCTTTATTGGCACTGAAGCTCTTTGAACTTCATGTTGAGAGGTAAGAGCAACAGATGATGCAAATGTGACACTTGAAACCACGTCTAGACCTTTTATCTGCTTACCTACAAGAGAAATAATGAGGAAATAACACACACCTGGCCATGGACAAGCTGAGCTGCTAAATGTCCAATTACTTTTTAGCTGGTTTCAATGTAAATACCCTCAAATCAAAGCTGAATGTCTGCACTTTGTGTTCATGCTGTGGTAGATGGCTTTAGACATCCAGATATTTGTGGACCTGTATCATTGGACACTAATCTTGTCTGTATTTGGTCAAAATTCATTCAGTTTGTCATTGGGTTGAATCAGATTTACAGCTTACTGCTAAAGAAAACATAAGGGTGGAGCATATCACTGTTGTCAGAAGAAAACCTCATATCTCTAACATGGTAACTTTTTATAGGAGAAGGTAAAAATATACTTTGCTTTGAATGCAAGTCAATGGAGCCAGATGTCTTTCCAAGTCATTTTGGGCCATTTTTGTTTGTCCATTCATAAAATGTACATACAATGTAAAGGTTAAATGGTGTTTAAATGGTCAACAACTGAAAAATGACAAATGAAGATTTTCTTCCAACAGCAGCGATACACTTTATGGGTGGGACTTGCTTTTTTTTTTTAAAGAACTTTGTGTCCAAAAAATATATGTAATTTTATTTCTTAAGAATGCTTAAATGGAAGATGATTGACATCATGTTGTCTCTTTCAAAGTACTTTTAAAAGACCACACTGTTGACCACAATTTTCTTTCACTGCTCATTTGATGATTCAGCCAGTCTGACATCAGTGTACACTTTGTTGCTATTTTATTCAGTGCAGCTAGAATCCCAGATGGTCATGGATGTGTACAGTATGTGAGTAATGTATATTTGGTGTACAACGGCATGTGCTACATACATTTCAGGTCAAGCTTGGGTCTCCGGGGTCTCCAGAGGAACAGCGAACATCTGTGTGCAAAGCGAGCCTCCGTTCTCTCCACCTCCTGCTGAAATTCAGACAGAAAGCTAAACATGTCTGAATATGCACAGAGCAAACCAACTGCTCCTGTCCCTTCAGCTGCAACCAAATCCATGTGAACAGTCGGGTGCCGTCAGCAAGAGGTTGATGATACAGTGTTCAGAATTAAGATGAGCCATGGCTGTCACAGCAATTGAGTCACTGTGTATGAGGACTGTTTCTCCCTGCCTGCAAAATTTAAGAAGGTGAGTAACTTGTGAAATATATGCAAATTGTATTAGATCAATGCCAAGCATCAGTTTACAAAGCCCCCATTTGGCTGCGGAGCAACAGACTGTGTTCTCTGGAGTGATGGAGCTCCGTTCAAATCCTGTAGGAAAAGTTGGAGTGATGCAGAGCGAACCGTTCAACACTCAACCAGAAGAGGTCAGGTATTGATGCAATCAAATCACAGCAGTGTTCTAAAATCTAGTGCAGGGGTTGGTAAAAGGTGGTGCTCTATTTAAAGGTGAAAATAAAATAATCCTCCTTTGCAGTAAAATAAAGCTCTACTGATTGTTCAACACTGTTTTAACAAATGGTCCAAATGCTGGAGTTCATGTATAACTGCCAATTCACAAATCTCCTGGAGGTTGGTGTGCAGACTGCAAATGTGCATAGCAATGCAGAATAGTCTCACCTAGCTTGTAGGAAAGGTCAAAGAGAGATTTTAGGTGAACATCAATGGTTTGCAGTTGCCTGATATAGAGGCCCTCAGTGTTTTTAGAAGAAGCATTGGGTGAGCTGGTGTCTACAAACTTCTAGACATAGTTCATATACAGTATCGCCATTTATTAGTCTCATATTTTCATTTATTTAATTCAGTCAAAATATTCAGTAAGTACATTTTTCAGGAGATATTTTTAAGATATTTTGTAGGCCAATTATAAGATGATCCACTTGCATGGGGAAAAGTCAAAGGGAAATAAATGAAGAAAAAAATAGGAGATTCAAAAACTGTTGTTAAACAACTTTAGAGACACAGAAATGGGGCTTCTGCCATCCATGCAAGACCTGGTAGACCTCCAAATGATCTCAATCAGTTCTTAAATCAGTCTGAAACTCCTGGAGAACTACCTTCCTGCAGATTTTAGTTCCAACCTGTGTCCAATAAGCTGTTCCACCCCTTTCTTAACTCTAATACATCTGGTCCAGCCAATCTGGGACTTGGGAAGGGGTTGATTAACTGGAGCAGGTGTGGTAAATTATGGTTTGAACTAGGCTCTGCAGGAAGGTAGCTCTCCAGGACCAGGGTTGGAGACAACTGACTTTAGCTTTCAGTAGCACTTGATTTTGAAAGTCTACTGTAAATGCTTTGTAGATGTTCAGCTTGTCTATAACTGACATTTAACTAAATGTCTAAAATCAACTGGATGTGAAGTTGAGCCTGGTACATTCTCTTAAATCTAAGCCTAACCTTAAAACTTCTCTAATTTCAAAATAAAAGCTATAACTACACCTGAGCTCTGTCCTTACCAAAATCTGGTTAAAAATTCTTTACTAGAAAGTTTTTTTTTAATTATAAATAGACCATCAAAATAAAGTGTGACCAAGCTTTTATCTTTGAGAAGAGAAAAGGAGTAGGAAACCTCCACTGTTGTTTCAGAACTGAAAAAAAAAAACAGGTGTTTCTCTCCATCCACTAAAGAACAATGAACAGACAAATCAAACAAAGGCTGCTGGTGTTCTCAGAAGAATGGACAGACCAGATCTCAATATCACTGAATGCATCAATATCAATGAAGTATTACTTAGACTGTAGCAGAAAATGTAACCATCTGAGACTGAACTGAAGTATGGAAAATGAGATTTCTTTAAAATGGGCATTTATCAGTGAGCACACATTAAATACTGAAGACTGTGATATGTTGTTGAGGCTTCTGTGTAATTTTCTTTTGGATGCATGTTTTCTGCATTTTGCCTGATGTTGAACCTTGTACTTGAGAGCCACCTTCAGTAAATTAAGTTTGACTGTCTTTTAGAAAATAAAGTAAATTAGCAAAAATACATTTTTACTTAAAAAAAGAGAGCTTAAGTAGCAATTACACCCTTTAGCCTATATTCATAATCTCTTTTAGCAAACGCCTCAGTGGGAAGGTTGTGTAATTCTTCATACTAGCTTGCCAAGACCTACATTAAGAAAGCAACTGTCAATATGACAGCAGCTAGTCAAAGATGTAACAAGCCATGCCAAAAAAAAAAAAAAAGTTTGCAGACTTTTGGTTTCTGGCCCAGGACTTTGCAACAAAAATAAAATGAGTTTGGATTGAAATGCAAAGCAATGTAGTGCACCTCTGCAGGTGGTAGACCTTGTGACTGACAGTACTGCTCTCGTTAAAAAAAGGGTGGCTTTGGATTTCTCAGTATGCACTGTGGTAAAATAAGGCTTAGCGCTCTTGTAGCTTATTTGTAGCTTTAATTGTAACATTTGTACAAATGTTTCAATGCAGTCAGCTTCTTTGTTTTGCTACATTCAGGCTATTCAAACTGTATATTCAATGCATTCTGAAGCCTGATGTATTTGGCAACAGTTAAATGTTTTGCTTGCAAAAGGTGTCTTGTCATAGTGACCCAAGAGCCAACATCCCAGCATTGAAAAGGGTCCTGCTGGCCCATTTGGCACACTTCACAGAGCATCAACATGAACACTACACTGGATAATGATATCCACATTTCTTCGCTGGCCATCGAGTGTGCCCCACAGCAAGCCCGTGGTGCTTTAGATGATTTACAGATATGCCGAATTCCTACTGTGTTATCTCTGTTTTTATGGCTTTGGCTGTCCCTGTCAGGCTATTGTACAGTAAATGTTCAATTATGAGTAACTCTAGGAGTCTACAGTCTTATCTTCAGCCCTCCAGTTGGGGAGTGATAGACACACTTCTCTAGGATAAAGGCTTTCTCATGCACCATTGGGGATAAAAGAGAGATAAGAGTTTAGCAAGAAGACATGTCCTGAGGTTAAGGACAAATATTTCCCTTCTGTCCTTAAAAAAGAAATGGTGACGGAAGAATGCTCCCAAAAACAGCACGATAAGGATGGAGAGGGAGTGGAATAAAGATCAGAAAAGGAGGAGAGCTTAGCTGTTGTGTGCTTAAAGGTGAGCCAACAAAGGTTTATTGATGGCTTCGGTTTTGACCATGAATGACCTAAGACTTTCTCTAATAGATAAAGCCGGTTCTTTTCTACAAGAGTAATAAAGCACGTTCTCTATTGGCAGTTCTCAATTAGCATATACCTTGCTCAATAAATACCAAAATGCAGTGCCATTGATAAATATAAATATATATACACACACACAGTGAACATTAATCAAAATTTCTTTTCTAAAAATATATATCAAAGAATTCTTTGCATGGTGAAAGTTCTTCAGACTGATGAATGTGCTTTGTATAGGATTCTATATATCACCCAAAAGGGTTCTTCTATTCTTAGAAAGTTGAGTGTGTAATGATAGTAGGACCCTTTTGGGTGCTATATGGAACCCTTTATTTAAAAAAGGTACATAGAACTATACAGCATTACAACACTTTCATGACGCAAAGAACCCTTTAATCATGCAAAAGGTTTTTGAGTGTTCCTGGTTCCATACAGAATCATTTCCTTTGTGATGGAGCTCTTTAAGAGTGTACTGTTTTGACATTAAGTTTAGGAGCAGATTATATACATACATACAATCTCACAAAAGTGAGTACACCTCTCATATTTCTGCAAATGTTTTATTACATCTTTTCATAGGACCAAACTATAGAAATGAAACTTGGATATAACTCGGTGTACAACTTGTATAGCAGTATAGATTTACTGTCCTCTGAAAATAACACACAGCCATTAATGTCTAAATAGCTGGCAACACAAGTGAGTCCACCTCTCAGTGAACAACACCTCACAGTGAATTATGCCCAAGTGTGTCGTTGTCCCTCCCTGGTGTCATGTGACTTGTTAGAGTTATAACGTTCCAGGTGTGAATGGAGAGCAGGGCTGTTAGATTTGATGTTTTGGGTATAATTCACTCATACTGCCCACTGGATATTCAACATGACACCTCATGGCAAAGAACTCTCTGAGGATGTGAGAAATAGAATTGTTGCTCTCCACAAAGACGCCTAGGCTATAAGAAGACTGCTAATACCCTGACACTGAGCTGTAGCACAGTGGCCAAGTACAGCGGTTTTCCAGGACAGGTTCCACTCTGAACAAGTCCACATGTTCAGCATCATATCCAGAGGTTGACTTAAAAAAATAGGCACGAGTGCAGCCAGCATTGCTGCAGAGATTAAAAAAGAGGAAGATCAGCCTGTCAGTGCTCAGACCGTACGCCACACAATGCATCAACTCGGTCCGCATGGCTGTTGTCCCAGAAGGAGGCCTCTTCAGAAGCTGATGCACAAGAAAACCCAGAAACAGTTTGCTGAAGACAAGCAGTCCAAGACGGATTACTGGAACCATGTTCTGTGGTCTGATAGGACCAAGATAAACTTGTTTGGCTCAGATGGTGTCCAGCATGTGTGGTGGCACCCTGGCGAGGAGTACCAAGATCTCTTGCCTACAGTCAAGCATGGTGATGGTAGCATCATGGTCTGGAGCTGCATGAGTGCTGCCAGCACTGAGTAGCTGCAGTTCATTCAGGCAAACATGAATTCCAACATTTACTGTGAAATTCTGAAGCAGAACATGATCCCCTCCCTTCAGAAACTGTCACATGGCACTTTTCCAACTCGATAACGACCACAAACACACCTCCAAGATAACCGCCTTGCTGAAGGTAAAGGTAATGAACTGGCCAAGTATGTCTCCAGAAATAAGCCCAATTGAGCACCTGTGGGGCATCCTCAAGTGGAAGGAGGAGAAGTGCAAGGTGTCTAACATCCACCAGCTCTGTGATGTCATCATGGAGGAATGGAAGTGGATTCCAGTAGCAGCTCTGAACCTGTGCAGCTCTGGTGAATTCCATGCCCAAGAGGGTTAAGGCAGTGCTAGATAATAATACCCTGCGATGGACTGGCGACCTGGGTGTATCCTGCCTTCCGCCCGATGACGCTGGGATAGGCTCCAGCACCCCCCGTGACCCTGATGGAGAAGTGGCTTAGAAAATGGATGGATGGACAGATAATAATGGTGGTCACACAAAATATTGACACTTTGAGCACAATCTGGACATGTTCACTGTGAAGTGGACTCACTTGTGTTGCCAGCTGTTTAGACCTTAATGGCTGTGAGTTGAGTTCTTTTCAGAGGACAGTAAATCTGCACTGCTATACAAACTGCACTTTTGTGAGATACTGTAGAGAGAGAGAGAGAGAGAGAGAGAGAGAGATCAGGCATAACATGACTTTATAACATTATAAACTGTTTCTACTTCACTATGTATGTGCACTTTGTAGTTCTAGGAGCAGAAACAAAAACAAAAAGCAGCATAAATTAATATGCACTGTCATTTTGTTGTTTTCCACTGGCGTCTGGATGAGCCCTGGTTTTCAGCTATATGAGTGACAATGAATAGCATGTTGTCATGTGGTTAACTGATGACTCCTAAAGCTGATGTGTTGTCTATATACATTTCCTCCTGAATATCACTGCATGAACTGATTTACGAGATAATTAAGTATTTTAATTAAGAATATTGCTAAATGGAAACTTATCCTGTGCACTGATGTGAAGCAAGGTCAGTTACGCATGAGTGTCTGCTTGCTTGTAACGTGTACATAGTGGGTAATACTACTGCCTCCACACAGCAGACTGGGGCTCGATCTTCTTGCCTGCGGAAGCATACCACTCCCAACACTACCAATGTTAGTCCTTGGGCAAGACTCCAAATGCTACATACATACATGCATCACATGATTCAACTGTAAGTTGCACCTTAAAAAGTATCTACTAAATACAGAAATGAAATTGTAAAGTAAATGTACTAATATTTGTATTTCGCCTACTTAATGATTGCATAATTAAGAGGATCCAATAACATTTAGGAGGAATTCTACAAAAACATGTTGGCTTAGGAAGTTCCTTATTTGGGCATGTCACTAAATAAAAAATCATGCACAAACACAGAGCTCTATAACTTTTTTGCCTCATGTGGGTTCCCAGGAAGGCTTTTGAGGGTGCTAACCCCCTGCCTTTTCTGATCTCCAATATGGAAATCCTGACTTGCTGAAATAGAGCAAGCCTGTGGCAGGAGGATAACACTCCCATGAGCTTTATCACCCTCCCAGACTTTTGGCTTTCGCCATAATGGCCAGCATCCTCTTGAATGCTGTCAGCCCGGAGCACATCCATCCACAAGGCTCCTCCTTAGTTTTACTGTCAGGACGCAAGTGGCACCTTCCAATTATGGAAGGATCAGCGTCGCCTTTCCAGGCCAGGGTGTTTTGGTGCGTGAAGAGTCATTAAGTCTTTTAGAGCGTCTGACAGTGCAATTAGCCCTCCCACACACGAGACGCTGTCTGCTGATTGGTGGGAGAGATGTCAGACTCACCCATCCACCCCCACACACACAGTGACTTCTCAATTGCCTGCAGATAGCATATCCACATTAGCACAGTAAACAGGTAAGCGAAGGGAAAGGAGATGGAGAGACTGGTGGTGAAACTGCATTTGCTTGAACTCGATAACCATAACAGTTAGTTCCTTTAAGAAATGATTCAAACCTGATATTGAAAACATTTTCCACAATTCTCTTACTGTATTCTTTTTTCAGGGTGACAAAAAAAGCAGTTTGTCAGTATTTAGTGTACCCACCCTTTGCCTACATTCCCTTCAGGAGCTTTCAGTTTTCAAAGTTCAGTCTCAGAAGCTGGAGGCATTTCCTGCTTCGTATGATCAACTAATCCCAACTGCAAGTTTAAACTCAGTCCATAAAATTGAACTCCACATCTCAGATGTCCAGATGTCCAAAGCTCTAGTGCAGGGGTAATTAATATTCAATAAGGTTAGAGAAAATTTCCTCAAGCGAAAGTCCAAACATCATAATGTCTAACTTGCATCATGACTCAGTGCCATATACTGTATACTGAAGTAGCCTAGTAGCTATATCAACTAATACAGTGAATGTCATGTCAAATAAAGTAAAATTCAACAACATTTACTGTCAGTTTTCTCTTTTTAGACATCGCAATATGAAATCATCTGGCTCACTTTCTTTTTCGACTGCTTTATTTCTCGCCTCGTCCCTCCCCTGTGTTTGTCTCACTCATTTGGTTCGCAGTGCTCATTGTAATGCACAGATCTGAGTGTCTGAGTAGCATCATGTGTGATATTTACAATGCATGTGTCTCCCCAGCTGCTAAAGCGTGAGTGTGGGTCCATCAAGGTTGGAAAAGTGACACTGATTAAAATAGGACCTCCCCATTGAAATTCTCCTTAGTTTATCGGTTATAGGTCCAGGTCTGCATAGGACAGCATCTCTGCATATTAGTGACCTCTGCTCTAGTGCAAACTCTGTTAGATTTGAAGTTTGATTTTCCCCTTAATCTTGCACAATACTCAAGCTCCTATTGCCCCCAATCCTCCACAATACAATATTATTGTGACACTCCTGGGGTGTCATAATGTTATGATTATTTTCTCCTGGTGTTCTAACATTGAGTGATTTATGTGAGATGCTAAGTATTCCGATATTATATATTATGATCTATTGCAATGGATTTCTTTTGGGTGCAATACATATACTCCAAAAGACAGCTTTGTGTTGTGTAATAAAGTGTACACACACTTTACATCTCACTTCAATCTTTTTTATTGAAGAATAATCTTGGGGACTGAAAAAAATAAAGGATTTTGGTACCGTATTAGACTCCCTATAGGCTTAATACCAATTGCGAATCATGGGTATTAGTCAAGTCAAGTCAGCCTTTATTGTCATTTCAGCTATATAGAAGTACTCAGTGAAATGAAACAACATTCTTCAAGGACCATGGTGCAGCACAGGAACACACGTGAGACAATACGATAAACACTGCACACAATACAGTACAATAAATAAACATGAAAGACTTGCACTACATACAAAACAAAACACAGGCAAAACACAGTACTGAGAGTATGAGCAATCAGGGCAGTCCGTGTGGGTCCGTGTCGGTGTGATGTATGTGTGCGTGGGGGTCTGTGTCTGTGTCTGTGTCATGTATGTACGCGTGGGGGTCCGTGTCTGTGTGATGTATGTGTGCGTGGGGGTCTGTGTCTGTGTCATGTATGTGTGCGTGGGGGTCTGTGTCTGTGTCATGTATGTGCGTGTGGGGGTCTGTGTCTGTATGATGTATGTGCACATGTGGGTCCGTGTCGGTGTGATGTATGTATGTATGTGCGTGGGTCCGTGTCGGTGTGATGTATGTGTGCGTGGGGGTCCGTGTCTGTGTGATGTATGTGTGCGTGGGGGTCTATGTCGGTATGATGTATGTGTGCGTGGGGGTCTATGTCGGTATGATGTATGTGTGCGTGGGGGTACGCGTGGGTCCGTTTCGGTGTGATGTATATGTGTGTGGGTCCGTGTGGGTGTTATGCATGCATGCTTGTGTGTGTGGGTCCATGTGGGTGTTAATGTATGTGTGCGTTGGTCTGTGGGTGTTGAGGATTCTGATGGCTTATGGAAAGAAACTGTTGCACATTCTGGCTGTGAGGGCCCGAATGCTGTGGCAGCTTCTTCCAGATGGCAGAAGGAGTGTGTGAGGGTGTATGGGGTCAGCCACAATGCTACTGGCTTTTCAGAGGCAGTGTGTGGTGTAAATGTCCGTGAGGGAAGGAAGAACGCTACATCTTCAGTTTGGGCTATGAATTTTAGAACATGATTTAAAGCAAGACAAGAACACAACTTCTCCTTATGTGGGAGATTCTGTGCTTATGTGGGATTTCTAACAGTATGCTCTGCAGTTTACTCACAAAATTGGATTTGAAATCGAAATATGATGATTCCTCTGCTGCATCTTTCTTATAGTGGTGGTAAATCGAATGTGAGGCTTTCTGTCAAATTCCTGGAGTCCATTTGCTGTTTCAAGAATTTAACCCATTTGTTTCCAACCAGCGTTTAACGATAAAACAAGAATATGACTTGCAGAGCTTAAACTCAACAGACATGAAAAGAAGTAAACATAGCAGGCATTTTTATTTCTCAGAAATTGCTTGGCTTTATCTGAAGGCATAGAAGGCCCTGAGGGTTCCCTACTGCTTAATATACACATAAATATATTCATGTTAATAATAACAATCAAATATTGGTAGTTCCATGTATTAATGCTTTTAAGTAAAGGTATCACAATACTGTGTGATATACATTTTTTCATACATCCCCACCACACCAAGGTTGTGTTCATGATTCCCAACTTCCACATTAGTTTTATCAGACAGTATCACTTAACACAGCATTGCAATGCTGTGAATGTAAATTCAGCAGCTAATGGCTCCATTAGGACCCGCCACTGAAAGTGTCAGCCTTGCTCTGCTGTGATGTCAGAGAATTTAATTGATTCAAGCTGGAGGGGTTGCTGATTGCTTTCTCCACCCTAAACCCCCACCAGGTCAGAGCAGACACATCTTACAGCAATAACTGCTCTACAACAGCTGGGGTTTCCCACCTTAGGTCAGTCCATCTATCCATCATGCAATGGCTCGCGGCAGCCGCTGCTAAATTGCAGCTGTGACAAGGAGAGCTACTTTACATATACTGCTCAGCTTCTTCAGAGAGGGGAAAATATTATTAGTAAAACAAACATAACTTTGCAGTTTCTGAGCTTAACACATGCGTTATTAGGAATAACGGATAATTACAGTCTATTATATTGCAATGAGAACTGATTAAGGCGGACACCAACCCCTCAGGCCATCAGCATTCATATTAAAATAAATCAGCCTAATGTTCTCACAGTGCTTTTTTTCTTTTTTTTAAATCCTTTTTGTTTCCCTACTGCTGGTCCTGTTTTGTTCCCCATAAATTTGCCCATTAAGTCCAACTCGAGACCAGATATGAACGCAACGCTTTCCTTGTTTATGGGCTGATTTCATTTGCTTATCAAAAAGTCTGCCCATGAGTCCTCCTCTGAACTCTCAGATCCCTGTGGTTTTCGGCATCAAACTCCTTATCGCTTGCAAAAATCAAACCCCATGCACCACAGCCACCCGCTGAGATGGATTGTACACCACTCCTCTTCGCGTGGCTGAAATCGGCACTTCAAAGTTCAGCAGTCTGCTCGCCCACTCACTACGTGCTCTCTTCAGGAGATAAGCATACCATTGTGCTTTTTTATCTATTGTTCAATTTCTCTCAAAACTTGGGAGTTTGTTTACTTTCTCTCTTTTCAGGTGCACACTGCCCGTGCCTGGGGACGTCTAGCTTTTCAAAAGGCTTCAAATACAAATGAGCAGGTTTAACATACGAGACTAAATAGGTTTATTCAGAGAAAAAAAAAACATATTCCACGTGTTAATATTTATACAGAGCGTCCCCTTGTTGTGATGCCCGCCCTCTTCAGCATTCAAACCTTTCAAGTGTTTACCTCTGGGCCAAAAGAAAATCAATATACACTCACCAAACGCTTTATCAGGGACATTTGCACACCTTCTCTAATCAGCCAATCATGTGGGAGCAGGGCAGTGCATGATATCATGCAGACACAGGCCAACAGCTTTAGTTAATGTTCACATCAACCAAGAGAATGGGCAAAAACTATGATCTCAGTGATTCTGACCATGACATGATTGTTGGTGCCAGACAATGTGGTTTGAGTGTTTCTATAACTGTTGATCTCCTGGGGTCTTAACAAATAGTCTTTAATGTTTACTCAGAATAATGCAATAAAGAAAAAAAAACATACAGTGAGTGGCAGATTTACGGATGGAAACATCTTAGAGGTCAGTGAAAATGGCCAGACTAGTTCAAGCTGACAGAAGGGCTACAGTAACTCACACCACTGTACAATTGTGGTGAACAACCCATCAAACCCTGAGACAGACGGGCTACAACAGCAGAAGACCATGTCAGCAGCCAAGAACAGAAAGCTGAGCCTGCTGGGCACACACTCACCAAAACTGCTTAGATGAAGTTGACAGTTGACTCTTCAACTGGAAGAACATAGCCAGGTCTGATGAATCTCAATTTCTGCTGAGGTGCGCAGATGGTAGGATCAGTGTTGGGTGCCAACAACATGAATTCATTGATCCAACCTGCCTTGTGTCAACAGTCCAGGCTGGTGGAGGTGGTGTAAAGGTGTGGTGAATGTTTTCTTGGCACCTTTTGGGCCCATTAATACCAATCATCTCTTGAATGCCGAAGCTTTTTGAGGATTATTGCTGACTGTGTGCATTTCTTCATGGCTACAATTTATCCATCTTCTAATGGCTTCACCCAGCCTGAAAATGCATCATGTCACAAAGCAAAAGCTGTCTCAAACTGGCTTCATGAACATGATGAGGAGTTCAGTATTTTTTTAGTTGCCTTCCCAGTCATTAGATCTAAATCCAATAGAACACCTTCAGGATTTGGCAGAATGGCATGAAAGTGCACCTGAAAATCATGCAAGCATGTCAGCATGGACCAGAGTCCAGACCATAAGAACATCTTATGGAAGTTTGTAACATCTCATGGAATCCATGCCACAAAGAACTGAGGATGTTTTGAGAGCAAAGACAGGCCCTGTTGGTATAGAGCTCCTAATAAAGTGCTCAGTAAGTCTGGATTTGTAACAATAGTTTGGAAAAGGAAATTGTCAAATAATGATTTAATCATAAGGTTAATAACAGGTTAAAGCAATAAACACTACATATTCGCTTTAATGCTTCTCCACATTGATGGGAAATACATTTACAGCATTCTGGCAGACTCTTTTATCCAGAGTGTCTTACAATTTTGATTATTTTACACAGGTAGGCGAAGGTAGTGTTAGAAGTCTTGCTCAAGGACCCTTATTGATATAGTATATGATGCTTACCCAGGCAGGACTTGAACACCAGTCATCAGCAGAGAAGGCAGAGGTGTTACCCACTACACTTCACCAAGCACTTTTCCTCAGATGTATTTCTATCAGCAGAAGCCTCCCAGAGCACAGAACAGCAAAGCAGATGTATAGAACAGTGTTGGACAGTAACTAAGTAAATGTAATTAGTTACTGTACTTACGTAGGTTTCTTTGTATATCTGTACTTTACTGAAGTTTTTTCCATTTTGAGTGACTTTTTACTTTCACTCCACTACATTTCAATGGCAAATATTTGAATTTTACTCCACTACATTATGGGAAATCTGTCATTCCTTTTGAACGAAGCGCAAAGCAAGAATATCAATCATGGCACAGCGTGCATTTAGTTTTGAACTTGTTTCGACATGTTGGACATCCTGACCCAGTGCAAGATTTTGATGTTTTTTTTTGATAGACATTAGTAGGAGTATTGTCAATGATTGGCTCCTCCCACTCCTCCATGTACTTTTGTTTACCTTTCAGTCCTGTCCACCTGCTTCTTTGTTTTGATTCTTCACTGTCCTGCCCCCTTGTTTCTTGACTCCACCCCTGATTGTTTCCACCTGTTTTCCGCCTGTCCCTCGTTATCCCTGTTTGTATTTAAGCCCTGTGTTTTCCTGAGTTATTTGTTGGTCTTTGTTTGATGTTTGAGTTGTACGTTTGTTTGATTATGCTGGATGTTTGTTTGTATTGGATGTATGTTGGATTTGTTTGAAGTGTTTGGATTTCTGTATTTTGTGTTTGTATTTCGTCATGTCTGTCCCCCATTCGATCCGTGTTGGCTCTATGAACCTGGACCGTTTCAACCATGGCCCTGGATTTGCCCTGAATAAATCTCGCTTATTTCAGCGCATGCGTTGACTTCCTCGCTCCCAGACATCGCAAGTATTTTCTCCTATTACTCCATTTGATACTTGCATATATTTGAGGGAAAATACTTTTTATTACTTTTACTAGAGTAATATTTTACCTTAGCTATCTCCACTTTAACTCAAGTTCATGATTTGTGTACTTCGTCCACCACTGGTATAGAATGCATAGTATGTGGCCAGGTATGAAAATGAAAATCCAGGCGCAAAGATCATATTTTTGACCTCTAAAGGGAAAAACATTTTAACTACATTTGGCTAAGATCCTTTTCAAGGTGGATGACTCGGGCTGTCTATTTTTAGCTTGCCATTTGAGTTAGTTTTGCCTTATTGTTCAACTTTGTACTGATAAACCACTTCATGCAGGCTGTGCTCTAACATTTAAAAGAATGTGTGTGATGCCAGAAACAAACATCCAAGCCTCAACAAAGACGATCTAATGGTTGCCAGTTCAAAACTAGTTTGTATGCACTGAAACTTGTTGGCTTGAAATTTACATGACTTATCTTTTTTTTGTTGTTTGTTCATAGTCAGGTTCCAAGCCAAGCTGTACATCAGCCATGACGCATCTCAAAAAACCAGGGTGACAAAAACAAGAGGGTTTGGCATGAAGCATGATTAAAGCAGGAGGCTTCTGTGGTTTGATATAAAGGAGCATGTAGAAAACAATTCATCTTCACAGCCTGCACAAACACAGTCAGCTGCTTTTGTGGAAAAAAAAGACAAAACCAGAACATCAGGGAAGGAAAAAATAGTGCGGTCTCAGCACTCTGGGACAAAGATGCAGCTATAGGCAGGACAAAGCTGAGCTATTCAGAAAGGGATTAATATTGTAGATAAACAGGTAAAAATTTTGATCTGCAAATTGGAGGATCTTATGTATTTCTAACTGAGGTTTGGGAAAGCATTGGCATATAAAATGGTTCTGAAGAGAAGTCCTGTCTTGGACAGGTTCTAATCTCATAAATAACCCCCTATAACCTCACAAATCTCATAAATAACACTTTACTTCTGTAGAATTCTCAGCTTATGTAATAAGTGTGGTTCAGTGCATTTGTTCGACCTGCAGTGCTGGTTCTTATTATAGCCAGTGAAAAACTTGATATCTTTCACAATATAGAAACTCACACTGATTTCATTTCCCTTTTGGTTCAAGTTCTTCTTTCTTTCCTCTTTCTCGGTTATTGGTGAAGGCTGACTGCTGAGCAAGAGGGAAATCTCACCCTGACCTGTGATGCCAACAAGTGAGTTTAATGGGGGATTGTTCCCCATGCTTTGTCACTCATATGCACAGTGGAGGATCCAAGACTGTAAAGAATGGCTGTAATGCACTGTGTTCAAGTGAGTATAGTATTTTTATACAGCATAGTACATATATTCTAACATTAACAGTACAGGCAGCTTAGCTGTATCAAACACTAGTGTATGGCTATTATGATAATATTATGACTATATTGTAATAATACATCAAATCACACAATGTCTTACTATACTGCAAAACTAGGCATTAAAAGTACTTATCTGAAGCAACAAAGGATCAGTATCCTGACTGCAGGTTGACTTTGTTTTTATTTTTTTTGTTATAATTTAAATCTTAAAAGAGCTAAATGACCCATATGGAATATGGTGATATAATTAGATATACATGAACTGAATGAATTGTACTGACTTTATTAGCTCTCACATAATTTACATTTCAAATAAACCAGATATCAAATCAACAAACTGCATTTCTGCAGTTTACCTACAACACTTGCTTTTACTGTGTTAAAAGTTCCTTGGCTAACACATAAAATTAGGATACTGGAAATTAATTTCAAATGGTATCCAAACATTCAAGTGCAGCAGACAAGTTTTTTTTAAATGTATGATTTTGATAAATGTATTTACATGCCTTTTTGTTATATGCCTATTTTTGTAGGGTACATTTCACATGCTGTAAAAAGGTTACTTGGTAACAAGTATTTGAACTAGTTTTATTCGACTCAGGAAAATGTTTTTGATTGAAAGAATTGATCATTCAGAATATTTATTTAGGCTGAATAAAACATTCATTTACTTGTTGCTACAAGAAGTCATTTTTAGGTTGATTTAATGACAATTGTTTTATAATGCACATTTTAAAATAAATGCATCATAAAATATATTTGTTTAATATGGCAATATATTCTGAAATATAGTTTAATGTATTGTAATGTATTTTGGCATGGACTGCAATGTACATGGAATGTATTTCAAAACACATAAAATATATATTTGGAATATATCTTTTCATGGGAAAACACTATAGAAATGAAACTTGGATATAACTTTTAAGTAGTCAGTGTGCAGCTTGTATAACAGTACAGATTTACTGTCCTCTGAAATTAACAACACACAGCCACTAATGTCTAAATAACTGGCAACACAAGTGAGTACGCCTTACAGTGAACATGACTAAATTGTGCCAACTTGTGCCGTTGTCCCTCCCTGGTGTCATGTGACTTGTTAGAGTTAGAAGGTTCCAGGTGTGAATGGAGAGCAGGGCTGTTAGATTTGATGTTTTGGGTATAATTCACTCATACTGGCCACTGGATATTCAACATGACACCTCATGGCAAAGAACTCTCTGAGGATGTGAGAAATAGAATTGTTGCTCTCCACAAAGACGCCTAGGCTATAAGAACACTGCTAACACCCTGAAACTGAGCTATCGCATGGTGGCCAAGGTCATACAGCAGTTTTCCAGGACAGGTTCCACTCCGATCAGGCCTCACCAGGGTCAACCAAAGAAGTTGAGTCCATGTGTTCAGCGTCATGTCCAGAGGTTGTCTTCCAAAAATAGACACATGAGTGCTGCCAGCATTGCTGCAGAGGTTAAAGAAGTAGGTCAGCCTGTCAGTGCTCAGACCATACACCACACAATGCATCAACTTAGTCTGCATGACCGTCTTACCAGAAGGAAGCCTCTTCTCAAACTGATGTACAAGAAAGCCTGCAAGACAAGCAGTCCAAGAACATGGATTACTGGAACCATGTCCTGTGTTGTGTTTTTTTTTTTTTTTTTTTTTTTTTTTTTTTAATATATTCCCGGGCCTACATTCCTTGGCCACACCACTACCACCCCACTAATACTCAGCAATGGACAAACTGGACATACAGGTCAGACAAGCACAAATACTTAACAATACAATAAACAAGGCAGTAATGCCCACTTCCCCTTTTTAATGAAATTATAACATGGGTAATTATCAAATCCTATGTAGGGGTTTTAACCTTTTCTCTGATGAGTTTAGAGAGAGAAATCGCCTCTCAATATATTGTAAAAATTGTGACCACGTTTCCTTGAATGATTTTGTTATTTTTAAAATTTACTGTGAGTCTTTCCAAGTTGCAGTGATCCACGAGGAGGTTAAGCCATTAAGCCAGTCATTCCAGTTCAGCAGTATAACTTTTTTGGCAATGGTCAGTGATATGAATATAAAGGATTTGAGGTGATCAAAGCATGATAGTAGTAATCTGTTAAAGCTGATCAATGCTGGCATTTTATCACTGTGACTGAATCCTACACGGTGTAGTTTAGAGGCTGCAATATATGTTCTGTGAAGGCTTTTATATTGAATTAGTTGGAGTTTTGAATTGCTGGACATAGAAAAGATGTCACTGCATATATTTTGCCAGTTGACATTGCATGTTTCTTTTATATCTGAGGTCCATTTTTCAATTGGGAGTGAGATAGTGTTGACCTTTCAGGCTATAAGTTTATATATTTGTGATAACATTTTCTGAGATTTAAGGGAGTGTAGTTTTAAGGGGGTGGGGGCTGACTGCAGAAATTTCCACTATTAACTTTTTTCTTTAGAACATCTTCGAGTTGTACATACTGAAAGTGATGCTTATCTGGTATATTTTATTTTTCATTGATATCATCAAAGGTCATGAGCAAGCCGTCAGAGAATAACTGTGCCAGGCTGAATATTCCTCTCTGTTTCCAGGCTGAGAATATAAAAGGTTTGTTATTTATTAAAAACATGGAATTGTTCCACAGAGGAGTTTGACTGGAGGGAGAGTGGCTGTAGTTAAGAATTTCATTTGAATTCCACCATGCATTCGGGGTGGTACTTATTGTACTGTATTTATAAAATTAAGTTTTTTTATAGCTTTGTCTATGAGTGGAATACTATTAATCTCCAGTTCTTGAATTAAACTTTCCTTAATGTCTTGCCAGGGTTGGTTTGAGCTACTTGTCCAATGTCTAATGTAAAGCAATTGATGTGATAGAAAGCAGTGGTAGAAATTTGGGTCTCCAAGTCCTCCAAGATGTTTAGGTTTCTGAAGGGTAGCTAACTGTGATTTGAGGCTTTTGATGCTTCCAATAGAACTGCATTGTCAAGAGAGGAGAGCCAGCCTGATGGTGGGGTAACAGGGGTCATAGAGAACAGATAATTGATTTTAGGAAGGATATTCATTTTAACTGCTGATATTCGACCTATTAAAGTTAATGGTACTTTATTCCACCTTTCTAGATTATCCTTTATTTCTTGCATTAAAGGTATGTAGTTACGTTTATACAAATCATTTATCTTAGAAGAGCTATGAATACCAAGACATTTAATAGACTGTGCAGTATATTCAGATGGTATGTCATAGACCTCGTCATCCCAGTTGAATTTACTTAGAGGCAGAACCTCAGATTTGGACCAATTCATGGAATAGCCAGACACACTGCTACACTTATTCATCAAATCATGAACAGGTGGAAGGGACAGTGAAGAGTTAGTAATATATAGTAAAACTGTCTGCATATAGACTAATTTTATGATGGGATGACTTTGACTGTATATTTGAAATCTCATCACACTGTCTGAAAGAGGCAGCCAAGGGTTCGATAAAAAGACAAAAAAATAAAAGTGATAAAGCACATCCTTGTTGACTTCCTCTTTGTAGCTGAAAGGGTCTGGATATATGTCTGTTTGTTGAGACTGAGGCTGAAGGTGAGTTGTGTAATGTTTTTGTCCAGTTGATAAAGTATGGGCCAAATTCAAAGTGTTTAAGAGAAGCAAAGAGAAAGGACCACTCTACCCTATCAAACGTCTCTTCAGCATCCAGAGATGCTATTATACATGGTGATATATGGAGATTTTTCACTGTTATACATATGAATTAGATTTAATAACCTATGTAATGTAGGGAGGAGGATGCTGCATAGGAATGCTTCAATTTCTTCTGATGAGGCTTTCTTATCAGAAGTACAGAGATTACAGTAAAAGGACCGAAATACATCCCTGATGGCTAGGGGGTCCTGAATGATCCTACCAGAGGGATCTGAGATTGCTGTCATCATTGATTTCTTGGTTTCCTGTTTTAATTGATTTGCTAAAAGTTTTTCAGTTTTATTTCTAAATTCAAATTACTGTTCTACAACTTGAAGCACGGCCTGTTCAGCCTTCTTTTATAGTATATTATTAAGTTTGTATTTAGTTTTCATTAGTTCTTTGATCAGTAGGTGTCTGAGAGGCCAGAAGGTCCAATCTCCACCTCATCCTGCAGCTTTTGTTCTTTTGCTAGGCCTTCTTTCTTCATTTTTGAACAGAGTGAAATTATTTTTTTCTCTTCACAACTTTTGCTGTTTCCCAAAGTGTGTAAGCTGTAATATCAGGATGTTGGCTAGTTTCAATAAAGGCTGCCCATTCCTGGTTAAAATAATCTAGAAATTCTTTATCATTGAGTAAAGTTGTGTTAAAGTGCCATCTGGGTGGAGGGAGGGATTGATAGTCTGCTAGAAAGGTGATACTAATTGGGACATGATCAGATATGGTAATACTATTAATATCTGAATGAATTATTCTATGTGCGATAGAATTGTTAGACAGTAAGTCGTCTATGCAGGAGTATGACTTGTGGTAAGGGGAGTAATATGAATAGTCTTTACTACTGGGGTTCTGCAATCTCCAGATATCCACTGGTCCATAATCTGACATGTATTGTTTAGGCAAAGTTGTTGAATGATTATTTGTTACATTGCACTGAAGAGGAACGATCTAGAACTGTATTGAAGTCACCACCAATTATTTACATTTACATTTACAGCATTTAGCAGACGCTCTTATCCAGAGAGACTTACAAGAAGTGCTTTGTCTATCTAGAGAAAGTGTATTTGCTAGTTACCAATAGGCTAGAGAGAAATACAGTCCTGAGCTCAGATACTGCTAGAAACAAAAGTCACTGTAGATACTGAGAGAAAAGGAACAGAGTTGAACACAGAACAGTACAATACAGTACAATACAGTACAATACAATACAGTGCAATACAATACAGTGCAATACAATACAGTACAATACAATACAGTACAATGCAATACAATACAATACAGTAAACCACAATACACAGTGCATTCAACAAAAGTAAACTACATAACACAGTGCAATACAATAAAATATAAAATATAAGTGCAGCACAATATTATAAAAAATGAGTCAGAGAATTTGGATATTTCTGAGATGAGTGAATGAAGGAAAGCAGGAGAATCTGTGTTTCATCCATAAATATTTACTAAAGTTATCATTCCTGATAGTGCCATTAATAATAATGTAACGGCCCTCTGGGTCAGTCGGTATAGAGTTACTTATGAATGGTATGTTCTTCCTGATCAAAGATTAAGATGAAAGTACCATTTTTTTTTTTATTATATATAGAGCGATAAGCCTGGCCAATCCATTTAGGTATTAATTCCCGAGACTCTGCCTCTGCAAGGTGGGTTTCTTGAATAAATCATGTCAGACTTTTAAACTATTGAGATCGTTTAACACTTTTGCTCTTTTGACCTGGGAGCTGATTCCTCTTATGTTCCATGAGGTTAATTTCAGGGATAGTACCATGATTGTAGAGTAGCTATATAACATTGAACTGGCATGTTATAACATACATATAGATGGGGAAGTTTATATTTACAACAAGCAACAGAGACAGGACAGACAAGTATAGGGACTGCATTCAGAAACAGACATAAATGTGTGTGTGTGTTTGTGTGTGTAGGCTTGGGTAAGAGTGATGTACTGACAGAGAGAGGAAAAAAACGACAGAATAAACGCATAGAGGTGCATTTCCTATATGTTGGTTGCGGGATCGAATCAGTTTTTCCTCCTTCTTTTCCGTGATCCTTCTTCTTTCAGAGAAGCCACAGTGTGATCTGTGAGTCTCTGAAAAGCTGGCCATTGATGTATAATTTGTGTACAACTAGTGAGACGCATTTGCTAGACAGTCTGTGTTCTTTCATAAGAGGATAGAACAGCTTGTGTCGCTCATTTATGTCCCGAGGAAATTGGTCATTGATACCAAAAGTTGTTCCTTTTAGTTCTCTTCCTTTGCTTTTTACAAGCTCTTTCTGTTCATAGTGTTTGAATGTGATTATTGGTCTGGGTCGATTGTGAGTGAGCTCCAAGATGGTGGAAGATGTTTTTCAAGGTTTCATTTGGCAGTTTCAGTTTCATGTTCATAAAGTCTTTGATTAATAATTCTGGGTTATCCATTTCGTTTTCAGGTATTCCAGAAAAGATGAGATTGTCTAGCATGTTTCTAGTCTGAACATCAGGAATAGTTTCTTTCATTTCTTTGTTTTCCTTTTTGATGAGCTCGACTGGTGAGGTAAGTAACACCACAGAGTTTTGGAGTTCTTTATTTTGTTGCAGGTCATTTATCTGTTCTTGAGAGAATTCCAGTTTGTAGGTCTTCCATGTCCTGATGCAGTATTCCTAGTATTTCTATTTTTTTATTGATAGATGCCAGTACACTGGCCTGTATTTTGATGCTGTTTAAATCATCCACGTCAGGGGAGGAATTGGTTTTCTTATGCTTTGCTGGGTTGTGTACCGCTTCCTTCGGATCCATCTCTATTTCCATCTTGTGGTAAAAGTATCGATCGAAGAAGTTTTCAAGACCTTCCACTGTAGTGGTGTACCAGGATGCCGCTATGTTGGATTCACCTCTGCTGTCTCCAGATTCAGACCTCGCGCGTGTCCTGTCTTCTGACAAGCCAAATTAAACTTGTTTGACTCAAATGGTGTCCAGCATGTGTGGTGGCGCCCTGGTGAGGAGTACCAAGACAACTGTCTCTTGCCTACAGTCAAGCATGGTGGTGGTAGCATCATGGTCTGGAGCTGCATGAGTGCTGCCGGCACTGGGGAGCTGTGGTTCATTGAGGGAAACGTGAATTCCAACATGTACTGTGACATTCTGAAGCAGAGCCTGATCCCCTCCCTTCAGAAACTGCACCGCATGTCAGTTTTCCAACTCGATAACGACCCCAAACACACTTCCAAGATAACAACTGCCTTGCTGAAGGTAAAGGTGATGGACTGGCCAAGTATATCTCCAGACCTAAATCCAATTCAGCACCTGTGGTGCATCCTCAAGCAGAAGGAGGAGGAATGCAAGGTGTCCAACATCCATCAACTCTGTGATGTCATCATGGAGGAGGGGAAGAGGATTCCAGTAGCAACCTGTGCAGCTCTGGTGAATTCCATGCCCAGAAGGGTTTAGGTCTGTTTTTTTTCTGTTGCAAGAATACTTGATTTTCAGGGGGTTTTTTATTCCTATTTATAGCCTGCACTAATTACTTACATTAATGAAGTCATTTCATTTCAACTTTGTAATTGTGTTTACATTGAGAGTTAGATACAGGCAGAGAACCATAAAACAAAGCCTTTATGCAGGAATGTGTAATAGAAAAATCTGTTTTTTAACACTTTTATGATGCTCCTTGTATTTCCACCATGGTTGCTTAGCATCAAGCTAACAGGCCTAGCTCAGCTGTATTTGGGATTTTTATGTCAGCTCTAGTATAAGTATGGACATATACATAACATTCTTTACTTTTTATGTCCCGGTTTAAAGTCTTGGAACTTCCAGTTACCTTTCTGCTGAATGCTTAACATACAGGTGAGAACAGGATCTGGTTATAAAGACAATATAGTATGTAAGCAGGGTAAAGCGAGTCAGTTAGGAGCAAACAGTGATGATTCCCTGGCATTTCATCTTGCTGCATTATGTGGATAGATTTCAATGCTAATAACTTGTCTTTTTATGGAGTCTTTATGAAACATGTCTGCTTGTCTGCTGACGCTCTGTCTTAACTCAGCTTTACTGACAGCAGCAAACTGCATGTTGTCCCAGAATGTCTAATTTAAAAGAGTAACTTAAAAAGTAAGCACTATTTCTTTGACTTTGCTAAAAATGGAATGACACTTCTGTTCCGGAAACACATATTTCAGCCATAATCTTCAAATACAGTGATCAGACAAAAACAAGGTGGATGAGTAAACCGTGCTCGAACAAATGCTCTGTGAAAACCATACATGCAATCAGTTCCATAAGCACAAGCGCACTAGTGTCTAAGATCCTGCAAAGTTTTGTGGTTCTAGATCTAAAACTGCGACCCCTGAAAATGGTAAAAATGACAGATTAATAAATGATCCATTTTCTTTGTAAGTGTTTGATTAGCACTACTGCTATGCGATTTACATTCAGATTTGGTGTGCGCTTACCTTTCCACAGTTCTAGTTCAAACACTAACTTTTTAGAGCTTAAGAAATGTAACATTTTTACTTTATATATTGCAGCTTCTCAGTGTATATTTTAATGTATTTTTGAGAAAAAAATGAACTTGAAGTACTATATAAATCTCTGTTGTTGGAACAAAACCTCGCATCTCCAAATGTATAACTACAGGAGAATGAAAGCAGGAAAAAAACCTACTTTACTTGTAATGTAAGTCAGTGGAACCCGACCTTTTTCCAAGTAGCTTTGAGCCATTTCTTTCAGTCCATTCATCCTGAAATTGACACACAGGGTTAAAGGTAACCGGTCAAATTGTGTCTGAAAAATGACAAAAAAATGGACATACAAGATTTTCTTCCAACAGCAGCGATATACCTCATATTCTGAAAAGAGAATATTGTTGATTACAAAAATATACTACAGTCAATATCTTGTACAAACACTACTGTGAACTGTATTTAATACTACAGCACAATATGTGAGTACCGTAAACAAACTTTACAGTATGAGTGCTGTAAATAATACAGAAAGGTACCTGGCAACTCTTTTGCCAATACATTACTGTAAATTTGCAAGGCACTTTGTTGCAGTGCATCACTGAAATCTTTTGAAAGCTTTACCTCATCCTTACTTCACGGTTATCAAATGAACCAGATTCCAAAAACAGCACTAACCACTTTATGGCATGCCATGAAAGTAGTATCCAGTGGTGGTGACTAGTGTTTTTACCAGCTAACCAGTGTTTTCCCCCATGGTTTTCCCATGTGTCCCAGTTAAAAGGCCAAATTGACCATGTTATGACTAACTCTCAGGTCAGCCTCAGTGCTGTAATGGACATATGCATCAAAGGCAACCATGATGAGCTGCAGAAAAAAAGAAGTAGCCCACTCTTTGGTAAAATTGCAGCAGCAATTTAAAGAAAAGTATGTAATTGCAAACCCTATCAGTGTATTATAAAATATCCAGAGTTAAAAATGCAGCAGGACAGAAAAAATGAGGAGAAAACTTCGTAGTCTCAGTGCTTGAAAAATGTACACGGCTTTGCAAAGTTCATGTCCAAATCATGAGAGAGCAGCAAAATAGAATCTCCTTTGACTGTGTCTAATTTTTGTCTGCTTGGTTGAGCCACATTCAAAGCGGTTGTAAAATATTTTATACTGAATTTTACATTAATGCACACTAAAATTCTTCTCTAGCAACTCACCTTCTTCTTCTTCTTCTGCTCCTCCAACTATACTCTCAGTACTTGCTACAATATTCACCTAAACAGATCAAATCTACCTTATTATAGCTTTAAAATGCATTAATCCACTGCTTACACATCGGCTTCTTTACCGTCAGACTAGTTCGTGTGTTTTTAATCCAGTGGTGCCCAGTTATGAAATGCTAATTGCATATGCAAATTAGAAGGCAGCGGTGGTACATATCAAATAATCAATAAGACACACTAGTAATTTTCATTCATGAATGAGAAAACATGGCTATTTGCTCTTAACCTCAATTAAAAAAATGAGGCAGTGTGTTTCATGAATCTCAGTGTCTTTAATAGCCTAAAATCAATTATTGTTAATTGATATTGTATTTAATTAGCTGACATAATAATTGAATAGCATTTTTTATTAGCCTACATTGCTAATGTTGCACCTTTCAGTTAAGGATGTCACAACTAGGTGTAAATTTCTAGCTAATGCTAAAGCTTCTGCTTCAAATACAGAGGCAGGTTAGCATTTCAACACAACTCCTGTTATTATTTATTTTCTATAATTTTTTGTTTAGCCCCTTAATATGCCAGGCTTATAAGATTCTAAGGCTTATTGTTCAGTAACTATGGGGACTTTAATGCAAACAGGTTGAGCTATTCTTTGGTTTTAGAAGTGTGTAAAAAAACAAAACAAAAAAAAAAACATCGGCCTGCCATTGGGCCCATGGCCATGTAAGGGGTTAAAATATTAAATGAATGTAGTTAATTAGTAGTAATTGAATAATTACTACTAATTAACTTTTGACCTGATTCCACAGACAAGATAAACATATGTCACCGTTCTCTTGGCTCAGCTCCTGATCTGCTTGCACATTTCTCACTTTTTAGCTTTAGAATTTGTACTTTTTTGTCCAAAAGCATCCCAAAAAGAGAGAAGTAGCACTCAGATCTGGTGAAACTCTATCACATTGTGTTTATAATAGGATTTCTGTATCTTACAATGTTAAACAAGCAAGAAAAATGAAAGCCCCAGACACCATTGCATATCTTGTCCCGAGTAAAGCAGAATTCCTCTCAGGTATCCATTTGAGAGAAGCCAGGACTCCTCTGATCTAAAGAAAGACACTGACTGAATTCAAATCGTGCCCTATTTTCTATATAGTGCTGTACATAGGGCAGAGGATAATGGCTTTTGTCCTCTTTGTAGTGCACGATATGTCACGCTAGGAGCCATTTCTGATTCACTAACAGACTTTACACTTCTTCTCTCACTACCAGGGGGCATCTATCACAATCAGGTTTCGTCTGCTCTTGGGTTGACCCGACAGACGAGGTTGTCACTGTGGGATTGTGACAGGATCTCATTCCTACAGAAACAGACCAGTAGGCCCTCACCAGTCCTCCATTCAGATGGTCCATCATGTCTGCGCATGTCCAATCGTTCAGAATCTGTCAGACTGAGCTTAAAGGGTCAAGAGAGTGGCATTGGGAACTGTTGGGGTGCACTGTGTTCCTCATAGTGAGGTGACTTCCAACATGGGTCCGGTGTTCTGTCTGAACAAGATGATCCCTCTAATTAGTCTCGGAATGGGAATTTTGTATGGCTAGTATTTGGTGTGAGGGTGGTTTGATAAGGATTGTCAGGGCATTTTTTGAACAGAATCTGTGGTATATATTTTAATATTAAGTTTTGGTGTTCAGAGGCATCTTTTTAACAGGAAGGTGATGCAAAAATTGATTGTTTTGTTGATATAAAAAAATTAAGAGTTAACATCTACATGGAGCAAGCTTAAATATGGCAATTTAACACACATTTTACTGCACAAATTTTATGTATTTGCCAAGTTTAACATCTTGGAAAGGAATAAAACATAAAATACAAAACATGGCACATTTTATTTATTTAGATTTTCCAATGTGTTAAATATGCAATAATATGCACAGAGTATGTTCTCTGCATAAGATGTGTAACGTCTTTATATAAACATGTAATTTGACCAGGGATGATTTGTGTGCACAACTGCATAGGTGGGTTTAGTATTGTTAGAAACATAAAATCCTTTTAAAAAGGTAAATTATCTGGCAGGGAGGTTGCCAGTACAAACCTGTAAAATTACAGGTATTTCTGTAAATGTGATGAGTCATAAACCTTCATTTCCAATGTTTATGCAGTTTTTCCTCCCTCATTACAAATGTTGAATTTGTGCTAATTAGGCCTCACTAACACATCACTAGCACATTCCTCTGACCACAGAAGACACATCACTGGGATTTGAGCTCACAATCTTCCAATGATGGAGTGAATCTCCAGACAATTAGATACTCAAAGGACTTGAAATTTGAATGATGTTGATTATTTCACCTGAATATTTCTGCAAATTGACATAAAACCAGACAGTGGTTGATAAAATATCAGTTATAGTTACTTTATGTCATCAATGATTACATAACCATGCATCACTTATTCACAACCATATTGTGGGGTATGTTTTCAGTAAAGTCAATGCCTTTGGTAAAATCTATGACAAATAATAAATACCCCCATTTAATCTTTCACCATTGTGAGATATGGAAGGAATATGGTTATTGTGATTTTTTTTTTTTTTAGGCTCCACAACGAATGTCTTATATGGGCTTCATAAGTCGCCTTTTATAGCAGTAAATACATGAATAATGAATTAATAAAGAAAGAAAGGAAATATATTCAGACACCTGTAACACAAATGAGACGTTTTTCACATTAGCAAAATTAATTGCTGTAAAATTTCCATATACATGTTTATTTCTATAATTTCATCAAGATTTTCACATATTCCTTAAAAAAGAAAAATATATGTATAAACCTTGCAGCTCCTTGAATCAACATTGTTTTATGTTTAAACATAGAGGAGATATTTTGTTATTGTTTTTCAATACAAACAAGAGCTCCTTGTTTCATGACATGAAAAATAAAAAATGATCAGTGTCAATAAAGAATGCAAAGATAACTCATTGTGAAAATAACTATGTAATAAATGTGTAATTGCAATTATAGCACAAAACAATGACAAAGATAACAAGTATTGTTTGAGCTAATGATAGTTTTCTGTCTTAATTTAAGAAATATATATATATATCGCTGTTGTTGGGAAAAAAACTATCCATTTTTGTCATATTTCAAAAATACCTGTTGCCATTTACATTGTGTGCATTGTAAAATGTGTGTGTATGTGTATATATATGTATGTATGTATGTATATATATATATATATATATATATATATATATATATATATATATATATATATATATATACATATTATATGTATATAATGTATATTATATATACACATATACATTATATATATACATAATGTATGTGTATGTGTGTGTGTGTGTGTGTGTGTGTACATTTTACAATACAAAGCTGAGCAATATCAAATATACTGGCCCAGTATTGACTATTTTTACGTGAATAACAAACATTAAGATCCTCTGGTGCTAGAAGGTTGAAAATTGAGCTAGAAAACAAGGTAAATCTTCTACAAGGCCCTACAAAGAGCTTGTCGGGGGAACTTGGGCTGTCATGATGAAAGTAATTCCCTGAAACAAACCCCATCTATCATCAGCGCCCCTGGGCATTGCGCACAAGCACCACTCAACACATCTCTCTTACTGCCATCGTATCTGCATCTCAACTCTAGTGCACCTTGTCTCTTCATCCTCTGTAAATTTCACCAGCCCGCCGTGAGTACGACACTACAGTTCAACAGTTAGCTTTATGCCATGCAGCTGCATTCTTAATAATAAAGGTGGTTCTTTGGAGCAATGCCACAGAAGAACCACGTTTACTTTCCTAAAAACCTTGTAATTGACGGTTCTTTAGAGAAATGTATTTTGGAAATGAGTGTGCTGAACTTAGCTGAAAATACTCATAGCATCCAAAGTGTTATTATTTATACTGTAATTATACAGTAGCTGCATAGTAATTACATAGTAACTACAGGGAACATCATGGTTAGAACATCTAAGCGAAGAACCATTTAGGTTATTATTTTTAAGGATGATTTTATGGCTTACTTCTTTTTTAATACATTTCATTTCTTGTTCAGTGAAGGAACAGAGAAGAAAATGTGTTGAGGGGGATTGAAATCTGATCGTTTTTGGAGAAGTACTCTATTGGAGCACATCTACTTTAGGCCTTAAGCGGGAACCACAAATGTACTGTTAATTTGATTTGCCGATGAGTTGCTCATAATGATGCATTGATTGCATTTCTCAAGTAGTTCCAGAGTCAACTTTTCCATCACCAGGCAGTACGTACAAAGGTTTCTGGCAAAGGCGGTGCATGCACTTTAGCTTTGTTTAGCCCTGCTGACATATAATCAATATTATGTAGAAAACGACAAAATGGTTTCAAGCGTTTGGAGGTTATGTAGGTCAGGCAAGCTTATTTTTGGAATGAGAATTTTCGTTATAGCTGGGCTTGCTGCTATGGCAACATGGATTTCCACCAGGCTAGTGGGTCTAGCTCTGTGGAGTTGATGGACAAAGGTTGAAACACAATTTACAGGTTATAGGCAGTTTATTCAGTATGTAACCACTATGTCTTCAACTGTGTGCAGAAAGCATGTATAATTTATGTATAAAACAGTGACCCATGGACACTCTGGAGTGCACATGAGCCTGGGGTCACCATGCCCAATACCAAACAGTGGCTAGAGGCCCTCAGTATTGGGCTGTGGAGCATTGAAACTGCACTTTTTTGGAGTTGTGAAGTTCCATACAATAACTTGGAGTGATCCAAAAATAAACATCCAACATCAGTACCTGGCCTCACTAATACTCTGGAGAAATGCAATCAAATCCTCACAGAAATGTTCCAACATCTAGTGTGGAGACTTTCCAGAAGAGCAGATATAGAGTTCAGAAGAAAGATGTCCACAAAGTTATGGACATACTGTGTCCTCTCCACGGCCTTAAGACGGCTTCTTTCATGTCATGGTTTATCATCCTTACACTTTAATCTAGCATTTAATCATAATGCATATTAATACCACAGTTTCAACCCTGTAGTGTGACTGGCTGAGCATCATTCATCTGATACTGGCACAGGTTTCTCTAAATCTCTGAAGTGTTACTCTACCTTATTCACTTGTAACCTAGCAACACTTTAATGAGACTGTTGTTCTTTGTGGAATATAAATAAACTTTCCTGTCTTCTTAAGTCTTAGGTTTAGGCCACACATATCAAAAGTTTTTCAAAAACAAGGGAAATCTATAATAATCTGTATAATAATGTTCATTTCTGCTATCTCCACTTTGGAGCGCTAAGCTTTTTGGCCTTTATAGATTTAACAGAAATATGGTTTGGAGACTGTGGCTCTGTCTAAAAGACAGGAGGCTGAGATGGAGGTGGCGGAGATGAAGATGCTGAGATTTTCGTTGGGAGTGACAAGGCTGGACAAGATTAGAAATGAGCAGATCAGAGGGACAGTGAAGGTGGAGCAGTTTGGAGATAAAGCCAGAGAGGCCAGGTTGAGATGGTTTGGACATGTGTTGAGGAGGAATAGTGGATATATTGGTCAAAGAATGTTGGAGATGGAGCTGCCGGGTAGAAGAAGAAGAGGTAGACCTCAGAGAAGGTTTATGGATATAGTGAAGGTGGACATGGAGATGGTTGGTGTGAAGTAGAGGAGGCAGTGCATAGGGCAAGATGGAGGCAGATGATCCGCTGTGGCGACCCCTAAAGGGAGCAACCGAAAGAAGAAGAAGATAGATTTAACATAAATATGTCAAGCTGTTAAAACACATTTCATGGCCTATTTGACGTTTATGACAAACATTGACTTATTTACAATGTAGCAGTATTACAATAACTCATTCTGTGACAACTGACTGAAACCTGGTTAAACTATGGCTCATATTCAGGACTTGCAGAAGGCCTAGAGTGATGTTTATTCATTATTATTATTATTATTATTATTATTATTATTATTATCAGTATTATCATTGTTGTAATTAGTATTATCACTATTATTATTTACATTGGTCCCACAATTTGGAAATCAAACATGATTTGTTGATTAATTTCTATTTCAGTCATTCCATGCGATCGGTGCCAATTTGTCATGCTAATTAGATTTTTTTTCCATAGTTTCAATTACATATTATTCTTACCAGTAAACAGATTTTCTCACCCCAGTGAGAAAATCCTTTACAAATTTGGTGCCAAATAACCCTGAAAAGTTGTGATGTGGTGAAATCATTTCTACAAAAATGGTTGCTTTAATTTAGTGTTTTTAACTGTGGATCACATGAATATTGCAAAATTCTCATGAAACTCTTTTCTCTGTCTATTTAGTGTGACAGGGTGGACGTGTGATTAATGGACCCTGTTCTGCAGGAGGCAGAAAACAACACATTATCAGTGTTGAATAAATCCAAAAATCACCAGATTTTGAACAAAACTCCCCTGAAGACATTGCTGGTGTCACTTACTCTTCATCTTGTCACTGAATGTGACAGTGTCTTAAGTAAATTGGTGTGATGGGGAAGAAGACTATATTTCTTTCAAAATCAAAAATATGAAAAGGAGTTTGTGTTCTGCAGCCTCTACTCTTCTATGAAGGCTTTACACTAGATGCTGGATCACTCCAGCTCATCTCAAATGTATTGAATAGTGCTCCATCACTCCAGAGAACACAGTTCCACTGCTTCACAGCCCAATGTTGGGAGGCTTCAAGCTCTCTAGGCCTATGCTTATCACTGGGCATGGTGACCTCAGCCTGAGGACATTATACAAGTGCATTTGAACTCCTGTGTCAGCAATGAAGGCAACTTAATGCAGCTGAATTCACTACCAATAAGATATGTCTGCAAACTGTTTTACATATAGTGACCATCATGGCGAGGGTTTTATGTTAATGCGACTTTTATTTGGTAATATTTGAGAACTTTGATGTCAAACTGCCTGTGGTCTTAAATTATTATAAAATGTTCTTTCCATTGTTTTTGGACACAAATGGCACTGTCTTAATGGAATGACTTGTTTTACTTAGTTGTTCATCTAAAGTTTAAGGCCTTCAGTTCAGCTCCTGGAGTCCTAACCAATGAGAAAGCTTACATAGCTGTAGATACAAAACTGTATCTGACAGTTTTCACCAATTACCTTTTGATTTCCAGCCAAAACTTAACACTGAAAGGTTAAATACAACAAATGTACTAATCATATGAAAAAAGAAAAAAGAAAACAAAAATAGCCTTGCATTTTTTTATTTCACAGAGATCAATAGAAGACCCTCAGGGTCCCCCACTGCAATACTGAAACTGTAGAATAATCATAATAATACATTTGAGATTGTGCTATAACAAGACATCAGCACTGGTGTGTTGATCTATGGCTTTTCACTATTGACCTTATGACCACATCAGGCACAACCTTGTGTATATTTTTATGTATTTGTGTAGTGACAGTAAATCTGAATTGAATCTAATTGTCAGTTCTTGAATCCAAGACTTTTATTTTGGACATCTGGGTTACAGTGGACATCAGTGACTGTGGACATCAAGAATGAGTGGATCGAATTGTGCTATCCAGATCTGAAGTGAACTCTATTTAGCTTTTCCTTTTTTTTTTTGAAGCCAGACCTCTTATGCAATGACGGGCAGTGACAAACTGTTGGCAGTTCCCTAAATAACGGCGGTAATTACAGCCCTGAGTCACAACTTAAATGGGCTGAAAAGGTGAAAGACTGATGGTGCCCTCCAAAACACATGAATCAGAGTTGAGACAGGAAGCACCACCCTCACTGAATGCCCCCACCCCCCACTTGATTCTATATTCATAAATCTTCTAAAAGTAAGAGAACTAAGACCATCGCTTGAAACTGTAATGTTCTCTGACATCTTCCACTAATGGAAGTTTCAAGTGCAGGAGCTTTAGATTTTTCTTTACCTCTCAATCCCCATCAGGGTACATTAGATCAGTCATAGGTCGTCACTGTGATCTATACTCTTTAAAAAAAGATGGTTCTTCAAGGGTTCTTCAGCGAAGACATTGGGCCTCATTCACCACTATTTTTCTAAGTTTGTTCTCAAATATGTTGAGACCTTGAGAAAGGTCCTAAGAAAAAGTCTGTGTCAGATTCATGACGTGTTCTTAAACCACAGAATTGTTCACACCTTTGTGCTCTTGAGTGTGTGTAAATTTGCTTTTTACCTATAAACAGCCCCCAAATAAGAAAACTAAATATCAGAATGAAAACTGTGTAAGTAGGTTGTGAGAAGAAATTTCTTCTTAAGAACGGTTGGTGAATGAGGCCCAATAGTCCTATATAGAACCATGAAAACTCAGAGAACCATTTGCATGCTTAAATGTTTTTTTGCATGGTGAAATCATGAAATCTTCAGACTGATGGAGAATGTGTTGTATACACTGTTCGAAATAAAGGTTCTGTATAAATACATTTTTTGTTCGTCAAGGTACGAACAACGTAAATATTTCCTCAAAGGTACAAATGTAGATGGTTTTTTGTGTGTTTATGGCAGTGGTGGACAGTAACTAAGTAAATGTAATTTGTTTCTGTACTTAAGTAGTTTTTTCGTGTATCTGTACTGAAGTTTTTACATTTTGGGCGACTTTTTACTTTCACTCCACTACATTTCAAAGTCAAATATCTGACTTTTTCCTCCACTACATTATCTGAAATCTGTCGTTCCTTTTGGTTTCTGTGTGTATAAAAATCTAACGAAATAAAATGAAAGAAGCGCAAAGCCAGAGCACCAATCAGGGCACAGCGGTCACTTTGTTTAGAGCTGGTTTTGACCTGTTGGTCATACCGACCCAGTGCAGCACGCGGTTCAACGTCAGCGCAGCAGCGTAAAACTTTGGGAGAGTCTGTTCAACATAAAAGATGAACTAACCTAACTTTGTGTAAATAGAGCACAATATAGAAATATGTCCACATATGCAGTCGAGACTGATGCGGCTTTTTTTCTGAATTTCTACAAACACCATTTCATTTTATAGTAAATGAGTTTGGGCTGGTTTATGTTTATGAACAGACGCCTACAGATCAACATAGTAAAGGAGCTCATCTGTGATCCTGAGTTTAAAGCCAGTTTTTATTAAACTTAAACTTGGAACTAAGTTGTAAAGTAATCTTAAACTGAAACTTTGCTTGTGTGTAAAAAGTGATTTCAGAGCCACTCGGTTCTCCCTGATGGAAACTGTTTACCTTCAGTGTTTTGTGCTTCTGATCATTTTAATAGACGTCAGCGTCACTAATTAATGACGTTCTATTAAAAGACTGGTTTACCAAGAGAGACGCTGGAGGGCTTTCACCTGAAATGAGTTCATGAAGTGAGTCGTGTTACAAAAACAGTAATAGAACATTAGAGTCATAATTAATCTATTAGTACTTTTACTTTTGATACTTAAGTACATTTGAAGGTAAATACTTTTGTACTTTTACTCAAGTGGAGGTCTAAAGGGAGGAACTTCTACTTTTACTGGAGTGATATTTTACCTTGTGTTAACTCAAGTACATGATTTGTGTACTTTGTCCACCACTGGTTCATGGTTCTATATAGCACTATTGTCTTTACTAAGGAACCATTGAAGAAGCAGATTTAAGTGTGTATATAGCACCAAAATGTGTTCTTTCTTTGTTACAAGGTTAACCTTGTCACAGTAGCACAACCCTTTTGGTGCTACATAGAACCATTTTCAAAAAGCTTCTATATAGAACCATGCATAACACATTCTCCATCAATCTGAAAAACCATCTCATCATGCAAAGAATCATGTAAGCATGCAAATGCCTCTATTTTCTTTACTAAAGATCTACTGCCGAACTAGTTTAGGTGAGTATATAGCACTAAAAAAGGGTTCTATTATAACAAGCTTAACATCAACAATAGAAGAACCCTTTTTGGTGTTATATAGAAGTATTTTCTAAAAGGTTCTATATCAAACCATATAGAACACATTCTGTTTCAATCTGAAGAAAGGTTTCACCGTGCATAGAACCATTTAAGCATACAGATGGTTCTTTGAGTGCGTGTGGGTTGTATATAGAACCACTGTCTTTACTGAAGAACCCTTGAAGGACTGTCTTTTTTTTTCAGAGTGTATACAATAAGAGAGATTTCCCAAAGCTCCAGCTGAAAGTGGCAGGGCGGAGTGGAGAAAAGGTTGGCATGTGTCTTCAAACTGACGAATCTTCCAGTAGAGCAGTGGAGCAGGAGTCACATTTGTGTGATTTTTTTATAATTAAACACGCCGCCCTTGTTGTTTTTCCGCAAGATTTTTCATGTTTCTTAAATACGGCCTTTGAAAAGCAATTCAAATATGGTAGGTGATCCGTGAAAATGCCCACCTCTTGCCAACTCTGGTGTCAGAAAGGAAAATTGTACACTAACTGCATAAGCTGAGATTAAATATTTGAATGCACATTTCAAGGCCATCTGCTAGCTTGTTTACTCCAGAGGAAGTCTGCCCTGAGTGCATTCTCAGACCTTCTTTTGACAAGGAAGATCTATTGTGGGATCAAAACAGGTGCACTAACTTGACTAACATCTTACATCAAAGATTTTGCTCATAAACAAATGTTCCACTTTACAGCACATCAGAATCCAGTGAAAATCACCTCTTCTTGCTTTGGTGACTTTCACTGACGCTCTTCTGGTGAAATGATTCTATTTATTCCGTGAACTTATATGAATGTCAGTCTGTTGTGTTGATCTTGATTAACCCTTTAGGCACTAAAAATGCAACAAGAAGGGCTGTTTGACTTACAAACAGAGAATCTGTCAACATCAAATAAATGATTTGTGTTGGCTTTAACAACCATTTCATGGAAAATGGACCAAAATGTATAAAAGTCCATTTCAATAAATGGAAATAGTTTATTTTGATCCAGAGAGAATTCCATCCCTCTGAAAGCCAACTTTGTTTCTTTTCTGCAAGAAACTTTATGTTGAGGTAATAAAGTCTGCATATAGTGACATATAATGCAGCTGCACTTATCACCAGCAATAACAAAAGCATGGTGTTAATTGATATTAATTATTAACAGGTCATTTCTTGTAGCTCACTGATGCAGAGTGTACTTTTGTAAGAAGGTGATAATAATGATGTTATTATTATTATGGTTTTCAGAAAAATGGTAAAGGCTTTTCATAAAGTATATAAAATTTCATATATGGACATTACATTTTGGGTCCAAACAGTCCATTTTGAATGTATTGTTTTTGTGACATCACAAGAACGAACACATACATGTTAATAAATCCACCTATTGAGCCTACAGCAGTTTAGCCCTGCCTATTCACTCCGACAATGTAGGGAGTGTCTCAGCTGTAAGTGCTTTTAAACTGCAACACAACCAATATATCACTACCAATCAGAGTCCATGTAGATGTATTTGCCTCAAAGGCACAGACCAGCATACTCAGACCAGCACAACACACATTAACATACCACCACATTAGTGTTACTGCAGTGCTGAGAATGATCCACCACCCAAATAGTACCTGCTCTGTGAGAGTCCAAAGGGGGTCCTGACCACTGAAGAACAGGGTAAAAGGGGGCTAACTAAGTATGCAGAGAAACAGATGGACTACAGTCTGTAACTGTAGAACTACAAAGTGCAGCTGTTTAGTAAGTGGAGCTGATAAAATGGACAATGAGCGTAGAAACAAGGAGGCGGTCATAATGTTATGTCTGATCAGTGTTCTGACCGCCTGTTCTTCAGCTTCAGTGCACAGTGTAGCACAATTTGGATGAATGTTTGTCCAGAATGGAACTGTGCACACATGGCTGAATCTCAGAAGGCTATTTATTAGACATGTGATGCACTTTATGGGTGCAGGAGCAACTATTTTAATATATGGTGCACTATATGGGGAGCAGGGAGCCATTTGCGATTCAGCCAGTGTCTTGATCAGGACATTTGAGGCGCTGCACGTTGTTTTGAATGAAACACCTTTATTGTAGAGAGATTGCATGTAGGGGCTGCCTTTCACATGCAATGTGAGCACCCATGTCATGTCATGTCAGTTGTACAGTGTGAGCATATAAATGGTAGGTCTTGGCCGTACAGGATTGGCAGTTCAAATGTGCAGTGTTTGCCACCAAAGAACAAGATTTTTAAAATTGAACAGTATAAGCCTGGCTTAACTGCCAATAGACATCGGCTGACATAAAAGAATTGGGTTAGTGTTCTCCTCCAAGCATGTTGAGGTGCCCAATGCTTTTGCATTAATAGCAGTTTTAGAAGATGTGGGAATGGGAATAAATTGGGTAAACAAATAAAAAAATACAGTCTCAGAATAAATCAAATGCAGCTTATTGTTGAACTCACAATGCAATCAGTTCTTATGTTATTACATTACATATAGACAGAATAGCAAAACAACCATAATAACTCATAATACCTAACTTGTAACAAAGAATGACTAAAAGAAATAAATTCATAAAAAGTTAAACATAAAATCTAAAGATAATCTTGTAGTAGATATATTAGTATTGTCACATCTGCCACCTGCCATTCTCCTCCCTGCCAATGGAGGTCACTGTCTCCAGAATATTAGATGATCTCTTGACCCTTTGACCTTTTATGTTGGCCACTTTGTGTATATATCCCGTGCGTTTACACATGGTTATTGCAAAGTCTTGTTTGGTTTGTCTGCAATTCTGAGCGTTTCTATTTCTGATTCGGTTTTCTGGTATTTAGACCTTGCACTTTGTTGGTTATTGACTACTCTTTTGGACTTGTTTGGACTTGCAAGTCATTCATCCAAAACAGAGAAGCAAATTGACATCTTACTGGCTGAAAATGAACAATGTTGATGTTTACGAGTGGTCTAGATAACGTCGTGATTTGAGATGCGGTGGCAGGGCCTCAAATGAGATCATTCTCAAAATCCTACTAGTATATGTGAATCAAAGCAGTTCTGCAGAAAGTACAGAGTGGGCTCCCAAAGATGTGAGAGGCTCATATCAAATCAAAAGGAATGTTGGTTACTGTTAAAGATCTCACAAGGTATTTGTTTAAAGGGGCGGTTAGGTTTTCACACAGGTAGGTCGCATGTTGGTTATTAAAATAATTTTTATCAATGTGCTTAGTGTTTGATAAGCTTCTCCTTGTCTAAAAATATGTGATAATTGAGACAAGGGGGCAAATCCTTGTTAATTGGGACTGTATATCTATAGGAGAGCTGTGTAGATTAAATATCTTCCCTCTCATATGTTAGACAGTGGCTTCTGTGTAGCTGTTTGTTTTCTGTGCAAAAATACTCATTCTGGCAGATTTTAAGAAGTCACAGCAAAGCCTCAGTATTAGTTCAGTCAGACGCAGACTTGGTAGTGGTTCCTTCATGCCGACTGCGAGCCTGACTACTGTGCTCATGTCAGAACTCAGCAGATTGGAAACCTAGAATGACTTCAGCTTCCCGAGCACCAAGAAGCTTAAAAGCACTGAAGCTTGGGCTCCGGAGCAGTGGCATCTCGACATTAGGGGCCAATGGGACCTGGTCCCACTAGATGTCACTGTGGAGCAGTGCACAACATGATCAATAATTCAGTATAACAACTAATATGCATTTTTTTTTTTTGTCGTAACTAAAAGTCTTGCACATTTATTACATATGTGGCAATGGTAGGGCTGTCCAATACATTCCAAATATCTTCCTGTACCTTTAGTGATAGTAAATGCCAGTTGGCTACCCATGTCTCCTGGCAGTCTGTGTTTGGTGAGCGTAGGGCTGGCCCGTCAGCATTAGTCTAACCAAGTAAGCAACACTCTGCTCATGTTCACGATCACGTTGGCCCCATGATGAAAGCAGTCCAAAATAAATTTGGAAACTCCAGACATTTGGTAAGTGTTGTTTATGGTATGGGTGTTGCATTGCAGCTAGACATTGTTCCTTATCAGCTGTGGTAGCTGCTCCTAATAGCAAGGCTTAATATAATGAGTGAAGTCAAAAATGTAATGAAAGATAAATTTGGTGCCAGCCATTTAAGCAGAAATTAGAGATGAAATGTTTGGGACACACCAGCCAGAGGATTTCAACTTCATTCAGTCTGGAAAGGACAAAAGCAGCTTGTTCAGTCCAGACAGGTTCAAGAGAAAAACATGGCTAACTGTGAGTGTAGATAAAACACTATTCTGCTGTCCTTGCCTGGCTATCACTTGAGTTCATTCATGGATTGGTGGACTTTGAGAAAAAAGGTTTTTGATAAGTTTGCCCAGATGAAAGCTTGTCGTGCATCTTTTCTTTTTGATCAGTGATGCTGATCGCTGGTGAGTCATTCTACATTATTACATGGTGTGTTATTGCTAATGCCCAAAAATAGTCATGTTTCCCTGCTCAGATATGTTGCTTTGGATATGAATTTACTTCAATTTCAATGCTGGAGGGGGGTTCAGCTCACTAGGTTGTTGAGCGCAGCATATGCAAGAATATTGCTTCCTTGTGATTCTATAGTGATAGTGTTTAAGATGTAATATCTGTCTTTCATCTTTTATTTTTTCTCTGTTTTTTATTAAATCAAAGTTATTAATAGTGTGCTTGTGTCCTCTTTGCTGCAGTAACAGCCTCTATTCTTCTGGGCAGGCTTTACGCTAGATGTTGGAACATTGCTGTGAAGATTTGACTGCATTCAACAACAAGAGCATTAGTGAGGTCATTTACGTTTATGGTATTCGGCAGACGCTCTTATCCAGAGCGACTTACAGTTTGATTATTGTTACACAGGTAGACGAAGGCAGTGTTAGGAGTCTTGCCCAAGGACTCTTATTGGTATAGTGTAGGGTGCTTACCCAGGTGGGGATTGAACCCCAGTCTACAGCATAGAAGGCGGAGGTGTTACCCACTACACTACACCAACCACCGTATCAGGTACTGATATTGAATGATTCAATAAAGGGGCAGCCCAAGTGTACTTAGGTGCCATCACTGGAAACCCAGCCCACCCCCACAGGTTTTTAAGTGTTTAAAAAATGATTCCACTGAAAATTTGCCAACATGTTATTGTCATTACATTGCTTTTCTTGAATTCTCTTGACTTTTTTCTAACTTGCTCAAATAAAAGGGACTGGCAAAGCTCTCACAAATTTTCAACAATGACCACTGGTCATTCAAAAAGCCACCTAACACCATCATGGCAATACAGCATTAGCTTGCTCCACTGTTTCTTTTGACAGTGATAGGTAGGCTGTGCTATTTTCTAAAGGCTACACAAAGCAACACTATGAAGGATTTGGGGATTTGGAGACTCTTCTGGTGGAAAAGTGTGAAACAAGTAGAACATTTTGTGTGTAGTTTGTGCTTCAGACCCCCACAAGCAGATGAATCTGACTTTTGAGAGTGCATTGAAACAGAATTCAAAGAGATCTCACTTGCAACTTAGTGAAGGACGTGCCTCCCGAGGATGTGAGTGAATAATCTGTTGTCATCATATCTTCATTAGTATAATGTTGATTTTACATTTGAGTGTGATGTTGATATGAAAAGACATATGACTTGGTCTGCAAGTCTCCCACCAACATAAAGATTAGATAGTGCTGCTTTAACTACCTAGCAACACATATTAGTTGGTCATGGTAAAAAAGTTTAATACTGTGAAAAATCACAAAAACATTGATAAATAATTGGCAAATGATTTTCACCTAAATAAAACAGAATCTTGTTCAGTTATAAAGAGCACTGCATACAAAATAAATTGAATGTTTGGGTTAGGGTTGTTAATTTGCAACAATTTAAAGTCGTATTAAAGCAGCACAATACCTGGTGTAGCCAGTATAAGTGGTAGCCTCTTGGTAGCCAACCAATCAATTCATCATCAGCTGCTGTCTATGGCTAAATTTCTAAGGCACAGACATACATATCTTGAGTAATGTAAGCTGGATGTTTCATATATGGTAATTGGTCTGGGTGACAGCAGACATATCTATATCTGCAAAGAAGTACATGTTGCATGAAAAACTCCCTCTTTCTAATAGTGCATCCACAGGACATTCCCAAGGGATGCGTGTGACTGGCTCTTAAATTCCAACTTATATACTGTGTCTGGCAGTAAGGGCACAAATGATGCTCTAATGCAATGCCGTTTATCCTCAGAGCAAGTTTAGAATCACAAAGACTTGATCTTTGATCTGATGTTCTTGCTGTCCTCAGCTTGAACATCTGCAATATACAGGGGGATTAAAAAATATTCATCCGATTTCAAAGCACTATATTTGTACAATCATGAGGAGCCTAGAAACCAATCACATACCAATTGAAAGAGGGAGTTGTAGAATTTCTGACTGTCACCAGAGGAGATAGATTCACATTGAGTATTTATAAAGTTACATAATAAACTGCTCATTTAAACCTTTTACAATTTACTGCATTGTTCTGTGATGATTTGCAAGTGAAATTAATCATTTTGAAATTGGATGGATCTTTATGAATCACCCTGTGCTTCTGCATTTTCTATTGTTTAAGTGTATGTGTGTAGCATGCATGTGCCTTTTGCAAGGACCAGATGTTGATAACTTGTTACATGCACCCCATTTCCTAAACCTTTGCAACATTGCGTTGTTCAATCAGATGTCTAAACCTACTGCTGTAAAATGTCGTACTTTGCTTTCTGTGGTATTTTGTCAGTTGTTATAGTAACTAATGTTAGCCAGATAAATGCACTAAACTTTTCCTTAGCTAGTCCAAAGATGCGAAGAGACCTCAGAGAGGAAAGCCACCAAGAACCAGGATCTGGTCCATCAGAGCAGGGACAAAGGGTGGCAGGCTTGGCTATTTCCAGTTGAGGTTGGCTGCAGGGGGTTCCTGGCACACATTTTCACACTTGTCCTGTATACTTGAGTCCACACTGAGGACAGATTCTGGGCTTGTATGGGGGAGGGGCTCATTATTACCGACTGGTTTACACAAATAAGACTTTAATGCCAGCCGTGGATCGATTGTGCAGTTCCATATGTTACTTTTCTTGCAAAATGGTAGGATTCATCTGTTTTTTATTAGAAAAGAACAGCACCTTGTGTCCACAACAATCCCTGCCATCAAAAAGGGAAAATGGAAGTTAAGTGATGAGTCAAAGTTACAAAATGAACCAATCATGCAACCCCACATGTGGCACTGACTCTTAGTATGGTGACCTTAATGGTGCCCTTAATTGCAATCGGTGCACCTTAAATGAGCTGTGATCACTTATGAAAAAGGCCGTCCAGAACATTTTGGATAATAATTTAATATAATTAATAGTATTAATAATATTTAATAATATTATAATTTAATACATTGAAATAAACAAATAAATTCATGGTTATTGTTTTAAAAAGTTTTATATTGCATCTACAATATGTTTGGTATGTATATTGACAAGCTGAAAATAGATCATCCAATAGCTGATATACAACCACTAGAAGCAAGTTTACCACCAAATCCAAGGGCAAGCAGTGCTCTGAATATGCCAGAAGGGAGATCCTGATAATGCTCAATAAATATACAGCGATCAATAGCAGGCCCTCATGAATATTCCCTCTCTCGCTTGACATTTCATCTCTGTGATTAAGGATGAGTGGAGGCGAGGTAATCGGTCTATTTTCATCAGAGTGACTCTGCGCCGTACAAAAGAAAGACATAAGCTGGCTCACCTGTGTCACGGAGGTTCTTATGCAGCTACCTGCTTCCAGGCAGGATGGAGTTAAAACCATTTTGCCGCTGCTAGAAAATACCTGAGATGAAATGTCAAATACTTACTTAGCATGCAGTTGAAAGAGATCAATGCGACTTTCATAGGGTCCCCTCTATAGCCTGAGTCCGCCACTCAAGTAAATGGAAAGGCCAAAACATGAACCTACAGTGCCTGGCTGCCAGGTTAATAACTTGCTTCCCGTGGATAGTACAAATTGGGCTTTATTGACATCTGCTATTTCTTTTTTGATAGAGGGAAAGACCTCATCAAATCAGGGACATAGCTATTTGTGACCAGCTTCGATTTTTTTTCATTTCGGTCTTCTTTGTTCTTCTTCTTGGTCTTGTTTATGTTGTTTGCTCCCATGAACTGAAATATGAGGAGACAATTCTGAGATTTACATCTGGGGTAGCTAGATCTTTTGTCTTCAGCTATCCTAAAGCTAGCTAGCATCTGTGTTTAACTGGGTAGCTGAAGCATGACTCAATAGCCATGGTCACATGCAGCCTGATAATCTGTTACTAATCCAACTAAATAGCCCAATCGCAATAGAATACGTCCATGTACACACCTCAGTCTGACTAGACTAGGTTGAGGCCATTTGGAATACAATTTCTATCCAATTGAACGAGGTGGAAGAATAATAACCATGTAAACGCCTGTATCTGATTACATTCCCAATCGGAAAGTTTAAGTCTGTTCTGCGCATGTGTATTGCGTCATAGTGAAAGTTTATAACCTTAAACATGGCAGGAGCGGAAACTGGCCTTCAGAGGAGACTTTATGCTCAGAGCTTTAAAAGATGGTGCTGGGACAGATGTCCAGCTTATGTGTCTCAGAACACAATGTCTTCCTCTCTGCCTACTTTTATAAGTACATGTGAAGAATGTTTTCCTGAGTCTGACATCATTTTAAAGAAACTAAAAACAAAATCACTGCTCACTGCTGCTCATCTCACTCTGGACTCACATGATGCTGGTTGTCATGGTAGTGTTTATATTAAGTGGTGCTCTATGCATGCATGGAATTTGGATTGGATTACTTGTAGTGTGCATGTAAACAGATTTTCCATCAGATTGTTTAGTAGAGTTAGCATGAACACATCAGGCTTAATCCATAATCAGAATATATTCAATCAGATTGGCAAAAACATTTGCATGTAATCACAGCCAATGTATTCACGTCACGTCACGACACCTGAACCTTTGCTTCCTAAAGTTTGGTAGTGGTTGAATATGGAGCTTGATAGTTAGTGGCAATAATTCTGCTACTCTCAATGTAGTTTCAACAAATTTTAGGCACTTATTCATTAACTTTCCATGCTGCCTGTTTAGTGCCATAATAAGAAGTTTCTGCCTGTTCCACCTCAATTTTTCTTCAATAACATTGATGAAATGCATTTTGATTCGATTAATGTCTGAACATAGAAGCAAACTGAATGGTCATCTTCATGAATTAAGCAAGCAATCCAATTTAAAAAGTGTTTTGAGTGTGTTTTGTACTCAATTGTACATATTTATTTCAACATCAAGAAGCTTGCAGTTGTGTTGTCCATATTGTCTTGGGAGTGTGAACAGGTTTCATAACAGAGAGTTCTCGCTTCTCCCCTTTCACTCATCGTTGCTCACTAGCAGCTCAACACTGACTCAACTTTTTAGTCCTATGTAATCTGACAGCAGAGTTAAGGGAAAACAATTTATTTAATAACATTTCATTAAAAATATCTATGTTGACTTCCATTCCAGTGGAATGGCCACTAGAAGGCAATGAACATGAGGCTGCATATGACTGAAATCATTTCATAGCAAAGTTAAGAGTATGAGTAGATTAAGAAGAGTGCATTACTAAATATAAAGCTTACTAAAATGGTTCTTCGCTTGAACGTAAAGTTCCTTTACATTCTGCGAAAGCCCTTAGTGTTTAAATGGCTTCATTTAGAACAATGCTTCTTTAAAGAACCACCTATTGAAAGGCTAGTTAGAACACACAAAGAATCCGTTTGGGAGCAGGGTTTATGGTGCATGCTATTGGTTAATCCAATAAGGTGCCATCTGAACATGCTTATGTTCTGAAAAACAATTGAGAAGTGGTTATGCTTTTGGAGAAATGTCAGTAACAAAATAAATGTTCCGAAGTACATTATCCAAGATACTGCAGCAGCGATCCTTGAGCTTTACCCTTTAATTTGCTACTGTGAAATTGCCTGGTTCCAACCAAGCCAAAAACTTGTGACACTGGAATCACACAACTGAGTGGCAACCAAGGCCAAGCAAAGCAGTTTAGCAAACGTCTTTTGCAAACCATGCAGTTTCGCATTTATACGGGCCAAAAACCTCCAAGACACTTTGTCCCATCACACTGTCTCCCTGGCCTTGACCGAGAGATGGTTCTGTCAGTATGTGATGAGCAGGAGACCCCAGCATATGCAGCTTTCTGCTGAATATGCACTCCGTCAGTTAGGCACAGGGATGTGTGTGCTAATGCCCTGCCAATCAATGCCAGCTTTGATGGCATTTCTTTTGTCATGCAGGACATGGCTTTCCAGACTTTTGGTGGAAAGGATGCATTTCACTTAGAGCCTTGGGATAACTTCACAGAAAGAGCTTTTTATAGTCATTCTTTTCCTTTTGTACCCCCTCATTTCCTCTTGGTAGCTCTACCAAGGATAGACCTCCTTTAAATATCACCAACATGTGAGGTTCTAAAGCAAATCTAAACAGTTATTATGCAGGTTGTTAGTATTCTTGTTCTTGCATTCCAAGCCCAAAAGAATGCTCTTCAACCAATTAGGATTAAATTAAAATGTTTGTTAGGCTGTATGTAGGTGTAATAAAATGAATAGTAGGTTTGCAAAGCTATTAGATGCTGCAGTTGTGTTGCACTGATAAAGTTCATTGATAATGTTCTCACACTCACTGTTCCCTGATACCCATAGAAATGTTACATGCTACAGTGTTACAATGGAATTCGTCTCATGCTCTTGTAATACAAGATGAACCCAAAGGTGCTAAGATCTTGTAGTCTTGTGCCTTTATTCTAATTTTAAATAGTTAACGGTCCTCCTTTTGATTATCACCAATTCATAAAAATGGGACCCACCACCAGACATTGTGGTGCAGTTCTAATTTTCAGTGTGAATGTTCAATGTGCAGGATCGGGTGGCTATCCAGCGTAATGCAGATGGGAGTGGGTCAGCACATGCAGAGAAATCAGGAGAAGAAATGAATAGCCTAAATAATATGATAATCACTTAATACTTAGCATATCACTGCTGTCAGAATAAATCCTTGTGTCTCTCTTGTTGTTGTCTTTTCAGTTTTTGATACGTAAAAATATCTGTTGCCCTTCACATTGTATGTTAATTTCATGATGAATGGACCAAAAGAAATGAGCCAAAAATACTTGGAAAAAAGTCTGGCTCCATTGACTTACATTAAAAGTAGTTTTTTTTTCCTTTTCCCGTAAGTTATTATTTTGGAAATACAAGGTTTTCTTCCAACAAGAGCCATAAATAAATAATATCGAACAGCAAAACAACAAAACATAATTAACTCATTCTAAATAGATGTTGCCTGTCCAGAGTGTTTCCTGCCTTCCATCCAGTGACTGCTGGGATATGCTCCAGCACCCCTGCAACCCAGTAGGATAAGCAACTTAGATAATGTGTGTGTGTGTGTGTGTGTGTGTTTGTGTGTGTGTGTATGAGTGTGCGTGCATGAGTGTGTGTGTGCGTGCGCGTGTGTGTGAAAATTGAATGCTAAACTTATTCTAAATAGAAGCAGCTAATCATGTGAACAGTCACAGAGATGGTGGAGCTCTCAGATGGTCAGACAACCAAAGCTCTTAATAAAGGTGAATACATCAGAATAAATATAACTAAATGCAAATCTGACATGTGACAATCATTTTCAGTTGTAAGTAATGCAAATGGAAACCAGCCATTTGGGTCTGCGGGTGGGAGCGGGACAAAATTTTTAGGTTGCAGGCAGTGCAGAGCCTGATGAAATATTGCAGGACTGAAAAACTGGTTCAGTGCCGACCTCTATGAACGTAAAAAAACCTATCAATATTCACATCCATCCGTGTCTGTTTGAGGGGCTAGAAGCTTGGCTATGAAAATGTAATTAATGATTGTGGTAAAAAGGTAGGTTGAAAGTGCAGTAATACTTCTGACTGTCTGATTAATTAGAATATAGGCTTTTTTTTAAGTTAGGACCAGCTGCCTATACCCAATGCTAACCACAGCTAAAGTGTCTTGCTAAAGTCAGAGCTACAAATCAGAGATTTAACTAATTAACTACAAGTCAACTTCAAAGAATATGGAACATTGGTCATCTAAGGTCATCTTTGCAGGTTATTCATTGGTAAGGAAGTGTATTACTTAGTCATCTTATCTGACTGCTGTCAGTTAGCCGCATAGCTAACTTATATCCAGCTTTATTTAGCTAACCTACTTGCTGCAAAACAACAAGGCAATAAAATAATGTCAGTCTGGGGCTGCAATACTCGCTTAATTTTCTGTTCTGTTTCCATTTCTTGGAATCGTTTTCACAGCCCATCTACCAGGTACATTCAAGATCCAGTCTTTCTTAATATGCATGAAACAGACCATTGGAGGTTTTATGCAATAGGACCAATTAGCTCCTCACGGATGGAAAAGAACCTGAGAAATGTACCGGCTCATTAACGTGGTCCAGCTTTCCACTGGTAATTGATAATCATTTTCTAATGAGATGGCTACTTACTTTTTTTTTGTATATATAATTTAACTGCATTCACTTCGATGAGCAAAAGAATGCATATCAGATCACACTGAGAAGAGAGAAAGAATGAAAAAAGACAAGTGAGCATTTATCTTATGGAAAGCTCTGTCTATGCAGAGCGCTGCGTCATTTTAAAGAAGCGCTATAAATAGGATGGCATTCTATAGCTTGGGGAATTTAGGGGGTCATGCTGTTATGTATAAAAGCAAAATCTTTCGGCAGGTAAACAAGTGAATATAAAAAGAAAACAAATTTGCCAGTTATGCATATTTGCATAAATGAAGAATGAAACCTGCTTTGCTCCGAAGAAGAAAATTGCTGCAGATGAAAGTCCTTTGGGAACAAATTCTCCTTCTAGTTCTGCGGGTGGCATTAGGAAACATTGTAATGCACGGCCCTTGTTACTTGTGTGTGGCCTAAAGCACTTATTTAATGTTTTACACCTACATTCTGATTTTCTTAAGGCTTAGTTTGTGATGTCATCCATCAGACAGGATCTGTATTGAGCTAACAGAATATAGTTACTAAAGTCTAGCAAATGTTGTTAAAAGTTTGTGGATCACTGCATGAATGAATGTCACAGACTATTTTTTTCCTGAGCCACATATAATGGAGTTTTTAAGGTATCTTTAAAACTACGAATATAGTAACTTGCTGAAAACTGGTAAGCTCCAATCTTTGGTTCATTCAAATGGAAATGACCAGGCTGCTTCTTTAAGCTGTAAACATATTAACTTAGGAAGATTCTCACTGATGACAAACATAAAACATAATGGGTCAATGACATGATGTGCTTGTTCATTTGTCCAAATTCAATAAATTCTTATTACATTGTTTTAGCATATCTTATTTAAGTGAATGCATTTGCAGCAAAACTTTTATCTGTAAATTCAGATTTTGTCAAATGTCATGTGGCACAACCAACAACAAAGCGCTTTTATTTTGGCATGCTTTTAAGAAAGGATGGGTATTGTACGAAGACCTCGAATGACCTTCATGATGAGTTGCCAATGACAAATATTTAAAAAAAATAATTTCTGAGTCATGGTTAGGCTAAATTTAGAAATTTGTATTATATGTATTATTATTCAATTTAGAAAAATGTATTATATGTATTATTATTGTGCGGCAGTCGTGGGCTGGAGGTTAGGGATCTGGCCCTGTGACTGGAAGGTTGCCGGTTCGATCCCCAGGGCCGATAGTCCATGACTGAGGTGCCCTTGGGCAAGACACCTAACCCCGAACTGCTTCCCGGGGCTGTGGATAGGGCTGCCCACCGCTCCGGACAAGTGCCCTCACTGCCCCCTAGTGTGTGTGTTCACTAGTGTGTATGTGGTGTTTCACTTCACGGATGGGTTAAATGCGGAGGTGGAATTTCCCCGTTCGTGGGATCAAAAAAGTATCACATAACTTAACTTATAGACTTGCCAACCTTGGGAAGATATTTTGAAAAGAAAAAAAAGAAAAACAACATTTATCAATTTGTACATATTTCAGTTTATTATTTTCATATTGATCTTGACCAATCTTGCTCTGTTAGATATCTTTATGTTTATTTCTGTCAGATCCCCAGGAGCAGCTTTAGTGGGTGGGATGGGGTCTAGGGTGGTGGGTGGTTAATGGCTGAGGATTAGGGGTAGAGGTAGAGAGTTTTTATAGTTGTATTTGTATAATATAGCTTGTTTTTGGATCTACAAAATATAATAAAGAGAAAAAAATATTGATTAGCACACAGTCCAGGGTGATTTCCTCACCCACCACCATGTCATTAAGTTTGGTTATTCAAATGGTCTGCTTCTCTCTCCCTGTCCTCCATTTGAACTGTAGGGCACACACACACACACACACACACACACACACGTTTGTCTTGCTATACATATCACAATGTCCATATGTTTCTATTGATATTTGTGTTACTGTAAGTAAATAATACTACACCTAAACCTAAATGTAACCCCAACCTTAACCTCAGTATCCAAAAGGCAATTTTTCTGCTCTTTTAGTTTTCAAATAAAATACTAATTATGGTAAAAACAACACATGCTCTAGTGAGGACCAGCAAAATGTGCTCATAATTTCACATAGTCCTGTCATAGTGACAACATGGCATAAACAAGTATAGCAATACAACAACACACACACCTCCCGCTAACTTTCTAGGCAATGCATTTTTTTCTGCAACAAACACACTCACTTTTTTCATCCTGTCATTTTCTGCTGCTGTCATTACAGTTTTGGATTTGGCTGCAATAATAATTATAAATACAGTACTGTGAAAAGTCACATTTAACAAACTGTGCAAAACACACCCAAAATATAACAATGTTACATTGCCAACTTAAAACTGGTGAACAGTCAAGCTAGCTTTTATGAATTTATGTGATTATGTGAGGTTGGGCTAATATATACTCATATTAAATATTTTCCCAAGGTTGGCTGGACTGTGTTAAGTTAACTCAATTCACAACTTTCCACTCCAGCCTGTTTAGCTTTGCAAAGGAGCATCATCCACCCTTTTGGAAGCAGCCAGACAGAGTCAGGAGTGGGAACAGAAGGGATAAATACTATATAATTTTGCTGTCGGTTTGCAGTCTCTTGAAATGACTGACATTTGCATTTGTTATCGTTTGAGCGGAGTAAACCCAGCACTATGATTGATCAAACTCTTCTGGTGTTTTTCGCAAGGCTAGACACTGCCACCACCGAGCTCATGGCCAAAGACTTATACAGGGGTCCAAGTACAGAGACTAGTTTATACATGTTTTGAGTGGTCATAAATAACTGTAAAATATATTCTTTGGAAAGTCCACTTTAGATGTTTTGCAGAATTTACCTTCAAGTTACATTCAACTAAATGTCTACTAAACTGACTTTTAAAAAATAAAAACTGGCTCTAATCTTAACCTTAATCTCAACCCAAAATATAAACCCAACCCAAAGTCTGGTCCCGGCCCTAATCCTGGTCCAAATCCTAACCCTAACCTTAATATCAACCCAAAACATAAACCCAACCCTCACCCTGGTTCTGGTCCAAATCCTAACCCTAACCTTAACATCAACCCAAAACATAAACCCAACCCTCACCCTGGTTCTGGTCCAAATCCTAACCCTAACTCCACCACTATTTAGAATCAACAGTGAGAGTTTAAAGAGATAGTTTGTAAATAATTTGAACATCTGAAAATGATCAATAGAGGACTATAGCGGACTACTCAAATAAAGTGGGACCACTTTTTAAAATTAATGTGTAGTTGTGTCACCTGACATTTTCTCGGTGGTAAAATTAAAGAGTCCAGTTACAAAAGCTTAAAAAATGCACATTGTATCCATATTTTCAAAGGCCTCGTCATTGACCCAAATAAACAGATAACTAAATGAATAAATACATAAATAAATAAACAGAATTTGATCTTTTTTTGGGAATTAAAAAATAAAAATAACCAAATGGTTTTATTTCATCGATACATTCTTGGACAACACCACAGTATAGTTGCATGAGTGGCCAAACGTAAATGTCTCCCACAATATTGGCACATAAGCAGCAGGGCAACATGAATATACTTAGTACAAACAGTATAAAACATACATGCTTTTTATTTCATTTTAAATCTTTTTTTTTCTTTCATTTTTTGAAATATATACTCATATTCATCTTTTTTTGTTGTTTTCTCCACAATTTCTCCATACGTTGCGGGGCAGTTAGAAATTCCGAAACAAATTAAAGCCATATTCTGCCTTGAGTGTGTGGATGTTTGAGAAAGGATTGAAGAAAAAAGTAAAACAAAAATCAATGAAAGTGAATTTTTTGAAAACAGGCCAAAATAATAGCCTTCTTCAGGTGACATATTTAGTTTACTTTAACATCGAACATATCAGGCATGCATTGACAACTGCTACGCGAACACCTCTTGAAGAAAAAAAAATGGAACATTGTCAGTCTGGAATTTTAGATCTCAAACATCACAAATTCTCTCAAAGTCACTGAAAACACAGTCGATGCTCTACAAACCCTCACGATGCGACGACTTTCCGTAAAAGGTATATCGAATTTGAAGTGGATGCTCGTATGAATCAGGAGAAGGAAAAAAAAAAAGAGCGCAAAAAACGAAAGAAAAAAGAATTTGGTAACAGGGTTGACATCTCAAAGACAAGAATATGGCTTTAATATAATGTGCATCCAAGAGGCAAGGAAAAAAGAAGAGAAATAACAAAAAAAAAAAAATCTCCCAACGGAAAATGTAAAAAGTCCAACAGCAAAGGTAACAGGAATGCTAAAGAACCACACAAACTCGCACGGGGAAGTCTGGAAAACTTGCAGTTTGGAAGTACATGTAAAGACAAGAGTTTGGCCTCCCCGGGCCCTGTGATCCTTTTGCTGTGCCATCGCCCTCAGAGACAGACCCTGAAGAAAGTTTCTCTTTTTGAAGATTATCAGAGCAAAACGCCTTGAGAAAAGGTCTTTACAGGGCCAGGAGCTGAAATCTGTGCCAGTTTTGACTACCGTCCTGTCCATTATGTTTTGTCCAGTGTTTTTCCTCTGTTGGGAAAAATAGAACAAAACAAACCCCAAACAAAAGAACATTTCTGTTTTTTTTATTTTTTGTTGTTTTTTTTCTTTTGGAACATCTTGATTCTGTTGATGTTTTTTCTCGCCATGTTGTTTGTTTATTTATTTATCTATTTTTTTGTCTTCTTCTGGCTCATATCCAAGGACATATTAAAATATCAACCGATATCCTCGAGTGTAGATACAGTACAGCCACGGACCCAATCACTGTCCAGGACCTTGGATGTGAGTGGGCACAACACCAAAGGGACATAAAAGCCTTCTTCCTCCTCCCATTTCTCCTTTTGCCCAAAAAAAAGAAAAAATAAGAACGGCAAAAGACCAAGCATCTCTCACTGATTACTTCCCTCCTTTGATGGAGGTCCTTTAGATCACAAGGTCATTGTAGCTCACATACTTCTTCTTCGCAGCTGGACCTGGGAAGAGAAAAGGTTGAAAGATGACTTTTCGTTTTGAAAGAATATTGAATTTTCCTGTATTGAAAAAAAGGAAAATCAGCAATTTATTGATTGTGAGAAGCCAAGAACGTGTTTTTTTGCTTCAAGGAATTTCAAGCTGTTCCACATTTACTCAAACAGGTATAAAACTGCAGGAAGTGAAGCATTATGTGAAAACATGAACATTTTTGGCTTTTTTGGATTTCAGAAGCACCCAAGTTCCACTGCTGTGTGATCACTGTTTCGCCTAGATTATTTCTCAGGCTTTGGTGAAAACCAAGACTATCATGAAGTCATCAAGCCAACATGGGCAGAGCAGAGTCATCTTGCAGAATTCATTTAAAAATTCTGCAAATATATTGTACATGCATGATTTTATATTCTTTACTTAGTTATTTTGTGCAACTGGGATTGATTTAGACTTCACTCATTAATTATTATGAAGAAAAATGAATGTGCATCTGAATGTTTTGCTGTTACCATATACAATTGTAAGCAAAGATCAAACTACTATTACTATCTATTGTTTATGTTCTGAGTAAGAATAAATGAAGGTAACCTTAATGGTAACAAACTTCAATTTGGCATTTTTTGACAAACTACATATTTGCAGAGTTTAACATATTAAGGCACAAAAAACAAAATAAAATGTGCTTTGTTTTGCACCTCCCCCTCCCACCCACACACACACACACACACAACGACATGTTAAATTCAGCAAATAGACAGTAATTGTGCATTAAAATGTGATGAAGTGGTTTCTCTTCACAGAATGTGTTAACTCATTTTCACAACCAACAAAAGAATTTATTTGACCAACAGTGTTAATAATTCCTTAAACTCTCTCTAAATACTGTTTAAACTATGAAGTATAATTAACCCCAAACACACTGCAAAAGGAAGTTGTCCAGTAGGGGGAGCTCTTAGTAAAAACGCAGCAAAGATGAAACACTATGCTTGAGTTTCATATCATTTATTAGCATTTGCTGAACAGCATATTTCTACAAAACAACCCAAACTACTATTACAGTATCACGTATTGCTTCTTTAGAAAGAAGAAATTCAGTGATGAAAGTGTAGTGGGAATAGATGCTGGACTTAGTTAGAGCTAGACGCTGCTGACTTATGTCAAACACAGCTAAAGGACACTATTATAACAAACATGCTGAGCTTGGAATTGAATTTAGTGGGTCTTGACATTTGAAAGTGTTAATTTTTACCATACAAGAGAGAAGTTTGCTTTGGCTAAAAATTTACCACATAACACAAAAAAAGTGAACAAGAAAGAGCGCATAAGACACCAAACCAAATAAAAAAGAATGGTACTCTGCTAGTTACATCCTTTCATCCAAACCAGCAACACTATTTCATGTAGGAAAAACAATGGTATTATAACCAGTGATGTAAAAATGTGATTAGTGGGCTGAGGCTGATATGTAATACGTTTTATCTGCATAGCTGTTGATGCCAAAACATACACTGCATAAAATGGAATCTAAGCACAAGAAATATCTTAAATGTAGTCAATATATGTCATTTTGCAAGATTGATTATGTTGATTATTAATTATCATTTCTATATGTATGTATTTTAAGTAATTTAGTGAAAGTATCAATTGGCAGATCTTGTCATTGTTATCTTGTTTTGAGAAATTATATGGACAATGGCCATTTTCATTTAAAATAGCTTAACCCTTGGGGCAATGTATAAATATAGGTTTAATAAGCATATTCTTTCAGCAATGTCGTCATGAGAAACATTAGGTATATTGACCAGATTTAAGATGTTTTCTCTTGCTAACATATATTTTGCAGTGAATACACAAAAATGAAATTGGGACTTAATCCACCTGGACTAGAGAAATATTGCATTTATTTCTGTAGGATTATTACTAAAATGAATCAAACACAGATATTTTAACTCAGTAGCCCAGCGTCACCTAAACCAGCAGTTCTTAGTCTCACTCAAAGGTTGACTTTGTGGATAGTCAATGCCACTACTTTCACTTTACGAATGAGGATATCTTCCCAGAGCCATGTCCATTTTGCTAGCTATCGCTGACCTGTACATAAAGACACAGTTCTGTTCTGAACTGTGTTGGCAATGCGTTTTAATGGTGTTTAACATCATCTACCATTTTTAAACCAGTACCATTTTTCAGACTTGGCTGAAGTGATTTTAATAAACTCACAATATCAAACTTTCTAGTGCTAGAAGTACTAACAGAACTTTCTTTAAAAAAATGGTCCTTCATGGGTTCTTTAGTAAAGGCAATGGTTCTTCATATAACCATTTCATGCTTAAATGGTTCATTGCATGGTGAAATTGTTCTTTATGTTAATGGAGAATATCTTCTAGATGGTTGTATATTAAACCTTTTTTGAGAAATATATAGCACTAGTGGCAGTTCTAGAGAATTTTACCAGGGGTGGCAGGTAGTTTCAGCAGGGTGGAAATATGAAAGTGCATTGGGGGGAGGGGGGTTGGGGTGGTTTCAAAGTGTGATGGGGTGGGGTAGTGTTTGTAAGCATGAGTGGGGGGAGTGGTGGTGTCAGTTCCACTATTCACCAATACTACTCGCTAAGAGAAAGTGCAGCGGTTGGAGTGTTGTAGAGTTGTTTCAGTAATCGCTGATAGACACATGCTCAGGGGGGGCATTGTAGGGGGGGGGTGAACATGTGAGCACATGGAGTGGAGAGTTGTTCTGTCGGCAGCAAACAACTCCTCTTAAAGGCATAAACGCCCGCCCTTGCGAGATGGAAGCCAATGACCTGGCAGAAATTTTGCTGTGACATTCGGGGTGGCCAGTCAGATTCAGGGCGTGACATGGCAACCCCAGCCACCCCTTTAGAACTGTGCATTTATAGCACCAAGAAGTGTTTTGTTATTGTTGCAAACTGACAATAACAATAGAATTAACAATGGAAGAACTTTTTTGGTGCATTTCTTTTACTAAAGAACCCTTGTAAAAAAATATTGCAGAGATCCAACTTTAGAGATCTTTCTGCAGCTCCCTTAGCGCCCCACTGCAGTCATCCAAGATGTTATAGCTCCCAGTTTGAAAACCACAATGTTCTGCACTTCCAGAGTAAAACAAACACATCATCCAATATCAGTTTGAAATATCAGATCTAAATATCTGTTCAATGCCAGCAACATGTTTTAAACAATGTTCTTCTAACACCAACATGATTCTGAAATCAACATTCATTCCTAAACATGACTAGTGAAATATTGTTCTATAAGCCTGAAAACATCATGAAAAATTCTAAAAGAAAACCCTGCAAAATCCTCAAGGGGCTCTTTGGAAAAACACTTTCAACAAAAGAAGAAGCAATTGTGATTTTGATTAGGCAGATTACAATTTTAGCAAAGGAAAAAAAACCTAAAAGGCCTTAATGCAGCTGTAACGCTCTGACCTTTCCAACTCTGAGTTAATGTGTTTTTGGAGCCTCTCTGTAACTAATAGAGTTAATACTCTGGTATTATTATGTTTGTTTTTCCTGTTTTTTGAACTCTTTTGCAATTCAAAGTATTTCCTAATCTTTAAAATTAAAGGTCAAGAAGCAAAGAGATCATAGTGACCTTTAAGTTTTAGTTAGTCATCACATATTTGAAGTAAATGTCACTTCTCCAAAAAAAAAAAACGCCTTCTGAGAGTTGCGTCCTTGATAAAGGCTGGATTTGATTAGGCATTGTCAATATTAAATATATTACACATTATGATTCATTCATGATGAAGGTTTGGAGGAGGTAAGGGCGTCTTAACCTAATCTTGCTTCGTGAGTGAGAGCTAGAAAAGGAGGTAGAAGGGAATGCACACATCAATATTTTATCACGGCGCTGTTACAAAGCTGAACTGAATTCCAACAGAAGTGCTTCAGAGTCTTTAAACTTGCAAAGAAAAGTACATTTTTCACTGTACTTCTCACAGCAAGGTACCCTTGAGTGGGACTTAAACACAGGCACTTTAGGAGTGTAGTTGGCGAAGGCATCTTGTAAAACAGGGCACTGGGAAAGAGAGACTGACCCCTGTTTAAAATCTCATTTGGCTGGACGGCTGTTGGTGTCTCACCACAGCGGCAGTCCTGTATTGCTGCACCTAATGAATCTTCAGGACGGGGGGGGTGGGGGAGAAAGCCATTATCTGGCGCCTGACCTCAGGCAGGACATCCGTAAAGCAAGCAGCTCTATAAATGCCTCTCATCTCTTTTCTTCAAACCACATGGGAGAGACTGAGGTTCTGCCAAACTACTGCCTGCTGTGGATGGAGGAGAACAATTACAGTGGAGAATGGAGATGGATCTGAAGCTCTTCTTTTCAGAACGGGTACTCTAACAAGAGCATTTAGCTTCTTGGATCCCAAACAACTAAGCACTGGACCAGAACAGACTCATTAAGATTTAAGGACACTTTGCTTTTTTTTTAATTAAACATTTTTTAGGGGTAGTCAACGTGATGATATGTTATCATGATAAACTGTTTTGATATACATACTGGAGTATATCATAGGTTATCTTATCAGTACATTTTGGACATTGGACAACTGTACGGATCATTATTTGGATAAAGAGCAGCTGTATAAACGACAATGCAGTAAGCCCAATGGACAACAGTGTATTAGGCCATTTTCCAAAGCTGCATTTAAATACAGTCCAGAGTAATCATAGGTTATCTCATCAGCACTTTTAGATCAATTGCATGGATCAACAGCAGGGCAGCTGTATAAACCGCAAAGTAGCAGATCAGAGGATGGCAGCCCATAATGCCATTTTTTTAAAGCCGTGTTTAAATACGTTCCTCAGAAAAAAATAAGATTTTCATTCATATTGTATGTCGTGATAATGTCTTCACATATCTTGATGTTTACATAATTTTATTTGGGTGACACATTGAATGTGAACAAATGAGTGGCCAAACATGCCAAGGAGTGACTGATTTTAGATTAAACTCGCAAGAGGAAAAATTCTAATTGACTTTAAAAGAGGGTTCGTTATTGAGGCTTGGATGGCAGGATCTTTACATGACTGTTTAAACTGGCTAGTGTTTCAACAGTGACTAAAGTGACATGTGCTTTTACATCTATGGGAAAGACATCAGAAAATAGGTTTGGAGTTAAAAGCACACATTCAGTGACCCTGATGCTTCTGCCTTTGTGTGAAGGATGAACAATAAACCCACACCTACATATAGGGGGTAATTACACTCACAGTGTAGAAAAGCCCCACTGTAAAGGAAAATGCACAATTTAGAGCTCAGGGTAACACTTGAACCCTACTACATGCCACTGGCTGTGTTTACATGCATTGCCAGTCCGAATGAATGCATTCCAATTATATACTGAGGTGTTTATGCTCACTCAAACAATCTGATGGAAAATCATCGTTTACATGCACACTACAAGTAATCAGACCCAACATTATGTGCACGTGTGGAGTACCACTTGGTGTAGACATTACCATGACAATGAGCATCATGTGGGTCCAGTCAGAGTGAGATGAGCAGCAGTGAGCAGTGCTTGTGTTTTTAACTACACTAATGTTATGACAGACTCAGGAAAACGTTTGTGACACATAAGCTGGACACCTGTCCTAGTGTCATCTTTTAAACCTTAGCGCATAAACGTCTCCTCTGCAGACCACTTTCTGTTCCAGCCATGTTGAACATTCTAAACTTTTGCTATGACACGATGTACATGCGCAGAATGCACAAATTTTCCATTTTGGAATGTAATCGGATTCCCGATGTTTACATGGTTATTATTCTTCTATTTAATGGATTATTAACAGGATTACAAACCTCGTTCAACTGGATAGAAACTGTATTCTGAATAACTTCAAGAGTCTAGTATGACTGAGGTGTCTACATGCACATGTTCCATTTCCGATTGAGCTGTTAATCGGAATATTAATGGATTATTATTAAAAGGCTGCATGTAAATGTAGCTACTGACATAATCATGCTATAAAGACATCATAGAAGAAATCATATGCTGACAGAAGATATCATGGCCACTGCTGTCCAGCAATATAACAGTATCATGTTCTGTTAACTGATAATTGTCATGACAGGTTTATGACACGGTCATGTCAGTGTTATATGGCAGGATTCGAGTAAAGGCCTGACCTACAGATATGGAAAGAAATCATAGGATAAGGTGAGTCATCTTTCACCAATTTCTCTACCAGGTGGCCAGTGCATGTGCCCCTTATGTTGGGTATTTTGCTGACATGGTTTGGGTACACTTGTTTCCTTGTAAGGAAGGGTTACTGCAAATCAATGCAAAGTTCTGACCACCTTTATTCTACCACTTCTATCTTGATGGGAATGGCCTCTTCCAGGATGACAGCGCCCCATCCACAGAGAACAAGGGGGTCATTGAAATGTTTGATAAGCATGAAAATGATATAAATCTGATGTTCTGGCCGTTGGAGTCACGGGATCTCAACACCCAACTCTGAGATTTTGGACTGATGTGTTAGTGTTCTCCATACCACCATCATCAGATCCCAGGCTAAGGGAATATTGTTTGGAAGAACAGTGTTCCGCATTTAGTTCAGTTCCGACCTCTATGTTGAATGTGAATTGGTCACCTGTCTGTATTTGCATATTTCTGCATCACTATAAAGCCCGTACCTCTCCAGGGTGCATCCTGTCTTTCCCCCCAATGACAGCTGGGATAGGCTCCAGCATGCTTCTGACCCAGAAGGAGAAGCAGCTTAGAAGATGTGTGTGTGTATAGCCCGTTCTTATGGTCAGCCAAGGCTTTGTTAATATAAAACAGCTATATTATGAGTTATGAGTTCATTTGCAAAATCAGAAATTTTAGTTTCTAAAATCATGTTTTTCATTCCAGGAAATATCAATAAAACTGATTTGGCTGATTTGACTAAGTAAAAATAACTAAAAAATAAATTAAACATTATTGTTTTTTTTTTTTTTGGGAAAAGCAGATAACTCCAAAGGTTATTTAATTTTTTATACTTGAACAAAAACAAAGCCATGTAATGGATGCAAGTTTTTTAAGTTCAATGCTTAACATCTTTTCACATAAAACAAATAGATAAAGTGCTGAAAATTGCAAAATAGACAGCCAATATTAAACATCTATAAGATCAATATATGGAAAATCCTAAGGCTTAATCTCAAATGGCTCAATGCTCCCTCTGTAGTGTAGTGTGAGTTATGAAATTTCAGACTTTACATCCAAATATTGCGCTTTATGTCAAGTATGAATGGTGCAGATGGCTGAATCCAAAGTGGCTCTCTGTTACACACTGAGCTCTGTTTAGATGCAGTAAATGTTATTTTAAGACCTGCATACTGCACTTTATAGGGAGAAGGAAGCCATTTAAAATATTGCCTAAAACTGTTCACAGTAGCGTTGCGTTGCCTGATCAGAATACTGTGTGCTGATTGGCTGAGCAGATTTATCAGGTTCTGCTTGAGAACAGCACCAGCATTTCACTGTTTCTGCTGTATTTTCAGGGCCTTGACAATAACACGTTTTGTGACAAAACATATTTAGGGTTCAGAATGCTCTGTGTGTTAAGAATAACTCACTACAGTCAGCTCGTTTTTAAATGGATGCTGTTTATCTTTTTTTTTTTTTGCCAATGAACTCTTCATATGTAAATCTGCTATGTAAACCTGTACGTTAACTTTAATGCATCTTTAATATCTGAAATGATTGCAAACCAACAGAAAATATGCTCTTTTTTTCCTGGTTAATTTCCACATTTTTGTGAGACTCACTATTTAGAGGAAGTCTCATAAATGAAGTCCAATCAATAGAATGTTTATTTAGATTTCCCAGTGATGTGAAGAAAATGCAGATCTAATCAGTATTCTGTCCATTTTTTTATCTTCTTAAAAAGCAAACAAAACAGAGAAGTGGAAAAAAATCACAATTAATAGGACCGCCATGCCTCTCAGCATCCGTAATGAAATGTCTCAAATTTGCATGTGCCACTAAGATTGAATGATTAGAGTAATTACACTATGTTCTACCGTCACTTCTGCTTCTGATCATTATGGCCCATTCCCCAGAGCGTCAGAGCATTCCTGGGCGGAGGATATTTGCATACGTACATTTCTATAAATATTATTTTGAGGTTGAAGGCTAAGACTGAGTAGGAGAGCTAAAGAGCGTAGGGGGACACCTTGGACAGATGGTTCACAGCTCTGTTGGGATCTATAGTGAAGTCTGCTGCAGCGTGTTGGGAATTTAGCGGTGGGATGCGATTCCATGCTTGAACGCGTTTGCTCTCACCTGACCACTGTGTTCATGAACGTCTCCATTTCTAGGTGCCACAATGATTATTTTGCCATTCATCGTTTTGCGCTGATGAACAAGTAAAGCAGCTCTTGTAGAGTTTAACGTGGTCTTTCTAGCTGTAAATAATAGAATAGTGTGCTACCACAAGCTGTTACAAGGCATTAAAACTTTATTATTTTTATTACGTTTTGAAGCCACTCCCCTACACACACTAATACAGACACATTCCATTTCCAAGAGGGTGGGAAAAAAGGCAGCTGTGTGGCCCACAGCTGGGATTCAGGCTCGAGTCCCAGATGTGCCATGAGCCGTCTGTGGCTAGGGGTCCCCGAGGATGTCATAGGCTTCATTTGCCTGGGAAACATGGACACCAGGGGCCTTTTCTTCATTTCACTTGGGTGTGCATCACTGAGCCTAAAGCCCAGTGCTCTGGCCCGAGTACAGTAGAGAAGCAGATGAGGATGGGTTTGACGTTAGGACGGCCAAACATGCCATCTTTTTTTTTCACTATTACAGCAGGTCTGGCATTATTTTAGTAGTTACGTTCCGATTCCGATCCTATATGTTTTCTTTTGATCCATTTATGGAACTGGCACAATTATATAAGTACCGACCTTTAAAAGTCTGCATTAAACTATTTTTAATAGAAAATGAAAGTTTAATATCTGTGAAATTACCAAGCTGAGGGTAAGCCAGTTACACTGCCTGCACATAAAATTACTGGCTGTTTTGCATATTACTCTTTATTATTTGACTATAACTATTAACCTGTATAGAATAGAAGCATGCACACAAAATACGTTTAAAAAGTTTTTCACTCGTAATTGGTGTAAAAATGAAAGCATAGTTTGTTGGCTGTGAAATCAGTCGCTTACTTCAAAAGATCAAGCTAATTCATGAGGAAAAAACATACTTCACTTTTAATGTACGTCAATGGAATCCGACCTTTTGGGTCATTTTTAAGCCATTCATCCTGAAATTTACAAACAATGTAAAGGGTACCAGGTATTTTCAAATTATGTAAAAAACTGAAAAGCCATATGGACCCTCACAGAGCAGGTACCATTTTGGTGGTGGATCATTCTCAGCACTGCAGTAACACTGACGTAGTGGTGGTGTGTTAGTGTGTGTGGTGCTGATATGAGTAGATCAGACGCTGCAGTGCTGCTGGAGTTTTTAAACACTGTGTCCACTCACTGTCCACTGTATTAGACACTCCTACCTTGCTGGTCCACCTTGTAGATGTAAAATCAGAGATGATAGCGCATCTGATGCTGCATAGTTTGTGTTGGTCACAGGACGCTGTTGGGTGGATATTTTTGGTTGGTGGACTATTCTCAGTCCAGCAGTGACACTGAGGTGTTTAAAAACTCCAGCAAATAGGGTAAAAGGGGGCTAACAAATATATATATATATCGCTGTTGTTGGGACAAAACCTCATGTCCATCTTTTGATGTTTTTCAGTTTTTGGCATAATTTGAAATTACCTGTAAATTTCATAATGAATGGAAATGACCCAAAATGACTTGGGGGGAAAAAATCTGGTTCCACTGACTTACATTAAAAGTAAAGTATATTTTACCATCTCCTGTAAAGTTTTGATCTGACAACAGCGAGATATATAAATACATATATGTTTAATAAAACATCAACAATCTATCAGTGAAGTACCAGTAGTGAAACATCTGAATACAGTGAAATATCTTGTTGATGTTCTGTTGATACATTACTTACATTAATTAGCAAAGCCTAACCTTACTCAACCTTCCTCAAAACCCTGGAGGAAACCCTCATCCTGGGCCTAAGTCTAAACCTAACCTTAACCCCAAACCAAAACCTAATCCTAACCCTCATATGTTTTTGACGTTACTGAAGAATCTGTTAAGTTATAATCGCTGTATCGCAGCATTCTCAATCTGATTAGTTCATTACACTGGCTACATAAATCTTTATGAAGTGGTATTTCAGTAGCCTATCCACCTGATCTGATTTACCTCACAAAGAACTGTCAAATAGCTTGCAAGCTCTAATTGAGAATAGATTAAAACAACAGCTCCAGAATGCAATAGATGAGATGATAAAGGCCACGGCATACAAAGGCGTCAAATTTGTTAAAAAGCTTTGGTTCGTGGCAAATATGGAGAATGGGCACTATATCCACGCATCAATGCACTGAGACATGAACACTGAAGCAGCGACTAGGACAGAGCGATGTGCTAAACATGGATGAATGTTTTCTGAGGAAGGTGAGAAACATCACTTTTTTAACGCACAGGCAGCAGCGTCTGTGCACTCTACATTCATGTTCTTGTACAGTCTAGCCTCTAACTGCACACCAGCCCACACAATGTGTGGTTTACCACCAACCATCTGTTATGAATGAACTTTACTTTGATTATACTAGACGATACAGTTATACTCAAATATTTAAGTGGTATTTATACTTCAGTTAGTTCCCAGCTGATTGGGTGAGAAGTGTTCTAACTGTGCTGATATTTCGCCATAACATCATGGGTTTTTCACAAACGCTGTATCACTCCGCTAAAATGCCGTTGCTAAGCAACGACTTTGATAGAAGACACACAAGCCATCTGAATGTTTTTACTTCTTTGCCACAAACAGTAAATGGAAACTTTTAAGATCACATTTGACTGACAGCCAGTTTGGTCCGACTCTGAAGATGAGATGACACTAAATTCCCAGTCTGTCATCACCACTGAGCAGCTTTTCAGTCAGCAGCTGTGACAGAAGAACAGCTAAACAACTTGAATTTGAACTAACTTAATGGCTTTATATGCTGTGGCCTTTATCATCTAATCTATTGAAATGAATTGAATACCATTCGCCAAACGTGTGGTCTGATCTTCAAAGTCTGACCACATTGGACTGAGCCATAAAACTGCTGCAATAAAAAACAAAAAAAGCTGCTCAGTGGTGATGACAGTTTCGGAACTCTGCAAGGAGCTGGAGAATGAACTGCCAGCTGTGCAGCGAGTGAGCAGATCTCATTACTCTGCCGTAGAAACAAGCTGCTTGTTAAGGAACTATGTGGTGGAACTGTGAACATTAAAACATATTAAATGACACGTTCACAGCCCAATTGATTAATTTCTTACTTTATTTACTTATGTATTTCTGTGTGTTATCGCTATAACATCATGAGTCAAGATGTTTTGTTCTATTTCTTAAATATTTCGCTGCTTTCAGAAGAAATCCTTGTATCTACATTTTTCAGTTTTTGACCTAAATTGAAAATGCCTGTTGCCCATTTCATAAAGATTGGACCAGAGGAAAACAACCCAAATGACTTGGAAAAAAGTTTGGTTCCATTGACTTACATTAAAAGTAAAGTCGGTTTTTTCCCTTTCCTGTAAAGTTACCATTTTGGAGATACAAGGTTTGCTCCGACAGCAGCGACTTGTTAGTTTGGTAGATATAGGTATGTTAATTTTTATATGAACCATTTTACCATACAAAGAACCCCCAATGAAGGGTTTTTTTTAAGTGTTCTTGGTTCTACTAGAAACATGAGAAACATTTTCTACATCATCTAGAAACATTTTCTTTGTAAAGAACCCATCTTTTTTAAGAGTGTATAGAACTAATGGTTCTAAAAAGAACCATTCCTTTTGCCAAAGAACCCTTGAAAAACATCTTTTTGAAAAGTGCACTTTTAAATTCACATTATATAGTCACATATTTTGCTTGTTTTGGTTTTTTTTTCAGAAAAGGCCACTGAAGTCAGAGCTTTCTGTTGTTTTCCAAGTACAGGGTAGCACATCAGAATAATTGTCTAGGTATGACACAGATGTGGTGGATAGAGAATTTGTTCAAAATGTCTGACTATTGCTTTAAGCATATTAAGAAACTTGTTCTCCTAAAATTGAAATATGTAACAAGTCAAACACAGAAAAACACAATACATTTCTGTTCCTCTACCCTGAATGTGAAATGAGATTATGGCTTTCATTCTTCTTTACTGCTCGCAGACACTGTGAGATTGCCATCGAGTCTTTGGGTGAAACTTTCTGAAGGTATGATGAATGACTGGAAAGGCCAATTAGCATTTCCTTCACGTCCTTTCCTCTAGCCTTTAAAAATGGAGCAAGGTCATAATGGGGGAAAAAAGAGGAGAAGATTAATTTGGTCTTACCTGATAAATTATGAGAATTAGCCTGTTGGAAAAAATAGTATTTGGTGAGCTGTTTCTCAGAGGCCAGCGGAAGCAGAACAAGAGAATCTAATTGGTCTAACTAGCCATGCCATTTGGAATTACATTTTAATTTCAGGCCGGATTTCTGAGGGAGGCTTTATTACCTCCAATGTCTTTCATCAAATGAAACAGAAGGGTGACCAAATAAGTCAAGGAGAGGCATTTTCTTGATGCAGTGATATCAAGAAAATGACAACTAGCTATTTGCTAGGTCAAACCTCAAAAGAGACTCATGCCTCAGCTGTCTTCACAAAAGGCAAGAGATGAAGGAGTACTTCCCTCAAATCTGCTCCTGAGTTGAAGAATGAATGGAAGCTAGCTGGAGCCAGTTAGCATAGTTTTATCGGTATCATGCTAACTAGTGCTTATTAGCTTATTAGCAAGGTTAGCATTTCTGAGAGAAGTATTCCTTCAGTGTAGGATTATGGTCACTCCATACCTGGAGATCATCTCTGGTAATTGTCTTTACATGTGGTCATTCCCTGAAAGTGAGTTCATTCTCTTATGAGTGGGAGAAGCTCATGCTGGAGCAAGACAAAGGCCAAAGCAGCAGGGCATCAGCCAAAACATCCTTTCTGCAATGAGGCAGTCTAGCACTGCTAGCTGGCTTGGAACAACATGTCAAGCAAGTTTTCGATAAATGCTTTTGAACACTGAAGACTATCTTTTACAAAGTGGAGATTGATTTGAAACTCCTCTCCCCAGCATGGGTGCCATAGTAAGAGCACCTTTTTGGGCTTTAAATGACTAAACAGTCCACATGGACCAGATTAGCATTGTGCATGTGTTCATTTTTCTGACTTGTAATTTTTACATATTTTTTTCTATTTAAACACATCACTGTATATTCTATGTAACTTTACACAGGTAAATCTATGCAAACAAGTCTCAAAAGTAGGACAGAAGTAGTGGCAGCACTGCCAGTGTTAAGGGAAGGGGTGTCCCAATCCACGTGAAGGGTCAGAACTGGAGTATATTTTGGCTCTCTGAAGCAGTGAGGCACAGTTTTATAAGAAACTTGTTAAACTATTTTTAAGTAAATAAAAAAAGAGCTTTTTTAATATATGTGATGTTGTTGACTACCTGTGCGTGAAATGAAAGTGTGTGATTACTCTTCACGTTTATTTTTTGCCACTGGCCGAGGCTGCCGATCGATTTTCACTCACGATTAGCATAAAAATGAAAACAATTTTTTGGCTGTATTAATGATACTGGTCAATCAAATTGCTCACAAGCCAATATTTATATATGCTATAAACAATGAGTATACTTACATGCACTTAATAACCTGATCATAATGAGATTTTGGCAGTTACCCAACTATTTAAGTGAACATGTAACAGCATACTCTACTTTCTTAGATCAGATAAAGGCCATTATCAGATTTCTAGAAATTTGATAAAGAGAGCTGGATTACTTGTGAACTCTTACTCTGATTTCTTTCATTTTTCTTATCTTTCTTTCATTGTCTGTGCATATATGAAACAGACCCGGTACTGGACAAAGCAAGGTTCTAGATGATGCATATTAATATTTTGCACCAACAAAAAAACATGTGCCATGACTAGATAATTGCCTTAATGTTATGTTTATATCACATCTTATTCTGAGAGTTCATTGGCTGGTTGCAAAGGAGACATACAGTTATTGCCTGACTCATGTAATCTGGAGTTTTCCTACTACCTGATTATCCAAGTGCACATAAACAAATAAATTACTCACAAAATCTGATTTTCTGCAATTATCAGATCATTAAATGCACTTACTATTGTCAGAATCAGCATCAGTTCAGAATAACATGTTATGCATATACTAAAATTGAATGATTTTCCATGTCTATAGCTGGCAGTTTAGCATATCCTACTTAAACATGACTTAACATATGTATGAGCTGATAGTATAAAGTGATACGTTTTGGATCAGAACTGGATTAGGACATCCCTTCCAATATTATTGGACAGTTTTTGGTGTCTGACATTACAGACATTAGGTGGGATGAATGATAAGATTTCTGTTTTGTAGTTAAAACTGTCTCTTCTGTATGAACCTACATGTTAATTACATTTATCGGTATGCCATATGAGGTTTTGAGCTAACAAGGTATGGAATTGTCTCTACAATCCAAGAAAATCAAATCATTTCCCTATTAAATGGGTTTGTTTGGAGCCCCTGCTCAGATAGCTTTTGGTCTTCTTGTTAAAAAGGTTCTTCTGCAGTTCAGCCTTTCACAAGCTTAGATTCAATTTAAGCTCGGCGCTTCAGGGATGGCTGACATTCTTATGAGTCAGCCCCCCTGACATAATGTCCTTATCTGTACTTCTGATAAGGTTGATACCTTTGAGGGAGCACCTGAAAGAAAAAAAAACTTAAACTGTTTCCCAATGAAACGGATCACAAGGAGGCTGGAGTTTTATTCAATGACCCTTTGATTTCAAATAAAAGCACAGTGGGGGGACCAGGCCTCAAGCCAAGGTTAAAGTGGACTCTATACAGTTTGTGCTTTATTTGAAAGAGCGAAAATAACATGCAACAATAATGTGCACACTCACATTATTTAGACATACAGTATAGATGAGCACAACTGCTAATGGAGTTTCAGTGTCGTGGTTTACTCAAAAACAGATATTGCTTTACTGTGACTTTGTAAAATACTTTTTTAAATATCAGCATTTGTTATTCATTTTTTTTGTATGCTGCCATTCAAAACTTTGGAAATATTGTTTACAGTAATATAAAAACATTTTTTTAGCAAATGAATGTATACAATGACTATGCTATTCTAGTACAGCTTATAGATTTGCTGTACAACCTAATGTCCAAAAACGTTGGCATGCTGTGCAAAATGTAAATAAAAACAAAATTAAATGATGTGCAAATTAATTAAACCCTGTATTTTCTTGAAAATACTACAAAAGACAACATATCAAATGTTGAAACTGAGAAATGTTATTTTTTGACAAATATATGCCCATTTAGAATTTGATGCCAACAACATGTTCCAAAAAAGCTGGGACAGGGGCATGTTTACCACTGTGTTTCATCACCTATTCTTTTAATAACACTCTGTAAGGATTTGGGAACTGAGGAGACACTGTTGTAGTTCTGAAAGTGAAATGTTTTCCCATTTTTGCATCCCTGTCCCTCATGGCCACATACTTAGTTCCCACTGTTTGATGTAAATTTGTCTCAAAGCCTAAAAATCAGTGTGGAAGATCTGTCACTACCAAAATGCATAATTTTACCAATCAATGAGCTTATTTGTGTATTAATAAAAATATATTGATTTTATATGTGTTCAAAGCTGAGTTTGGTAGTCACACACTGGCTGGTTTTTGAGTTTGGTAAAAAAATGTATCAATAAATTAAATACAACAAATATAAGATATAGTGTGACTTCAAGCAAAATGATTTTAATTTAAATCAGTCAGTTTAATGTCTGAAATATGTTTTCAACTCTGACTCTGAACCAATTTAGTAGACTGATCTGCATAAATAATATAATAGTGGAGGGGTGCATGTAGGGTGTTATGAGGCAAAATAGCAAAAACAAACAAACAAAAAAGTTTTTTTTTTTTCAGATTTAACACTATTTTATTATTATCATAATCAAGATACATTTACTGGTGGTTTTGCGTAGTAAATAAATGTATAAATAAATACATTTGTATTGTTGACACCACTGTAAAGAAAAATCTCAGTCTGAAAGCTTCTCTACAGTGAACCACTTCTCATCAAACCACTCTGAATGAGCTTACTTACATCTCAACCACTGAATTCTGCAGAAAGTTTTTAAAAATCAGTGGAACTTACTTTTAAATATCTAGAATGTCTTATAATGATAGAACATCATAATAAAATGGATACAGTCTGATTCATATGTATACAAATAAAGTGTTGATAAAATATCAAAAAAACTATTTATTTCATTTAATATGCATCTACTTCAGAATATTTCATTTGAGATTTACATTGTTTATGCTTTTGTCACATATATAGTCTTAAAAATGTTTATATCAAGAACGGTTCTTTGCACTCAGCCATAGAAGAACCGCTTTGTGTTCCATTAGAATCATGTCAACAGTTGATTCTTTGGAAAACCATTTTTGTAAAAGAGATGTGTGAGTGTGAAGAACCTTCATAACATTCAAAGAACCTCTACATAATGTAAAGCTTCTAGGAAGAACCCTTAAATTAGTATAGTACCCTTAAACCTTTACTCACAAATCTTCCCTTCATGGGTGACATGGTTCTTTAGGGAACCAAAAGTAGTTCCTCTATGCCATTGCTTAAATAACTCTTTGTGGAATATTCTTTAAAAGTGTATAAATACTAATAATTAATGACCAATCATTCCAAACTTTTGAATGGTACAGTAGAATGGTCATCTGCTCAAAGACCATAAAATAAGGTGACTCATACTGGACCAAGCTGGACTGCTCTGCCCGTTCCACGCATTAAAATAAATAAAGCCTGAGTTCGTCATTAGCAGATATGCGTCATCAGAGTTTAAACAGCCCTTAAAATAGGTGGAGGTGTGGCAGTATTAAACGATGAGTTATACTCACTGTTGGGGTCCACATTTTCACACAGTTCGGTCTTGGCCTCGCCGTTGGGCCGGTCACTGGGCTTGTGCGAGAGGCGTGACGACATGGTGGCAGCCGTCACCACAGCTTTGAAGCTGCGCTTGCGCTTCTGCACATTAAGCTCCGGGTGGAAGATGATGACGTAGACCTTTGGCATGTAGAGCATGCCCAGCGCCACCGACGCACTCAGGTTCATGGAGATGGTCAGTGTGGTGGTCTGGATGTACAGCTGGAGGGCAACATGGGAAAAGACAGTTACCACTGAGGTTCATATTTCACTTCTTTTTCTTTTGCTTTAATAAAGTTTCATTTTGTAATGGGCATCATTTACAAAACCAAAGCAAAGCATACATTCCTTGTACATTTACAAAAGTGTTTTACTGGGTTTAATACTATTGTTTTATTGAGGCAGTCGTACACACTGCGTTTGGCCGTCTTTGTGGAGAGGTGTGCTTTGCTTTCAGAGCAGGGCTTTGTACCCCTCCCCTTTTACCCCTCATTGCTCACTAGCAGCTCATTGCAGTCACAATGGTTCATAAAAGATAACAGAGCAACACCAGAAATATTTCATTTTGATTAACCCCATAACAAGCCACGAGCAAGCCACAGATCCATCATTTTATCACATGCTTCTATAACCTAAGAATAGCTCCATTAGTTTGTGTTGAAGTCCTTGTAGTTAATGAATAATAAGCCTTAGTATGAAATAAATTGGGAATGTTAAGGGGTTAAATTAATGAAAGGATCCTAGTCGATTTCCATTCTGTGGGCTGAATGGCCACTAGGGGGCTTACAAAAAGAGACTACAGCAAGGGAAATGTATAGGCAAATTCAGGCTCCAAAATGTTTTTTAGCCACACACGTATATTGGATATTTGTCAATTTTGAGGCCTATGTGAGATGGTTTAGGCCTGCAGTTTGCATAGTGCTCAGGTTCATGGAGGTTATAAGCTTTCATTACTTAGCTAGATTAGTCTCATAGCTCCAGTGCAAAAACTAAAGAAGCAAACGTCAGACACTTGGCCGGTCACAACTGAAGTAAAATTTGGTGGAATTTCATAAAATTGAATTTAGTCTTCAGTACTACATTCTTCAGCACAGTGCACTAGCATACATGGGCTGACTCAGAGGGTCTGGTGGGAGTTTTAAAGCTGTTGTTAAGGGAAATAAGAACATATAACAGCATATTTAAACATGGTCCCTCATTTTGCATTCTAGGTTAGCCCGAGTGCTTTTGCCTATAGAACCCATGTTCCTGTCCTTTTACACACAGCTTTTAATGTCCAGCTTAAATTATTTAGCTGCATCAGCTCTGCATGCAATAATAGCTTGGATACCATTTGACATTATAGAGCCTCAGAAGGGAAAACAAAGCAAAAAAAAACTTGTGTAATTACTGACCAAAATCAAAAATATGGCAATAAGAAAACTTGCTTTTGTTATTTTTTCCAACTCATACCACAATAGAGCTCTGAAGGACAGCATGGCATCTCTAAGAAAAGTCCAAAGGCATGTGTCATGACCTTGCTTGGTTAGACGTAAACAGATGTTTGGGAACACATACAAAAACCATGCTAGTCATTTTAAAAGTATAATACTCCATGTACGCTATGCTATATGATCATGGTCGGCTTAGGGAAACACATTCTATATGGCTTTCAGCAGTGCAGCGGAGCAAACATAATCTAATACCACATATAAATCTTTCATGAACTGTGATCTTTACCACTCCTCCACTTCCACTTTGTTGAAGGTGAAGGTACATGGTAATTGAGTAAGGCCAAATATACTGCATATCTCTTTTTCATGAGTTTTGTTGAAGTGGTATTACACTTCCTTACCATGTCAATGGAGCTACAATCACTGGCTGGAATCGCATATTGAAAATATGAAAACTGCGTCCCTGGATGGCTAAAATATCACAGTTAATCCCTGTTTAAAGGACAAAAATGAGTTTAAAAAAACAAGATAACTGTGTAAAGGTCAGCTTATTTGGATGAAGAGCAAATGAGGGTGGATACAAAACAGCAAGTAAAACCTTAAAACATTAGTTAATAACTAATAATATTTATTGTTCCAGTCTTCTGTTATTATCTATTATTAGATATTAGTTTCCACCTTAAAGTATTGGTGTATGTTTTGAATGTAGTAACTATATTTATCTTATGACTAGCTGGCTTCATTTACATACAGCCTAACAATCTTTTAACAAGCCAAATAATAAGTCTATTGGAATGATAACTTTTAGATTTTTAGATGAATCAATTTCATGTCTAATTAAAGAATGCGCTTCATTTCTGGGTATTTCATTCCTTGAGGGCACAGCCTTCATGTTGTAAACTTTAAGATCCTGTCAGGCTGAGAATGATTTGTTTGACTAAATGTTTAAGCAGTGAAAAGATGGAGTTCAGTCAATCCAATGAGCAAATTTTAAAAATGTGTTTTTAATCTAGGCAGATATTTTAAGAATTGTAGTAGGGATCAAAATTCTTTCAAAAGTGAAAAAGAACTATTCAGAAAAATGAGGATGGAAGAGCTACAGTGGTCAGTTTGTGCAATATTTGAGGCATTTTTACATAAAGTGGGTTCCACATTTCTGAGAAAGTGTTAAAATGCTTTATTTGTACATGTTTCTCTCATTACAAATTATATATAAACATAACAATTTGATTGAAAAGCAGAATCTTTCCAATTTGAACATGAATTTTAGAATGTCAGCATTTCATACAGTATGTTTTTCTTTTGCTTTAATGACTGTGTGTGCTTGAGCTGGCATGAGCTTTGGAAATTTATGCAAAAGCCTTTGATGATTAGATCAAATCTACCTGTAAGTCATCTGAGCATGAGCTTCAATGGAAGAGATAAGACTCAAACAGTCTGATCTTTTTGTACAAAGACCTTGAAATGATCAATCTAGGAAATTTGCTTAATGTCAGCCTGGGACCTAGAAATCTTAAATATTTATTCTTACATTACTTTTCTTTGTTCACTACACTGTAAAAAGTGGCTCATCAGACTGAACTAGTTTTATTCAACTAAAATAATACTAAAAAAAAATAAAAGTTTTTATTTAGATTGAATAAAATGACTTGATCATTTACTTGTCACCATATGAAGTAATTTTCTTTAGGTAGATCTGATGAGCCACTTTGTTTTTTTTCCAGGTGTAGCTGAAAAAATCCCAGGTTGTCAGTGTGGCCTAAATTCTCCAATTTGCAACAAACACAACAAGGTAAAATTGCTGAGAGTTTAACTAAAAATAAGGGTGCATGAGTAAATATTTAACAGGAGAAATGACTTTAACTACGAAATTCTGATTAGACAAATGTTGATGGTTAAAAACTGTAAAGCAATCTTACCTTTTAGTACAAAGGCCAACATGATCAATCTCACAAATTTGCTCAATTTGAATCAGAACCTAGAAACCTTGAATATTTCTTCTTCCTTTTACTTTTCTTTGTTTGCAATTTTTAAAGTATTTTTTCCAGGTTTAATTAAAAAATCCCAGATTTTCACGGTGGCCTGGAAAAATAGCTGAGATTGTAACTAAAGGAGGCTGCATGAGTTTAACAGGTGAAAAATCTTCAACTAATGTGAATGCGAAATTCTAATTGGTCAAATGTAAAAAAGACAACTGTGATTGGACGAATAAAAACACACCATTGTTCCTTTGTACTTGTAACTGAATGGCTGAAAAATGTACACATCTTCTGTTCCACAGAGATTTACAGTCATATGCAAAAGTTTGAACAGCCTCAAAATACTTTGTATATTTCTTTTTTTTTTTGGGACAAATATTACTGCAAAAATTTGTGGTCAAACTTTTACATAGAGCCACATGCATGACTAAATAGCTGCCTGGTCATAGAGATCCATATTCCTAGCTTAAAACCAGTCTGCATGTAACACACAAGTACATAGTAAACATACCCATTAATATCACCATCTTCGCATAACATTGGAGACCATTGAGATCTGTTGCTGAGCCTTTTCTTCAACCATTTTGAGTTTGTGCTTATGCTGAGGGGTTTCTGAACAGTCATAAAAGAGTAGATGAACACTGTTTCTAACCTCAAGCCAGCACTAACCTGGACCCTTATTGCTTTTATTCATTATATTCCACAGGTAATGGGAATAAAAACATTTTACTCATAAATAACCATAGTGCTGCAAGATTGCTCAGTGGTTAGAGCTGCTGACTAGCAAGTAGGGAGATGTGCATGTACCATGGGAAAAACACCTTCTACTGCAGGATCAAAGCCTCCTGCCCTGTGTGTGCTGCTGCTCTAGCCTTTGGCAAGGCTCAGCTGCTCCCGAAGCGAAACCCCTGCCACTCCTGCCACCTCACTCCTCTACCCCAGGGCATGCTAGTAAACATGAATATATTCTCAGTTTACAGTCCTGCAGAATACCATCAGTGAGTAAACAAATGTAAGGATGCCAAGTCACTCATTCCATTTGAAAAAGAAGAAAGAGGGAGAGAGATGAAAAGGGTGTTCGAGGTACTTTATGTTGTGCAGCTCTGGCTCTGAACTAAATGTAATGGATGCTTAATGAGCTACAGTGAAGCTGCTCTTCACAGGAGATAAAAGTCACAAGTCACGATCGTCGCTAATAAAATGACACTTCAGACTAAAAAGATCAGTGCAGGCCTTATAAATTCACTTTTTGATGAAGTCTTGAAATCCTCTAATTGAACTTTAAGCGTCGTCAATTGTCAAAAAGAGCCATTCCTATGCTATGATTTGCGATCATCAAGGATGGTCTGGAACATGATTAAAGTAAAATGCTGCAATTTAGCAATTTAGAACAGTGGTCACCATTCCTGGTGCTAGACATCTACCTTCCTGCAGAGTCTAGGTCCAACCACAATCTGCCACACCGACTCCAGTTGATTAACCTCTTTTGAAATCTCTGATTGGCTGGACCAGATTTATTAATGCAAGGTGATGAGAGCATTTGGGGACAACCATGAGAACTTTAGGGCTTAATGTGGGTGGGAACGTAGACTCATTAGGGTAGGAACAAACTGAGCGTGACATTTCTAAACCAATCCAATGACCTTGTGAAGGTAGAGCTCAAAGTAGGGTCCAAACTAAACTCGGCAGCAAGGCCGATCTGCAAAAAGAGGATAAGGTTGTTTTTCCATCACACACTCAAAACAAGAACTAATCTAAATGAGAACCAACAGAACTTTCTATTCTAGTTCTGTTTTATTTTCATGAATCATCATTACAACCGTGATGAACGGTATTTTTGGTCATTTTGTGCCACTAATTTGACTAATTTGATTCGCTTCCTAGTCGGTTTAACATATTGACTAGATTATAGTGACACAAGAGCTTTAATTTTTTCTTGAGCATGAATTGAAGCCACCTTGCTTACTATAGCTTAAACATGGAATGTGTAAGATATAAATGAGATATATTATCAAAAATTGAATATAGCATACAAAACCACGTTTTCATTAGTGTATAATCACCTGTAACCACAAATTGTTCTGTTTTCACTAGCTTAGAATAAGCCCTTCATATCTGCATAGGGAGCAGGTCCTCTTCGAACACGGGCCACTATGCTGTGCTGCCATGTTTCTACAGAAGCCTAGAACTACTAAACACTAAAGACTGGCCCTAAAAAGTGCCTTTCACATGTTTACCGCTGAAGTGGCAGCTTAAATTTTGTGGGTCTATTGCATTGGTTGGACAATGTAAAAATAATCAGTGGTTGCTGCAGATGCTTCTGAAAAAGTTTGCATTGTGAGAAGTTTAGGAACCCAAATTTTGACAAATGGAAGGTTTTCCATTTCTTAGCACAAGAAAATTCAAGACAGGGTAAAATCCCTGTTTCCAAAAAAGCGAAAACATGACTGTAGGTTCTACTACACATTTGGAAAGGGAGGGGTGAGGTAGGGCTATTCAGTTGATTGGAAGAAGGAAGAAGTACCATTCATACAAGTGACTGTTTACAAATGACTTACTACAAAAAACTCCAGAGAACCCAATTAAAGCATTATTAAAGAAGCTACATATTAGCTTAAACATGTAATGTGATTTGCTTGCCTTGTTGTTGAAACAACTCAAACAAGGGGAATCTTGAATAGCACTAATTGATAAATCAATCACATCCTGCTTCAGGGATCCAAGTTTGATTCCCAGCAATGCTATATGCATCACAACCTCTTGAACAGCAAGAACCTCTCTACATATCGATGCAAAGAAATGACAATCTTGGATGTCTGTTAGGTTATGTACAAAATAGGCCCTGACTGACTTCCGTCACTGAAATCAATTCTACCGAGTTAAAATAATACTGATAAATGATATCAGCCAATATAATTTTTGTGAGAAATTAAACACCAGTATTTGTAGTATAAATGCTTTACAGACTGATATGACTGAGTCGTCCACTGTAAATATGACAGCTTTACTTTCATTTGTTATCTTTACATTAAAAAGTTGCTTTGTGTTATAAAACATAAAAAATGAAAGCATTAAGATCTTCATAAATATTGGTTAAATAATAAGCTGTGTTCATTGCAATATGCAACAAGTGGCTTACAAATATTGGTCTTTTATTACCAGCATTCAGGCTGATACTGATAAATATATACAACCTTAATATAGTCTGTTTATAGATGATAGCTGATTTTCTATATGAAACTAAAAACACCTATAATGTAAAGCAGCCTGTGACACATCTGAAAGTCAGCCGCAACAGTTGCAGCTTAATTAACATTGTGGAACAAGTTTCATGAGACAGCCAATGAAAACGTGTCACGTGACCATATCATCTGACATTGTTTTGAATGATTCATTTCACTGAATTAAGGGACAATATATTTTCCTTTGTCAGCTGTGAGAACAAAGTGGAAGACTTTATATTAAACCAACTAAGTGGACTAACTGCCTGTGTTGTGTTTCTGTATTGTTTCATGTAACAGATAATTTGCACTGAAATTATGTTGCTTATAAGTTTCAAAGTCAAATTTAAAAGAACAAAATGAAGAGTCTCAATTTGACCACAGTATGCTGCGTGCTGCTGCCCCTATTGACCATTTCTTCTAGGAAGATATGATGTCATTAATGTCAAGAAAAGGCAGCCATAAACAAGTAAGTGCATTCCTGTCTGAGTGCGGTTGAATTTGTAAAGCCTGTGTGGGTTAAGAGGTCCCACTCACAGTTTTATTGCTGCCATTCTAAATGCACTGAGGCCCTTTCTCTTCTGTTGTTTTTACTGTTTAGCGTTTATTGATGCAAACATCAATTCCGTCTTCCCGTTATCTCTTGCCTGAAGCACTTAAATGTGAGTAGTGGGCGGTGGAAGAAGCCCTGTTAATTAATCAGAGAAGCTCAAAGCTTCTGAATGTGAGCTGGAAAACTTAGCCGCGACAAGTGGAGAAGGATGGAAAGTAACAGAATGAGAGTTTTGTAGACGCCTGATTATCTAACATCACTTCTAAAATTGAGGGTAACAATGGGGAGCTTTTTCCTCATTACTGCAGTGACAGCCTTGACTCTTCTGGGATGACCTGATGATGGAACATTGCAGAATTTGACTGTATTCAGCCAACAGAACATGCTTACTTGTCTCCCACATTTTAGTCACAATAATCACTCAAACAGTGACTGAAAAGACTGAAGACTGGAAAACTGCCATACATATTTTGAAGGTGAGAAAAACTTTTTTAAAAGTGCTTTGTGGTGGTCTGCACGGAACATTTTTTTTTAGTCCTGCTCCCGCCCGCTCTCTCTCTGCTGAAATAACACAGGAGTCATGGTCATCAGGCTCACTGTGAAATAACTTCAGCAAACACCATTTATTCCCAGTCAACACAAAGGAGGAATTTAACCACAGACTGGCTATTTTTGGTGTTTTGCTGGGCAGCTGTGAAGAAGAAGGCTCCACCATCTCTCTAACGCCTGATTCCCACATGCTATCTCTGCATGGCATGAGAGAAGCGGCAGCACCAGCGCTACAGCTGGAACATGCTGGCCTTTCATACATACAGCGTTTGTGCTGCGGAGCAGAGCAGTGAGAAAGTTATACAGATATTCTGTTTTTCAGACAGATAAATGGTCACTCAGTCACTCTGCTCAATAAAATGATCATTGATCACGGTATATTTGCTTATCCTGGACAGCATTCTGACTTCTGATTAAGCCAAAGTTTCAAGCCTGGTGGACCAATCGGGAAATCTGTCTGCAGCGCGGAATGTTAAATTAGTCTTTTGTCATGACTTACATAATCGCCTTTTTAACTTCGTCTAGGTCTTCTGTTTAATTTTCATGGATTTTCATGGCTTATTTCAGTGTATTTAGCTGCAAGATGTATCCTTCAGGGTGATGCCTGAGGTGTGAAAAGCGCTTTCCACTGAACATGGGCACTGAAATGAGCAAGACTTTCCACGTTTACACCACACAGACACAGTATGTAAATCAGACCTATGAGAATTTGCATTTTGTTCACGTGACTTTTTTCATTTGAACCATTTTACTATAATATTGTGTACATATATGATTTAGTGATCATGCTACTTTATTTAGCCTATTCATTCATTTGCAGGATTTCTCTTCGTGTGTGCTTCCGGCAGCTCCTGCCCGAAAGGGACTTATTTTCCACCCCTTCCGTGACCAAACCTTGGAAATTTGTCCCACCCCACTAGATATTGTGCCGGGTAGTGCAGACCTCTAATTCAGGGTGGGCTCTTTGATGTTTTGTCCTTCTAGCAACCTAATACTGAAGGAAGCCAGACAGCTAATGGTACTAATAGGAAGCCAAATATCATTTGTATTCATCAGCCTGTATATCAGCAACTACACTAGCAGTCAGTATTTGTTTATCATACAATGGAGCCTTGGATGCCTTCTTGGACCACTGTCAATAGGTACTCAACCTAAGAGCCCTCCACAGGCCTTGCCGTTATGGAGCTGTCAAAGTTGCTCAGGTCTTCATTCCTTCCCATTTCCCTCACATCCAACACAAGGACCATGAGAACCAACCAGACCTAGACATGCACTGTTGTCACAAGATCATCAATGTTATTCGTTTCATCTGTAAGAGGGCACAATGTTCTGCCTCATTCATGAATGTCAAGTGTGAAACAGTCAATGGCATCCAGTACTTGCAAAAAAGGACAAAGATGTTTCAAGAAACAAAAAACAATTGCACCTTTCATCCCAGTTCAATCTCTACAGTGCTTTAAACTGAACCTGAGGTTGAACTTCTCCCCGAGCGACACCTCTCTCTCTCTGCTTGTAATACCCTTCTGACTTTGAAACCTAATATCCGCTCAACAGCAGCCTCTCAAGTGCTCGCTGAGCGGCATGTATGGAGAGCAAACGGGATCCACCATACGCAGCATCACAGCGTTTCTATACGCCCACGGCCGCGCCTGCACTCCGAAAGAAAGCGACTTATATAAAGTGACATACATTTAGCGAAACTGAGACGGATTTTGAGCTGGCGTACAGTGAAGCAGCGCCTTCAGTCGCACTGGATCAAAGTGACAGCTTTGTCACTGCTTAGAGAATACGTCCTGAATGGAAGAGGTAAAAGCAAGAGTGATGCGTTCAACTCTGGGAAGAAAAAAAAAGAAAGAAAAACATTTCACCTGTAATGGTTCCAATCTGGCATTATCTCAACTGCTCTTTGCATTTGTTCCCTCAGTCAGGCATTGTGTTCTCCCCCAATGAGATGACTCTGTGCAGAACAGACTTGACTGGCTGAGAAGTAAAGCACCCAATTTATATGTCACTATAACACTAGGTGTTAAACTTAAATTGCCTCGATTTACATTTTCCCCCTAAGGGCTTTCTATAAGGTTTGTATGATTACCAAATGCAACCATAATTTGATTTCTACATGACCAGTTTACAACCCGCCTTTTCCTTATAATTAAACAAGCTATTTTTGACATGGTGTCTTTAAGACGTTCATTTGAAATATGACTTTGCAGCTTAATTTTCTTATATGGACTGCATGGAGTAGGGAGTAACCAATACATTCTGAAACAATGTTTACACGAAACGCTGCTTTGAAACATCAGCGACCACCCTTCATTTATGTAATTTGCTGTGGAACTGAACGTTACTTTTTTTGTTGGGGTTTTTTTTTTTCATCTTCAGGAAGCAAAGTAGAAAACATATATATTTAACAGAAAATTACACAGAAGCCTCAACAACTTTTTACATTTTTTTCAGAAACTCTCAGTTTCTGTTTCAGTTTTTCTTAGAAGTCCGCAGGGATATTTTTCCACACCTTCAAAGTTCAGTCTTAGAAGTTGGTTGCATTTCCTGCGTCTTTTAATCCAAGTCATCCCAAACACATTCAGTGATGTTAAGGTCTGGACTGAGGAATGGTCATTGTTCTGACAACACCAGCAGCTTCTTTGTTTGATTTACAATATTCTTTTTATCAACTGCCTTTTCTCAGTGAGGTTTCTTGACGGCTACACATCCTTTCAGATGGAGTTGGAGTGGATGGATAGAAACACCTGTGGATTTTTTCAGATCTGAAGCAGCTTGATTTTCTCTTTTCCTTCAAAGACGAAGCCTTTCCTGCACTGTTTACATGATGGAGGCAGTTCGGGTGGTCTTGTATGTTGTTAGGAGTCCTATTTTCCCCATACCTTTTCATCATTTTTTGAACTTCTGTTTTGAAAATGCATGTTTTTCTGCTTATTTTCCTTTGATTGTCCCTTCTTTATAAAAGTGGATCATCCCATATATAATCTTTGTAGAAATATCTGCTCAAAGCATAACTTGTACATAATGGCCATTTTAAGTGGTCTCTGGCTTTTGGACATCACACTCTTTAATTAAAGAAGTATGCCATGATATAGCCACTTTAAAGACGAGCTAACTTTGCTGTACTCTTTGTTAAGACTTAGAATTTCACCAGCATTTTGAGATTTTAGAACATTCTGTTACTGCACAGCAGTTGTAGTAGTTGTCACTGGGGCACAGTTAAGGCCTGGATACAAGCCTCAAATGGCACAAACACAGTTGGCTGTAACATTGTTCTTTGGCTGGATAACACAGTTATCAAGAAAATGCTTATAAAAAGAGCCAGAACAAATTAAAGTGATGCTCTCCAGTACTGTGAGCCCGGCAGATTACGAGGCAGTCGTGTGAAAGCAGCTAATGCATTACATTCAGACCGAGAAACGTATTCCCAGAAAACCATTAGATGACGAGGCTCTGCAGAATGAGTTACATAGGTTAGTAAATTGACTATGAGTCTGCACAGCAACAATGCCTTTCCTCTCTATTGGAAGATCACACAAAGGTTATTTCCATTTATATGACTTGGTAGAAAGTCAGTATGGCTATATCAACAACAATATCACAGGGGATGACCCTGTGCTTTTGAAATTTACAGTAGTCATCAAGTGCTGAGTAATTTATAATCTCAGCTGGGCTCTCAGGTCTAAGGTGGCACATTTATAATTTGAAGGCAAGCCGTCGTCTATGAAAAGATATCTGGACTAAAATGTATGCTTTCTATGATTTTGTAATGGCATCGAAGGGACAGTGCCATGCCAACTTTTTAAACTAGTGTAGTGCCAAATCAGCCATGCCTCATTTAGCAAAAAGCTAGTGTAGCAAAGACTGTCACTGCAGCACTCTGGGCCAGAATGGAATATTCAATGCTGGGGGCCAAGCACTAGATAAAGGAGACATCACTGATCTTATGATCTAAATTCCAGTCAAAACACACATTAAGTACATATTCATTTTTCAGAAGATATTTGAAGATATAAAATAAACCCCTTGCATATGGAAGGAAGGTTCCCAAAACAGGAGTTTTAGGTTTACAGTAATACAGACAACTGTCAAGACCTTGATGGCCATCAGATAAACAGCACTTAAAGCTTTCATCTTTGACAGATAAAAGAAAAACAAGCTTCACTCTTGCTTCAGATCTGAAAAAAAAATCCACAACTATTTCTGTCCATCCTTTCATTATGAGAAGATGAGTCGATGCTATGGTTCTGAAAGGCTGTGCAGCTGTTGAGAAGCCCTTACTTAGAGAAGAAAATACAAAAAAGAAAATATAAATCATATATAAATCCTCAGACCACCCCAGAGTCCAGACCTCACCATCAGTGAATGTGTTTTTGATTACTGGATCGTAGCTGGAAATGAAGTAAAGGAAGGGTGGTCTTTGATTTTTGCACCGTATGGATTATGTATGTGTATACATTTCCACACGGCTTCAACAGGAAGATTAACTACAAGATGGGCAGCGCTGCTTAGCATTGCAGGATTCGAAGCACCTGTGTTCATTGACCTACATATACAGTTGAATACAGATGACATGAATAAAACAGAGTATGCCTTAAGGAAGGGTCAACTGCCATGCAGAGCTCCATATTCACCATGTCTGCTGTGTTGCTGTATGTACTACTCACAGTTAAACGGGAATTTTCCACCAAATATGACAGCTACGAATGACATCTGTTCTATTTTACACTGGTCTGATGTGTTCTAGTAGAATGTAATACTCCATCAAAAGAGAATACCAGCATAATATAACCACAGTGTTAAACTTTGAATGAGGGGGATGTTATTCCATGGTACATTTACCAGAACAAATGGAGGTAAAACTTTTACAAGGATGCTCTGACAGGTACAAAGTGGTAGTAGAACCTCCTTCAGGGAAATTGCCACGGTAATGTTAGAGTAGAAAGAAGCAAAAGCTTCGGACACGGTCCTTTCCCTAAACTTTAGTTATTTCAGAACTTTCCCAAAGACCCACTTATTATTGTGGGTTTATGTACTAAAAGTAGCCATAATTCATTTTTATATGACCATTTTTCAAACTCTCTTTATTTCTTTGGAATAAAACCAGCTGTTTTTGTTATTGAGGCTTTAAGACATATGTAAATGATCTTTGTTCTGTGTGGTTATGCTCTTTATGGCGTCGAGATGAATGGGCGGGGCTACATTGCAGTTCGCTCTGTAGGCGGGTGTAAATAGTCACAAAAAATAGAGGAAAAATAAGTTGTTTTTACAGTTTATGCTCAGAATTCTACAATTTTCAGTCCCCTCACGTCCAAACCACAAAGCTGGAAAAAAAACATGAAGACCTTCATGAAAGTGTGTATTGTCAGCAAAAAGCTAGTCAGCTGACTATAGCAGGCCCATACACAGACATTTTGGGGGCTCAAGGGGAAAAAATGCAAAATGGCCATAAATTTAACTTAATTTACTGTATGTTCGAAGCACTCTTTTGAAGAAAGACACAATGTGATCATGTTTCAGATTAAACCAAACAAAGTGCTGTTTTCCAAAGTCAGCCAAAACACTAATGTAACTACAATATAAGATTTTTGAACACTAGACCATCACACATATAAGAGCTTGTTGGATATCCCATATCCAAAAACCATGGGCATTCATTTGCAGCTATGACAGCTTCCTCGACTCTCCTGGGAAGGCATACCAAAGGGTTTTGGAGTGTGTCTGTAGGAATTTGTATCCAGTCAAAAGTGCATTTGTGAGGTCAGACACTGATGTTGGGCCGGGTGGACTGGCGTACAATTGATATTTCATCCCAGTTCATCCCACATTGTTCAGTGAGGTTGAGGTCAGGGCTCTGTACAGACCACTGGAGTCCATCCACGTCTTTATGGAGCTTGCTGTGTACACAGGAGCTCAGTCTTGCTGGAACGTGAAAGGGCCTATCCCAAACTGCTGCCACAAAGGAAGCGTATTATTGTCCAAAATGTCTTTGTACACAGTAGCATTAACATTTCCCTTAATTGGAACTAAGGAGCCAAGCCAAAAACCTGAAAAACAGCCCCTGACCATTATCCCTCCTCCACCAAACAGTTGGCACTCTGCTTTCCACTTAGTAGTGTTCTCCTGATATCAACCAAACCCAGATTCATCCACCAGACTGCCAGATAGTGAAGCATGATTTGTCTCTACTGCTCCAGACTCCACTGACTCTTGGTATTGCCAGTAGTAATCTTAGGCTTAGGCCAAATCCTGTATCTGTATGTTGATTGATACAAAGCAAAAACTTTGTACGCTATAACCTTATGTAACAGCAGAGAAGTGCTCCTTCATTAGTGTTGAGGGTATGAGCAGCTATGTTGACTTCGGCTGAACTCCAAGTTGAGAACACCAGTAGGCGGGGTGTTTCCGAGTATACGACCGCCCACATGTCCGGCTGGACACTAAAGGACGACTGACTGTCGAGCCCTACTGCTACCCACTTCCGACCAGCTGCCCACACCCCAGCTACTGCTACCTGCCTTGGATTAGCTGCCTGGAAAACTACATTGATGTTTTCATGGACTCCTAGCTATTACTACTACTACTACTACTACTGCTATTAATATTAGTAGTATAATAATTTGCAGGTAGCTTAACCAGAGGAGGATTGGTCCCCTCCTAGTGAGCCTTGGTTCCTCCCAAGGTTTCTTCCTCAGCTCTGAGAGTTTCTCCTTGTCACTGTCGCCCCAGGCTTGCTCACCTGGGGGTTTTTACATTCTTGTTAAAACGTTATCTTTTCTGGAATTCCGTGAAGCTGCTTTGTGACAACATCAGTTGTAAAAAACGCCACACAAATCAATTTGATTTGATTTGATTTGTTCCCTTTTATTTTTTTCCTAGTTGAAGGTTGTGCATTCTGAGTTATGAGCTTTAGCTCAATGCAACATAAGTGATATGGGCCCATTATGGAAAAGTGGTAAGAAATGCTATATCAAAGATGCTAGGTGGGCTAAATGTAAATTTACAACTGCAATCACTTCAAACACTTCAAACAAAAATGTGAAATACAAAGCTTCATATTCTAAAAGTAGCAGAGGTAATAACTGGAATGTCACTAAAGATCAATCTGTATCAAGCATTTAGCTGAACAAGCGAACAAATAAATAAATAAATAAATAAAAGCAGAAAAAGCATGAATTTTGTTTGGGTCAATCCTTGCGTTTTTATAATCATGGTTGTACCAGTCAGAAGCTAAATGTGGGCTGGGATTATGCAAATGAATGCATAAAAGAAAACATAATGAGATTTATGAAACTGCCTGCACCTGCTCGGGGTATGATTGAGCGATTATGTTCAAAACGCTCGAAAAAGGGAAAAAAAAATAAAAATAAAATCAAACACTCATCCCAGTTTTTTTTTTTAAAGTGGATCTGGGAAAAGGCAACTAGCAGCTGGAACTGAACCAAAACAAGTGCTCAAGCCACTTTAAATGAGAGGTTGGTGGACTCCATTAGTGAGACCTTCCTGCTGCTGCTGAAATAATGTAAGCTCACTGTTTTCCATCTACCATGCAAAACTTTGGCCTAATTATGATATACTTTACACTCAGCACAGCCAAGAGAGCTACCTTATTGTTTTGATGGCACTTCTTCAAACATATACCACATATAATAGCATGCTAATATGGTATTACAGAGTTCCGTGGTATCTATGGCTTGCAGTCAGGTACATGATTATGGCAAAATGTAACTGAAACAGCCAGGGGTGCACTGGCCAGCAGAAGGACCGGGACAATTCCTGGTGGACTGCTATGTAAATAGACCACTGAGAGAATGAGAAAGAGAGAAATAGATGGTTGTTTATTGGAGACTATCCAGGACAAATGGCATTTGCTGGATGAATACGCATTAATGGACCCCTATATTCTCAGTAAGTGACCAATCATGCAAATGCCACTGCCCTCATGACAAATTATGACAATAGCCGGGAAAGTTAAACCATATAGGCCAGCTAGAAAGAGATGGAGGACACCTTCAAAAATGTGTAAAGGGGAAAGGGAGGGAGGGGTCATGATAAAAACAGAAAGGTACTTAAAGATGCAAAGATGTAAAGAAAGGAAAGTGCACAATATGTTTAGGTACCAAGAGGCCAAAGTGCAGAAAGGGTAAGTAACCCAATATATTGAGTCCACTTGTACACTAAAGCTACATTCATATGTCAGCAGTAGATGGACAACAGTAAATTGGATATTCTGCTGTTTTCAACAGAGCCTTGAGAGAAACTTCTACTGCCAGAAGTGGCCGCATTCCATAGACTGCAGTGCCAAACAGAACAATCTGTCAAGAGTTGAATTTTACCAACTACTGCCATTTACCGCAGTGGTGAAGTAAACCGGATGTTGACTTGTTGAGTAGCTATCGCTGCCAAACATCTTGTTGTTGAAGTCCAGATGAATCCAGTATTCCAGATGAAGTCCAGATGAATGCAGTATTCCAGATGAAGACCAGATGAACCCAGTAACAATTTGCACTGCTAAAGCTCTTCTCTGACAATCACCTATTTTTGCAGGCACCACATACAAGACATGTGCAAGATCTCATGCGTCCCTAGGCAGTGTAATGCTATGAAGCGTGGAATGACGTTTTATCAGTGCAAACACGTGAACACAGCACAAGGCTACAGATGGCTAGTTTAATGTTAAGGTACTCTTACACACTGGCTAATTAACTGGCTAGCTTACTAGCACACACTCCAGTTCTCAGCCAAGCTAGTGTTTTTGAGATAAACCATGTTTATTGTTTTTGAAAATATGTATCCACTCCCTGAAAATATGACAGCAAACTTAGCCTCATGGTTTTTTAGGAGTCATGGTTTTTGGAATTGGGGGAAGAATTCACTGTGATTGTAATGGGCTGTGTTAGACAAAATTCAGTCCAGACACTGATATTTCACTTCAGTCCACCTGAGTGTACAGGAACTCTTAAATGGTCACTCACAACTGTGTGTCGACCTTCAAAAATGAGGATATGGCAAAAAAAAAGATAATTAGTTACACTCTGGAAAATACCTTTATCCACAGCTAAGGCAATAATTTCAAATAGATGCTATTGCCATGGCAACTGATTGTGTGGAAGGTGTGCCAGAAGAAAGCCCTTTCATCTAACCTCAAACATAAGCACCTGGAGTTTGACTGGAACTGGAAAAAAAAACTCAAAGTTGGTTGGGTGCAACAAGAAAGATGGTTCTATTGAAGAGATCCTCATCCCCACTGTTAAGACGGTGGAGCATCTGTGATGTTTTGGGGCTGTTTATCCTCCAAAGACTCTTAGAACCTTGTAAGGATGCCGAACATTGTGGATTTTCAATAAAAATCTGGCTGCTAAATCCAGTAAAACAATGATTTACAACACAGATCCAAAAAAAAATGGTTTCATGACCACAGAATCAAGCTTTTTGAGCATGGAAGTCCAGTCCCTAACCCTACAGAAAATCTGTGGGACAAGCTGAAGATGAGAGCTATAAAGAGAAGACCTAGATCCCTGGAGGATGTGGAGAGATTCTATACTAGGGAGTGGTCTCAGATTGCTTGCTCTATATTCTCCATCTCATCAAGCATTGCAGGCTGACTCATTGCTGTTATGTTGGCAATTGGAGGCTGTACAAATTATTAAATGCAGGGGTGCCAATCATTTTGATGTGTGTTTTTTCTTAAGTGTTTTTGCTTTCTTTGACTAAATTTACTTCAATTAGAGGTTTGATTTCTCTCATATTATCAGAGTGAGGATATTTATTTATTTTCTAGTTGGCTCAGATGGATGAGTAAAGCAAACTATTAGCCATTACGCTCATTGCAACAAAACTATTAAGCATTTGCTCTGTTTAAACTCCCTTTACACCAGTGATACAGTATATGCTGCCTCTGGGTTGCTGTGATGTAAAGACTTTGCCCTTGCATTTGACTCCATGAAGCTGTAATGGTCCACTGGTTTGTGATAACAACCATCACCTAAGACTCATTCATTCACAGCTAACAGTAATCCATTAGCACTGCATCTAATTGCTTGTCAGTCATAGTGCTACAGCTCCTTTAACCCTATTTTATCAACATATCATCAGCAATGCCTCATTTAACTGATTAAAATCGGCCCCAGAGTAGTTTGTGTTTGTGCTTACCCAAGTCGGACACAGTAAAATGGATCAGCATGTGGAATTAGAGCTTGTGTTTTACTGTGTTTTCTATCACTAGAAAAAAAGAAGCCATTAAGTTGGCTTGAAAAAGCTGGGTTACTGTTGTTTTCTGATTATTATTCTATGGTCAAAATGTCACAATGCTTTGGATTGTAGAGCCTATACCTACATTTTTTTTCTCTTTTTTTACTGATTAGACATATAACAGAGTTCAGCACCTATAAAATAAATGGCAGAATGTTCAGAAATTACAGATGTAATGGCCACAAATTGTGTTACAAACAATCTCATCTCTCTGACCTTCATTGATATTACATACAAACTCACTTCTATATACACACATATTATCAATTGCTATGGATACCACAGCAACGGCCTAGCAATAACCCTAAAATTGCGTGGTAATGGCCTTGGAACATGTTAACAACCACTTGGGATAGCTTAGCAATGGAATCAATGGAATAACAGCACCTTAGCAACCACCTGGGATACAAAAGCAATGACCTAGCAAAGTTTTAACAACGTTCTGGGATAACATAACAAGAGGTTAGCAGAACAGTACCTTAGTAGCCACCTGGAATACCATAGCAATTGTCTAGCAACACCTTAGCAACTATCCTAGGATTTCTTTGTAACAGACTAGCAACATCTTAACAACCACATGGGGAACCCTAGCAACAGTTTTGCAATACTTTAGCAACCAGCTGGAATACAATAGCAATGGCCTAGCAACACCTTAGCAACTACCCTAGGATTCCATAGTAATGGCCCAGCAACATCTTAACAACCACTTGAGATGCCATAGCAATGGAGTAGCAACACCTTAGCAACCACCTGGGATCCAAAAGCAATGATCTAGCAACACCTTAGCAACCACCTGGGATACAAAAGCAATGGCCTAGCAATGCTTCAACGACCACCTGGGGTACCATAGACACAGTTTAGCAATTCCTTAGCTACTACCTGGAATACCATAGCAATGGTCTAGTAATACCTTAGCGACTATCCTAGAATTCCATTGAAATAGCCTCGCAACATCTAAAGAACTCCTTGGGATAACATAGCAATGGAATAGCAACACCTTAGCAACCACCTGGAATACCATAGTAATGGTCTAGCAGCACCTAACAGTCACTGAGCAACAACCTGGAATACCACAACAACCTCATAGCCACACCATCACAACTAAATTGATCCAATTGAGCTATTATAAACAACAATATTCTGCAAGGGCAAGCAATAATACAAGATGCTGAAACATTATTAACTCATTCTCCAAGTATCGCTATGGAAATTCTTACTATTAATTTCTTTCAACAATAAAATGAGTGGAAAATGGGAAAAAGTAGATTAAAAAACAAAACCAGACACTCTTCCCATGACCTCCACTCAGTCCTGCTTAACTGTTGTTAAAATTCAGCTCATACTTTCTCTCACTGTGTCTATGGCCATCCCAGCCTCTGGCTATTCTCATCTTCATCCTGGCCTTGTCCAAAATCTGATCTTTACCCATGGGCTCCACTTAACCACATCCATGACCTCCCTGACACCATGCTTAAGGTGTTATTTCCTCTCTTTTAATCGGTGTGCTGGTGCCTAGTGTTCAGAGCAGCTAATGAAAAGCATCTCCAAGGTCTGCCTGAGCTAAATACCTGCTCTCAGAAGCCTACAGTGGCTCTGTTTCCCCATGCAGTGGGGCAGTCGCACTGGAACTGCCTGAAAGTAGGCCACTTCAAGGGAAAAGAGGGGAAAGAAGCAGATGCATGAGAGGAGCAAGGGAGATCAACCTAGAATCCAATTCTTCCCAGTTCTTTCCCATTCTCCTTGATGTTTGCAGTGATGTTGTCAGCATTCCAGAAAGTCAAACATCATATCTATGATTGATGAATGCTGTGAAGGACAGTGTGTTGAGCTGCTGGACTCATGTGAAATACCTTTTCGTTCATACATAAAAAGAGGTCATCCTTTTTTGAAGGCCATCCACATTCAAGGACTTCATAACACACTGAATAACATTATGACCACCTCCTTGTTTCTATGCTCACTGTCCATTTTATCAGCTCTGCTTACTGTATAGGTGCTGTGTAGTTCTACAGTTACAGACTGTAGTCCATCTGTTTCTCTGATACTTTATTAGCTTTTACCTTGTTCTGCAGTGGTCAGGACCCCCATGGACCCTCACAGAGCAGGTACTATTTAGGTGATGGATCATTCTCAGCACTGCAGTAACACTGATGTGGTGGTGGTGTGTTAGTGTGTGTTGCGCTGGTCTGAGTGGATCAGACACCTCAGTGTCACTGCTGGACTGAGAATAGTCCACCAACCAAAAATATCCAGCCAACAGTGTCCTGTGGGCAGCGTCCTGTGAAGGACTAGAGGATGACCAACACGAACTGTGCAGCAGATGAGCCGTCGTCTCTGACTTTACATCTACAAGGTGGACTGACAAGGTAGGAGTGTCTAATAGAGTGGACAGTGAGTGGACAGTGTTTAAAAACTCCAGCAGCAATGCTGTGTCTGATCCACTCATACCAGCACAACACTAACACACCACCACCTTGTCAGTGTTGCTGAGAATGATCCACCACCAAATAATACCTGCTCTGTGAGGGTTTGTGGAGGTTCTGACCACTGAAGAACAGGGTAAAAGGGGGCTAACAATGTATCAGAGAAACAGATGGACTACAGTCTGTAACTGTAGAGCTACAAAGTGCACCTATATGGTCAGTGGAGCTGATAAAATGGACAATGAGCGTAGAAACAAGGAGGTCTAAATGTTTTGCCAGATCGGTGTATAGAGCAATACTTAAGTAGTTAAAAACAACAAATACCAGTTACCACAAGATGGCATAAGGTTTTTATGAAAGAATTGACATTGTATTGACATAAAGGGCCACAATGACAAATTCCACCAATTTTCCAAAATTTCTGCATAGTTCAGTGGTTGGTGTTTAAATCGAGTGTTTCAGAGTGGTTTTTGAGGTAAAATAGTCCATTGTAGAGAAACTTGCAGCTTTTCTGATTTCTGTAATATGGTCGTGATAGGAACCAGGGGTCATAATAATGCTAAAATAGCCCTATTGTTTATTGTCAGTGAACCTACAACTGTCTTCTTAATTGTATATGAAATGGTAATATAGTCTGGACTATTAAATCTGAAAAATATGTTTTCTTCGGGCATTATTGTGCCTTTCATCACTCTGAGTGTACCCCTCTGTCAATAAATGTATTAAAAAATATTTTAGCCCCAAACTATTTAGCACCAAAATAATTTCTATTTGTTACAAGCTTCAGTAACAACAGCACAAACATTTTTTTGGTTCTATGTACAAAAGTTCAATATAGAACCATGTATAATATAATCTGAGGAACAATTTCACCATGCAAAGAATAAAATAAGCACAAAAAAGTTCTTGGTCAGAACCATTACCTTTACTAAAGAGCCATTGAAGGACCATCTTTTTAAGAGTGTACTGATACATCTGCATTAGTAGGGCGTGTAGGTAAATAATATGTAAATAAGGTGCTGGTAGGCTTGCACTTGATTTCACATACTGAAGCTGATTCCACATCGTAGGAAGTTTCATGATGCAGAGTAGTTCATACATCATTGAAGGTGGTCAAATATAGATTCTAAGACTGAAGGCCTTCATAAAATGGCATCCTGTGAATACTGGCGTATCACTCTTGTTGAAACAAAAGTTTGTATCTCCAAAACAGCGAACTTACAGGAGAAGGAAATAAACTACATTCGTTTTAATGTAAGTTAATGGAACCAGACTTTTTACCCCCAAGTCATTTTGGTCCTTTTCCTGTGATCCACTCAAAGGACAACAGGCAAATTGTCAAAAAAAAAAAAAAACGAAACGTGACAAAAATGGAGAAAACAAGTGACAGCAGCGATATGCTCTTTATAAACGTTCTATAAAAGTCTTACTTAATAAATGCTGTTCTATGCTTATGGGCCCTGAAGTGCCTCTGTAAGAGGCCTTCAAATAAAGAGTTACCAGAAAAACAATATGAAATGTGATCAGGTCAAACAGAGACCCACTATGCAGAATCCGTGGCTACACAAATGCTAAGTAGCTGCTTCATATGCAGGACATGCATCTGGCAAATTTCCAGAATGTTTTGACATTCACGCTGAACAATAAGGCTTTTGAAAGCATTTGAACCCAGCATGTTTGTGTGACAAGCACTAATGAAAGAAATGTGTAGCCGATGAATTTGGGTCACACCATCACAGAGGCGCTCTCTGAGGTCCCCCACAAACTTTAACAACAGTGACTTGGTGTGTGTTGACTAAAACAGGAAGAAAAAAGAACAGGGGCACGCATACCAAAAACAGCATTCTTATTTGGGTGTCGGGCTCGCCAGAGGAACCATCCAGGGCATCCAAAAAGCACTTTGCTGTAAACAAACACTTCAAAATATCTCGAATTAATTCATTTCAAAAGACGTTCAGATCTTTAGCTGCAGCAGCAGGACCCTCGACCGTTATCAAACATTCATGGTTTCTTCTTCTTTCGTGTTTTTGCTGGGAGATCAGTCGCAAGCAATGCCAAAGAAAGAACTCTGGACTTTGTTTGCTGGTCTTTCTCTTTGCTGTAGGAATGCATGTATGAAAAAAAAAAAAGCTTCCCACAATTCCTGGAAAATTCCCCTAAGCAGTGTTTTCAGGATTACTTCATCTTTAAAGTGGATAGGACAAGCATGAAGCTGCCCTTTCCTTACTCACACAAAACTGTAAACGTGCAATATAGAGCCTTGAGGCACACCACATTAAACATCTTTGCTCAGCATAACAGTATATTTCAGATTTGCTAGTCTTCAGTGGGCTAGCTTCCCTAAGCAGAGGAAGTACTTATATATCAGAGATGTGATTTCTGCACTACTACACTTCTGAGTTTTCTGAGTTTTATATGTAATATTGAAGATTAAAGATTAGATTAAAATTTCAGGCTTATTTTTCAGTAACTACAGGCATCAGGCAACACATTCAGAACCATTTCGTTAGTTTTAGAGGCATTAATATACTTCAGACATCTGGTTCCCATCATCACCACTGTGAACAAAGTTTCTCAAGAATGGTGCATTCTACATCAAACCAGTAAACAACTTTGTTTACATCTTAAATTACATAGTTCAATAGTTTTGTTTCCCCTTTAACTAATGCAAGTAGGTCAGTGCATTGTTTGAACTTAATTTTAGGGGAATGCTATGTAAACATCATAACTGATTGCTAAAGCCAAAATCAACATAAAAATCGAAAACAGTATTAGGTATTGTTGTAGTACTCGGGTGGTCTCAGTCTTGGGGTAATGTGGTCTCAGAAATTGTTCTTGAGACCAGACAAGTCTGATGCCTGATGTCCGATGTCTGAGGAACCAAATTTTTTAGCAATAAATTCGGTCTGCTGCTAGTTGAGGGCCTAGTTAATCCTCTCCATGATATGTAAATCTCCAGGTCTTAACTACACGCTTGAAAAAAATGGTTCTTCAATGGCTCATAGTCTCACTTCATTTGGCTTCTCCCATATAGTTTCCTACAGATTATCTACAGATGCTCAAATTGTTTACCAACTATCTGTTGTCACTCAGTTGATTCTAAACAGTGGTGGGGTTAGGGTTAGGATTTGGACGAGGGTGAGGGTTGGGTTTAGGTATAGGTTGTTGAGGTTAAGGTTAGGATTAGAGTTAGGATTAGAGCCAGGTTAAGAGTTAAAGTGAATTATGGTCAGCTTAGTAGATATTCAGTTGAAAGTAACTTGAAAGAAAATTAAGTATCTACAAAGCATCTAAAGTGGACTATCCAAATAAGGTGTTACTAATGGGTCTATAAAACTATGAATACCATGGAACTATTTCCATGAATAAAGGGTCTTTTGCATCATGAAATGTTCATCAGGTTGATGGAGAACTTGCTGCAGATGGTTCCACAGAGAACCTTTTTGAAAAGGGTTCTTCTATTGTAACAAGCCTGATATTGTAACTATATAGAGCTTCAAAAAGGTTCTTTATAGAAGCATTTGTAGCACATTCTCCAGCAATATGAAGAAACATGTCATGATGCAAAGAATCCTTTATTCATGGGTGTTTATGGTTCTATATAGAACCATGTTCTTTACTGAAAAAAACCCTTGGAGAACGATCATTTTTAGCAGTGTAATATTGAAAGTATAGTTGACTTTCTAAATGTCATGTCATTCCATATCAGTGTTTCACTGGACACTGGCTTCCATAGTCCATGTGTGATGGGCATCTAGTTCCACAGGACAGTGCTATGAAAGATGTTTACTGTTAATCTTGATTAAATTATGGGAAGCTATAAATAGGCCTCTATGTGGTATATGTCACTCTCTACTACCACAGTTCACACAGTGATGATATCAGTCTTCTTCTGTCTGAATTTCCTTTCCACGTTTTTGCATTTGGACTGAACCAGTGGATGTGTCCAGCAGATTACTCTCTCACATCTGTCACTTATAAGTCATGTCAAGCGTGTGGTAACCTGAGGCAGGTATTATGTCATATTAATGTCTACCCTGAAATGTCCTTATCCTCTGCAGTGCTCTGATACTTTAAACTGCCCACAAGGGAAAGACTTATGTGAAACTCTGCACACGTACATTTGCATATTTGAAACCCCTGTCAGAGCAGCTGTCAGCTACTCCAGCCTAACAGAGGTATCAGTCTGAGAGGTGACATGACCTATATTGCTTCTCATCTTAAGCATTTTCCAGCAAGGTATTTGTTGGCAAACTAGAAATGTAGATAAGACTAGCTTTTTCTTGACTCATCACACCACAACAAATCTGGTTCATTATAAACTGTCATGGATAGAAGTACAGTCTAAGAAGAATCTTCCATTTGTGTTCTGGGCGACCAGTGTCTTCTTGACCACTGCCAATTTCCAAAGGTCTGTAAGGTCAGCACATAGAGTTTCCTCAATTCTCAATTCTGTTAGCACAGCTCAGGGGGTGGGCACAATTGTGATATCATTATGATATACAATACTGTGCAGAATAAGAGACCTCCCTTTTGTTTCATTCCCAGTCACAATGGCCAAGTTATTCAACAAGTTCAACAAGTTATTCAATTTTCAGTGCCAGAAAAACAAGTATTTTGTGTATTCTGTCCAACTTGCTAGATTTGATAGATTATTCCAACTGTTTTTCTTGAATAGCCGACACTGAAGTTGTTGCAGTGTCCTCTCAACAAAAGCTGTTCTCAAAGCATTGATCAGCATCATGGTCTCCTTCAAAGAGCATTCACACAAACAGCTAACCAAACAGTTGCCTTTCACATTTTTTCACCTAAAATGAAAAATGATTAGGTATACAATAATCCAACAGCATAAGAAAAGGAACAACTATTAAAAGTGTGATTCCTAATGACTGTGCTAGATTTGGCAGACCACCAAAACTATCACCATCAGATACAAAGTAAAGCTTTCATTTTTAGGAGTGGAGAAAATCAAGCTCTCCTCTTGTTTCAGAGCTGAAAAGATCCAAAAAGTTTCAAGCTGCTGCCGAGCAAAGTAAATCACCAAAACAAAACGTGTGAGATGTGACGTAAGGTTTTGTGGACTGAGGAGTCTAAATTTGTGTTTCATTGCTTTAAAGAACTGAAAGCAGGTCTACTGAAAAGAATGGAATGTGTAATAAGAGTGAAGAGTGGACACATTAAATCCTGAACAATCTGATATTGTATTTAGCTCTTTGGCCTTCTGCATCATTTTCTGTTAAATATGTTTTCTGCTCGGTTTTTCCTGACACTGAAAAATTAATAACTTGTACTTATTGGCTGGTTTGACTTTAAATGAAATAAATGAATGGGAGGGGGGGGTCAGACTTTTGGACAGCAATATATGTGACAAATGTCACTGTAGTTTTACATTAAGTAATTTTTTTAGGTTGAACTGACAAGTCATTTTTACTGAGTATTTCAATGTGCATAACTCATAGAGACAGATTTAAATCTTGGACTTGTATAGAGCCTGTAAACAACAACAACTAATGTATAGTAACTGCATAGAAACAAGCAGCTGATTGGTTGTCGTCTGCAGCATCTTATTTTTTTAGTTTATTTAGAAGAGATTTCTAATTTGAGAGATTTTTCTGACTGTAATTTCTTGAATAGTTGATTTTGGCCAACACTTAAGTTTGATAAAACATTGTATTCATTTTTTCATAGTCTTTTTTCAAATGTGGTGTAACTGTTGGTGCATTTTGTCTGCACCACTTCAGAAAAATTGCATATTACATCATATAAACATCTTAAAATGTCAGTTATAGATCTTCCCCAGCACTGTCCATTGTCCTGAAGCCTGGAGAATGGTGCTTAGTATTTACTTCATTTCAACAGTTCTTCAGCCTTAAGATACTGAAGTATATTTGTGAGGCCTAACTCAATTTCTCTTTGTTACTGAACAAATTTAACTATATATGTACACAAATATAAACATCCACATTTACCCCTATAAAGAACAACCATATAACTCTATGGCACACATTCCTGTCTGTCCTCTGTTGTTATTTGCTTTGTTACTATATGTCCTGGACACCTACTCTAACCTTATTACACTAGGTAATGTAAAAACCCTCCCAACTGTCAAAAAGAGCATCTATAAATACCCCGTCTGCTGGAGTCCCTGCCGAGAGATAAGATAATTTACCATTTAAAGCCAGGGCCCCCACAACAACATCCCTGGCCACCTCAGTGATTAATGGCATGGTCAAATATAGCAAGGCTATTAGTCTCATGTAAAAAAGGGGCCCAAGCACTGGGTGTCATGGGGAATAGAGTCATGCAGGGAGAAGAGGTGGGAGGCTGGGAGTGAAGGTTAATAAATGAATACTGTACTCTGATCAGAGAGAGAGGAATGCCAGCTGCAACCTGACCAACAGGTCATGTTTTCTCCTTTGACTGCAGTATTACTGTGAGGCAGGTGTTCCGTGTCGAAAGGCCTCCAAGGTCATGGTGGGGCAAG